>NC_136894.1:14586809-15186809 GCF_949152265.1 Phoxinus phoxinus
GATAACTCACACCTAAGGCGGTCATTGTAAATTTAATGATCACAGATAATAGTTTTGATGTTATAAACACGAGCCCCGTCTGATTGGTCGTGGCGGTGGTGTTGCAACTATCTATAGAGATATTCTTAATGTTACTCAGAAAACAAGACAGGTTTAAATCATTTGAAGTGCTTGTGCTGAATATTACACTCAGATAAGAAAAAAACAACAACTATTATATCTTGCTTTGGTTACTGTATATAGACTTCCAGGGCCCTTTGTTGATTTCCTAAAAGAGTTTTCAGGTTTTCTCTGAGACCTATTGGTCAACGTCGATAAAGCATTGATTGTTGGAGATTTTAACATTCAGGTAGAGAATACAAAGAATGAGTTAGGGGCATCGTTTGTGATTTGCGTTTGCGATTTGAGACCTCGTGCTATAGTACATTCTATCTTTTGCAGTTCTGGTGCCTCTGTCCCAACATACTGTACAACAAGACATGTTAACGTAGCGATAGAGTTACACTCATGTGACACGAAAGTTATTCGCAGTCAAAGATTATAATTTTCATGCGTAAATGCATACCATAACATATAGCATATCATTTGCATGCTGTTCTGAGCATGTGAAGCGTGTGTACAATAAAAGCCTGCAGCGCTTGAGTACTGAACTAAGTTATCTTTCGCGTCTTATTAAGGTTAAACTGGCAAATACACACGAAGTTGACATAAACCCAGTCGATTATGTCTAAAGTTAAAGTAGACAATTGAGAGACAATCGGATGCATGTCTGTATTCGTGCTGCATGAGCTCTTAGTGAAAGCAACATAATAATAAACATGCTGCCGCTAGTCCTTAAATGTTAATACAACAACAAAAGAGCAAATCACTCACTGCTTTCACTGAATAATTTCAGTAGCTTAAATAAGAATCAATGTATTATTATTTTTATTTTATTTTTTACATTTTTTTTTACATACTCAATTTCTTATTTGAATAGTGCTTTTATTTACACCTACTGTGGCTGCAAAAATAAAGCACTGTTTATTTCATTTGTAAATTATGTTGTGTATTTGTAATGTGCATCTTATTTTTAATAACAAAGATAAAATAATGAAATATTTTTTTTTTCACCCACTATATTGCCTATGGTCTGTCTTTCTTTTTTCTGTTATATTTTGTTACCTTGTAAGGCTACGTTTTTTAAAATAGGGAAATTGGTTTGGCTGTATTGCTCAGTCACTTGCAAAATAGTAACATAAACATGAAAAGAATTGTGATGAAATCATGAATCACTATTTTCGTGAAAAAAAATCGTGATATTGTAATGTTTCTGGGCTGTATAAAGCACACGACGAAGGATATGCAGAAAAACCAAAGGTATAGGTTAAAAGGTATTTAATAGTTAACTCGGGAGTAACATACACGTTCACACAAACAATAATCGACAAGGGACTGAACAGAACAGGGAGTATAAATACACAAGTAGACTAAACAGGAACAACTGAAAAGACTTAACTAATTGGAAACCAGTTTGTGTGGTTACTAATTGGAGACTAATGAGAAGAGGTGCAGACAAGACAGAACATAATTGTGACGGATATTATAATTTTGCCATATCGATCAACCCTAAAAGAGGCTATAACAGAACAGTACTCCAATACTGTGTAAAAATCAAAATAAAATACTATGACAGAAGTGCATGAGCACTATGCTTGCACATCTATGAGAAATCTCAGTCTGGATTCAGGCTCCATCATAGCACAGAAACTGCACTCATTAAAATTACTGATGACTTACTTTTAGCTTCTGGCCAAGGCTGCATCTCAATACTAGATTTACTTCATCTTAGTGCTGCAATTGACACTATCATAAAGTAGGGGGAGACCGGGGATGGTTGTAACAATTTTCACCTTTCTGTTTATATCTTGTAGTACTTTGAAGTCAGTGTGTTCAAAATGTGATCCAAACTAGTTACAAGTGTCTGCTTGTGACAATCAGCGGCTGGAGTGCCCGCATGAGCCACTGGAGGGCACTCTCTTCCTGTGTTATTTTCCACCATGGACTCATTATTGTTTAATTATGTTCAGTTGTGTTTGATTACCTATTATTGAGTTCCTTATTTAAACCTGAGTTTTCCCTGTGTCCTTTGCGAAGTCTTGTTACACTATAAGCGTACATCTCTGAGCATTATTCCTTGTTTTAGTATTCCGTGTTTCCCTGGACTCTTGACCCTTGCCTGTTATCTGGACCGTTTATGAACCTGTGCTGCCTGCCTCGACCTAAGCCTGTTTTGACCACGAGTTACCGGATTGCCCTTCGTTGAACTGTCTGCTTGAGTGTATGTCTGCTTCAACTGCTTGTGTGTCAAGTTTAAATAAAGTGCTGCACATGGATCCGACCGCCTCATTCCGTACGTTACAGAAGACTTCGCCAAACAAGGATCCAGCAGTCTTTCAGCATCTATCCACCGTGATCAAGACCCAAGCTTCCATGCTAGCCTCTCATCGGTTACAGCTGACGAGACTAACATCTCTCCTCGAGGAACTAGCAAGCTCAACGCAATCCTTGTCTCCGCAGAGCTCAAGCACAGCCGCTAATCAAGCCCAAGCTCCCGCTGCACCTGTTCCATTGCAACCCAGTGTGAGTACTGCATCTAGCTATCCTTGTATGTCCCTTCCTGAAAAGTTTAATGGCTCACCTGGGGCGTGTGAAGGATTTCTTCAGCAGTGCAGCTTGTATATTAATCATCAGCCTCAGGTTTACACCTCGGATTACGACCGTGTTTCCTTCATCTGCTCACTGCTCACTGGAAAGGCTCTGGAGTGGGCAGGCGTGTTCTGGGAACCAGGTCGAATTTCGTTCCCCTCTTATGCCGTTTTTGTCGCCCGATTCAGAGAGGCTTTTGAACTCCCCGCAGGAGAGGAGGATCCCGAGGAACTGCTCTTGTCCCTGCGCCGGGGAGGTTCGTATGCGGCGGATTTCTCTCTCTCATTCCGCACGCCACTGAAGACTCATATCGCTAAACTGTTTGATCCTCCCTTGATAACCGTCAGAGGGGCTTTCAAATATACCGTTTCTGCCAAACCCACTCATCGTGTTGGATCCCGCGAGCCTGGATTCCAAACTGCATCCTGTGAGTCAACTGAGTCAACTGAGTCAACTGCATCCTGTGAGTCAACTGAGTCAACTGCATCCTGTGAGTCAACTGAGTCAACTGCATCCTGTGAGTCAACTGCATCCTGTGAGTCAACTGAGTCAACTGCATCCTGTGAGTCAACTGAGTCAACTGCATCCTGTGAGTCAACTGAGTCAACTGCATCCTGTGAGTCAACTGAGTCAACTGCATCCTGTGAGTCAACTGAGTCAACTGCATCCTGTGAGTCAACTGAGTCAACTGCATCCTGTGAGTCAACTGAGTCAACTGCATCCTGTGAGTCAACTGAGTCAACTGCATCCTGTGAGTCAACTGAGTCAACTGCATCCTGTGAGTCAACTGAGTCAACTGCATCCTGTGAGTCAACTGAGTCAACTGCATCCTGTGAGTCAACTGAGTCAACTGCATCCTGTGAGTCAACTGAGTCAACTGCATCCTGTGAGTCAACTGAGTCAACTGCATCCTGTGAGTCAACTGAGTCAACTGCATCCTGTGAGTCAACTGAGTCAACTGCATCCTGTGAGTCAACTGAGTCAACTGCATCCTGTGAGTCAACTGAGTCAACTGCATCCTGTGAGTCAACTGAGTCAACTGCATCCTGTGAGTCAACTGAGTCAACTGCATCCTGTGAGTCAACTGAGTCAACTGCATCCTGTGAGTCAACTGAGTCAACTGCATCCTGTGAGTCAACTGAGTCAACTGCATCCTGTGAGTCAACTGAGTCAACTGCATCCTGTGAGTCAACTGAGTCAACTGCATCCTGTGAGTCAACTGAGTCAACTGCATCCTGTGAGTCAACTGAGTCAACTGCATCCTGTGAGTCAACTGAGTCAACTGCATCCTGTGAGTCAACTGAGTCAACTGCATCCTGTGAGTCAACTGAGTCAACTGCATCCTGTGAGTCAACTGAGTCAACTGCATCCTGTGAGTCAACTGAGTCAACTGCATCCTGTGAGTCAACTGAGTCAACTGCATCCTGTGAGTCAACTGAGTCAACTGCATCCTGTGAGTCAACTGAGTCAACTGCATCCTGTGAGTCAACTGAGTCAACTGCATCCTGTGAGTCAACTGAGTCAACTGCATCCTGTGAGTCAACTGAGTCAACTGCATCCTGTGAGTCAACTGAGTCAACTGCATCCTGTAATGAATCAAGCCCAGTGAAGCGCCGTCGCAGAAGGAGAAGGAGGACTCGTTGGGCTCGCCAGGTTCCGGAGGGCGTTCCCAGACTCCTCGCCTTGCCGGCCCCGCCTCTGCGCCTCGCCCTGCCGGCCCCGCCTCTGCGCCTCGCCCTGCCGGCCCCGCCTCTGCGCCTCGCCCTGCCGGCCCCGCCTCTGCGCCTCGCCCTGCCGGCCCCGCCTCTGCGCCTCGCCCTGCCGGCCCCGCCTCTGCGCCTCGCCTTGCCGGCTCCGCCTCTTCGCCTCGTGTTACCTGCGCCTCTTCCTGTGGTGGTTTCCAGCCTGGAGGCTTTAGCCGTAGATTTCCCCAAGTATTTTTTGGGGGGGGGGCCGTAGGTGCCCTGTGAGGGCCATGGAGGCGATGCCTACATGGACCTTTGCACGTCCACCTTCGCCTGAGTTCATGTCACTGGTCCTGTCCAGCCCTGTGCTCCCCACGCCCTGGTCCCCTGTTAAGTGTGCTCTGCCCTGGTCCCCTGTTAAGTGTGCTCTGCCCTGGTCCTGTGTCAAGTGTGCTCCACCCTGGCTCCCTTCTGAATGTTCTCCGCCCTGGTCGCCCACGCTCCATGGTCCAGGCCCGCCTTGGCTGTGTCCTGGTCCCGTTCCCCTGCACGGGCCTGGCCCTCCATCCCATCCCCCGTTGACCTCCCCCCGGAGCTCTTAAGAGCGTCTGGAAGCCGCTCCTTAGAGGGGGGGTTATGTGACAATCAGCGGCTGGAGTGCCCGCATGAGCCACTGGAGGGCACTCTCTTCCTGTGTTATTTTCCACCATGGACTCATTATTGTTTAATTATGTTCAGTTGTGTTTGATTACCTATTATTGAGTTCCTTATTTAAACCTGAGTTTTCCCTGTGTCCTTTGCGAAGTCTTGTTACACTATAAGCGTACATCTCTGAGCATTATTCCTTGTTTTAGTATTCCGTGTTTCCCTGGACTCTTGACCCTTGCCTGTTATCTGGACCGTTTATGAACCTGTGCTGCCTGCCTCGACCTAAGCCTGTTTTGACCACGAGTTACCGGATTGCCCTTCGTTGAACTGTCTGCTTGAGTGTATGTCTGCTTCAACTGCTTGTGTGTCAAGTTTAAATAAAGTGCTGCACATGGATCCGACCGCCTCATTCCGTACGTTACACTGCTATTAAATTACATAGCTATTATCTTTGCAACACAAACAGAAAATGCATGGTTTAGTTTTAAACACGAGGAGTGAAATGTTACAATTCACCCCATAGTCTGGGTTAGTTGTAACATACCCTGGGGTGAGATGGAACATTATGATATCCACCAGGGTGATGTGTAACATAATGAAATAAGGATTTTGACAATTTATTTTGAAAGGTTTTTATTCAACACCGACTTTTCAATATAACTGATCCATCTCTATATTTTACACTGGCACCATTCTAAATTGATGATTTTCTCCTAACTCCCCATTTCTACTCTTTATTCTACCTCGCGTGGATACAGTCCATAAAATGCATCAGCTGCCCCCAACAGATACTCAGTAAGTACGTTTTTCTTGTTCCTCAGTGAAGACCCTCTTTCCACTGTGGTAGCCTACTCTCGGAAGTTCACCTGATCCCTTCTCTTCTAACATCCTCCTCTTTTTACAGAATCTGTACAAGGTTACATGGCAAATGCCATACAACTTTGCCACAGATCTTATAGACTTTCCCTTTGCCTCATCTGATGCTCTCTTCAAAATTGTGAGAGACACCCCTCTGTCTGTCTTACTCTTCCAAGACCTAGGCATACTGAAATTCAAATAAAACATATAAATTGAACAAAATTTTCTTGGGGTAGGTTGTAACGTTTCATTGTCTAACCCAGAGTCTTGTAGCCATGAACTAGCTCACCTTACAGCTAACAGGCAAAACATTAGCACTAACAACTTGCATGGAAAATATCTACACAGACGCACAATAAACATAAGTTTGATGAGTTTAACTACAGAAATTCCCATAACAACGACAAAAAGTAACTTTCTTACCTCAAAATAGTTTTTTCCACTCTAACATGTGCTGTGTCTGCCACAGGGCTCTACTTTATCACATGTTGAATAAGAACTAAACTGAGCATGTGCGAAGTGAATCAGGTGTTTTGTAACTAGTTCCTGATTGGACAGATTGGAATTGTTACAACTGACCCGTGTTACAACCATCCCCGTTCTCCCCCTACTCTTAGATCGACTTCAAAATTACACTGGAATTCAGGGACAGGCATTACGGTGATTTTGCAGACCATTACCCTTTTGTCTTTTTAAACGGGGAAAAATCTAAGATAACGTCAGTAAATCATGAAATGCCGCAAGGATCTGTGTTAGGCCCACTGCTATTTTCAATATATATATGCTGCCACTTGGTAATATTATAAGAAAACATTGAAATAGTTTCCACGGTTATGCTGATGATACTCAGTTATTTCATCACGACCAGATGAAATCTCTAAATTATCCAAGTTGACAGAGTGTAAAATATTGGATGACCTGTAATTTTATTCTATTAAATTCGGATAAGACTGAGGTATTACTTATTGGACCAAAAACCTGTACACAGAATCCCTTAGAATACAATTTGCATGTAGAAGGATGTAATGTAACTTCATCCTCTATAGTTAAAGGCCTGGGTGTTATATTAGACAGCAACTTGTCTTTCAAAAATCAGATTTCATATGTTACAAAAATATCTTTCTTCCACCTCAGAAACATCGCTAAGCAACGGAACATGTTATCTGTTCCTGATGTAGAAAAGTTAGTTCATGCATTCATGACTTCTACAGATTACTGTAATGCACTACTAGCTGGTTGTCCTGCATCCTCAATAAACAAGCTACAATTAATCCAAAATGCAGCTGCTGTTCTTACTAGGTCAAGAAAATATGATCATGTAACAGCCATTTTACCATCTCTTTAAGTTCCATATCAATTACAAAGTATTGCTACTGACCTAAAAGTCCCTAAATGGTTTAGCTCCTGTGTATTTAACATCTATCGCCCTACAATCCATCACGCTCTTTAAGATCACAAAACCCAGGGCTTCTGGTAGTACCTTGGCCAGCAGCCATATCACCCTGTAACCCAAGAAGCTAAGCAGGGTTGAGCCTGGTTAGTACCTGGATGGGAGACCTCCTGAGAAAACCAGGTTGCTGCTGGACGAGGTGTTAGTGAGGCCAGCAGGGGGTGCTCACCCTGTGGTCTGTGTGGGTCCATCCATTCGGATGAGATGTTAAACTGAGCTCCTGACTCTCTGTGGTCACAAAAAATCCCAGGATGTCTTTTGAAATGAGTAGGGATGTAATCCCGGCAGTGATCCCGGCATCCTGGCCAAATTTGGCCAGTGGCCTCTGACCATCATGGGGTCCTAATCATCCCTATATATAATTGGCATCATCACTCTGTCTCCTCTCCACCAGTAAGCTGGTGTGTGCTGGGCGTTCTGGCGCAATATGGCTGCCATTGCATCATCCAGGTGGATGCTGCACATTGGTGGTTTTCTCCTATTGCGCTTTGAGTGCTGAGAAAAATCACTATATAAATGTAATGAATTATTATTATTATTATTATTACCTAGGATATCTAATTCCACTAAAGGAGGGAGAGCGTTTCATATTTAGCCCCTAAACTCTGAAATAGCCTTCCTGATAATGTTCAGGGCTTAGACACACCGTTTAAATCTAAATTAAATACACATCTCTTTAGCCAAACATTCACATAAAGCATCGCATAACTGTATACTGCAGTTATATCAGATCAAATGCATATGATTATCTTTTATCAGCAGCTGCTAATTATTTTCCATTTGCTTTTCTGTTTTATCTCGGGATGCGCATCCTGAGGCAACTAGATAGTTCCAGTTTGTATCCAGCCTCTTATGATGATGTCCCAAGACCTGTGAAAAGAGAGTGCCAACTCCTGCGAAGACTTCAGATGAAGCAAGCTCTGAATCAACATGCACAAATGCAACATTTTTCTATATATCCTAATAATTTGTGAACAAACATGTATTCATTACTTCTATAATCTTCTTGTTTCTGCCTTAAATAAATACATTGTTTAAATTAATACATATATTAGCTAACTGTGTGATAACAGATCACTCTAAATTGTAATAGACACGTCATGCATTATCTGTAAAGCTGCTTTGAAATGATATGTATTGTGAAAAGCGATACAAATAAATTTGAATTGAGCAAGATAGACCCCGCCCACCCAGGGGTAAACAAATCACGCTTTCCATTTCATTTGGGGAAAGTAAAGATTATTTTTTTTTATAGATTTGGCTGTTTTTAAAAAAAAAAAAAAAAAAAAAAGATGTTTTTTTTTTTTGCCAGCAAATTCAATAAAATACATTTATTGCAGCAATTAAGCAACAAAGTCTACAGTAGGCTTAATTGTATTATTTAAATTGATTTTATTACAGATAAAATAAGTAAAAAAAGGGAAGAGAGAGAAATAATGCAAATATTGGTGTTGCCCACTGCAATAGTAGAATGCTGCAGTCAATTTCCATGTTGAATTCATTTTCTCTGTGGACTCTGTTGACTCCACATTAATCTCTCATTGAATTGTTTGTATCCCCTGCAGTCTTCAGCTTCTTTTATCCATGTTGGCAATAAAGAGAATTGTTTGGATTATTATTTCAACATTTTTACTTATAATTTTTTGAAGTTACATTTGGTGCTACAAATGGTATAAGAAAAATCGATAAAACTGGATTTTAAACAATAATCAATACTCAATTGACTTTTATTCCTGCTTTATATGTATATAATGCGTATATTTGCATTATACATATGCACAGGTTTAGACCTGTGTTTGGACTATAAATGAATAATATATTTATTTCTTTGCAAGTATTCTGGTCTTACAATATGTAAAACACAGACTTTGAGTTTCATTGCAGTGTTTAATGAATCCTGGTTTGTGTTCAGCGAGGTATAGTATTGGGTCTAGAGGAGCTTCACAAGCTCTGGAGGTGGAGCTGTCGCTGTTACCCGATCCTATATGTATCTGATGCAGCAGAGCCCCGTTCTTCATGGAGATCTTCAAACATCCTCATCCAGCGCGAAGAAATGGCTCTGGACTGAAATAAACAGACAGTCTTTGAGATTCATAGTGGTGATAAGATTCAGCACAGACAACTCCTTCTCCAAACAAGTGAGTCAATTGCTGAACTTCAGCTTTGTCATTTCTATCTAGCCTAAATGTGTCTGAGGTGCGCTACGTCCCACCAAAACTTATGCAACATTATTCTGACAAATATTTGTAGGGTTTTTTCCGTTGCACTGCGCTAAATATATTTAATCGCTCATTCGTTGTTTTTACAATGTCAGAAGCCTATAGGCGCCACCATTTCGTTTGGATAGAGCACCGGTAGAATAGCCTAATGTGTTTAGTTAGCTTGTAAAGCATGTGCATTTTGGATGGCGGGTTTACTAGCCTACATCATATTCATCCATTCATTAATTTACTGAATAAGTGACAATGATCAGATCGATCAATAATTCGGCGCTGTCCACCAACTAGTGCTGAAATCTCATTCATGTTCAGTCATCAGGATTCACTCTACAGCGCGTATTTACTGTCATTTAATGACATAACAGACTATTTGTAACTTTTCAAGCATGGAAAACCCTGAAAGCACATTGTTATGTCCTATACATGTATCATACAAAGGAACCATGGTATCATATTGTTGTAAATGTTGAATGTAGTTCATTTAACATGTACATAACTCTCCAACTAATATATAGCTTACATAAAAGAATATGCTGTGATTGAACTAAACTGGCATTTTATGGGATTCTGCTGTTTGTTTAATGATGTTGCGTAAAGCTTATGAACCGGATTGTTTTTATCTATCTTTGTTGTGTGGAATAGTGTTTCAAAAATTGAGGGTGTTGCTTCAGTAAGTCACGCGTGGCTGTGGATTATAGCTCTCTCTAATAGCGAGCAGGCTTCTTAAAGCAACATGTCCGATGCGCAAATTACTCAATTTGATCGTTTTGTAGACAGTGAATCGCTGGATCTATTGCAGTGGCTAAATTCGAAATAGGATATTCTTACTATTTCTTCCATTTAAAGATATGCCTGAAGTAGTACAGTAGGATCGGTATATGCAACTCTCGTCTGGTTCTCCTCACTTTTCTATTGTCCGCACTGAATGATAAGTACATGTATACGTGTAAATTGTCGAAAGACCTTATCAATGCAGACTTAAACAGAAAACAAATTACGATAAAGGTCTATCAATATGCTAATTGTACCTGCACATTATGTACAAACTGTACAATTAAGTATTAATTAACATACTTTATAGGGTTAGGGTTAGTGTTTAGGGTTAGTTGCTTAATTATATATATATTAATGTTTTGACTGTGATAAGTACATGTAAGATGTGTAAAATAATGCGTTACCTAATTATTTTTGACAAAAACAATTTACAGCCAGATGCTACGAACGAATATTGTACAAAGTAGCTTAGCCATAACAGCCATAGTTCCTTAAAATATGAAAAAAAAAAATGTCAATGAAAGTACTCGACTGTAAGAGTTTAAAAGGTGACTTGCTGTAACCATACTTTTACTAAATATTTCAGTACAAACATTACATGAAAAATGGTTCACTGGGAATTCTGGGCTGATTTGAACTGCTGAATTGGCAAATTCTTTTCATATTGACACAAACAAGGATCTCTCACTTGGCATTTATTAGTGCTAAAAGACAGCGAGTATGTGCAGCATTATGTGTTTCTGTGTTTATATCTGTTCAATTTATGGTGTTGTGTTTGTATTGTATTGTCTTTATAAGTAGTGCATAAATTCATTTTTAGAATTTGAGATCTACTGACTTGGAAAGCACCTCTGATTCCTAAAATGCAGGCAGATTAATAGGTTTTGAGACACATCCAGTGTTAGGCATTGCAGAGCGTGTTTGTGATTAAGTCAGAGCTGTGTGGGTGTGTGTGCATGGATCATGCCACGTCTCTCTCTGCATGTGTGTGTGCCCACTGCAGTGGTGCATGGACACAAAACCACAGCAGGAACAAGTCTTGACTGAAGGTCAAAAGGATCCTCTGAGATTATTTAATAGAAAAAGCAATAAACATACACATAGCCAAAGTTGTTTGTTTGGCGTGGGGTTTAAATCCACAGGCCTGGCTCAGACACTCCCTGCTTTAATGAGCCCAGGGGAATGAACAGATCCTACAAAAGTCTACAGATGACTGCATCAGAACGCTGATAAATGCCACACTACATTTAAAGACTCTGTGTTCCCCCAGTGCTGTGTAAGAAAAATGGCCAGAATTTGTGTCCTTGACATTTTTAGGAGAATTGTGAGATGCTCAATTTGTTACCAAATAGCAAGTATATAGCATATTGCTGCAAATGTAGCGGTTGCAATTCCATCTATTATTTAATACATTATTTCAGTAAATAAATGTTGGATTAGTGCATTTAATTTTCTCTATTGTGAAATCTTTTGACAACAAATGTTCAAAAACTATAAGTCAGTAAATATTAAAAATGACTTGTTACATTGCATCTTTTCTTGTTCTTCAAAACCAATATACAGAGGAGATCGGGGGCTAGTTGTCACTTTTTGCCATGCTGAATTTGTTTAGTTGTGAAAGTACTGTTTCTGTAAAGGCACATGCGTTGTGTCTTGATAAGTCTTGCCAACAACAGTAACAATGACAAAAACTTTTTTTTTTTTTTTACTATTATTGATCAGGAGATATCTAATGGTCATAATGGTACATGCCATTAAACAGCCCTTTTCTGTGTATTTTGGCGTTCTGTCCACACTGAGATGGCGTTTTTGTCAACGAAGACGGAGCTTTTTGAAAATGTTCCCCCAAGTGGATAAATTTGAAAAAGCCTTTTTCATGTTGTGTGTGAAAACAGAGGAATTCGAATACGATGACACATGTTTATGGCTCTATGTCTATGATTGACAAATCTCTGGTTATACTGGCATTGTTGTCCCTACTATTTACTTTCATAGTGTTTTCATATGTTTCAAGTGGTTTTTGTAGAACCTTCATTAAAGGGATAGTTCACTTTAAAATTAAAATTCTGTCATCATTTACTCACCCTCAAGTTGTTTCAAACCTGTATTAATTTATTTCTTCTGCTGAACACAAAGAAAGATATTTTGAAGAATGTCAGTAACCAAACAGTAGTCTGTACCCATTGACTTCCATAGTATTTTTTTTTCCTACTATGGAAGTCAATGGGTACAGACTACTGTTTGGTTACTGACATTCTTCAAAATATCTTTCTTTGTGTTCAGCAGAAGAAATAAATTAATACAGGTTTGAAACAACTTGAGGGTGAGTAAGATGACAGAATTTTAATTTTAAAGTGAACTATCCCTTTAATGGAATTCCAAAGCTGCCAAAAATAAATGAATAAATAAATAGCTACATTATAAATATATGAAGAAATGTAAAATCAATCAATCAATAAATGAGGATACATTTATTTCCTAATTAGAATCCTAAAAATCCTAATTGCATTTTCTCACATTTATTTATTTCCACTTTTATTTATTTCCACATTTATTTATTTACATATTTATTAATGTATATTTACTTATTTTATTTAAACATGTATTTGTCTGTATGGTAATGAGGCGGCGTGTTTTACCTCAGACATAGCAATCGAGCTCAGAGTGGCAGTGCTGAAGCTTTGAGACCACAGTGACAGCTTGTGGTGTAACCAAACCAAACGCAAGTGGTTTGTGGACATGCCACTGAAAGTCACACAGGGAATGAATGACTTAGAGATGGGCAATATGGCCCAAATCTTATATCACAGTTTAAGTCATTAAATATCACCCTAAATGTATGTATATTGGTTGACCATATAAACTCTTTATTCTTGGCCGTAAAACAGTAAATGTGCTGGGTGTGGCTGCTAAGATCTTGCGTTTATTGTCGATGAGACTCGCAGACCAGCTCAGAATGCGGAGAGGAGTCAACGCGAGCATATTGATCCATGCGTTTGAAACGCAAACTGCAAATAGAGTTCATGTTTGCTTTCCTAATTTTGCATGCACAACATGTGACAGTTCAAATGCTTAAAATATAGCGCATATTTCAAAGATGCTGCTCTTATCACACATCATTAAGCACACGTCTAAATTACGTCTACAATCCTCAATTGTAATTGTTCTGTTTTCAATCAAACCAAAGATGCTCATGTAAACGCAGTTGGTGAAACACGCATCTCGCGCCATGCTATGTCTGAGGTAAAATGCCCTCTCATTACCATACAGACAAAGAAATCTATAAACAAATAAATGTGAAAAGAAATAAATGTTACGTATATGCTTTTATTTCTTCACATATTTATTTATTTATTTATTATTTTGGCAGCTTTGGAATTCCATACATATTCCATTCCTGCAAAGATGACAGAACATTTACTAGCAATTGCTGTCCTGCGGTAGCCTGGGTCTCCCCATGCTGCCTTGTGCGCAGCGCGATTTTATTCACGCTGCTAGCCTGGATTCCATGGACCAGATTTTCGCCTCAGCGAGGGGACCAATCACAGAACGGGGAGGTAGCAGTAAGATGATGACGACGTCTATGCGACACACCGAAGCAGTTTGTTTATATCAACATGTGCACTGCAGATTTACCTTCTACCCTCATGTTTGTCTTGCACAAATGGAAATAGTCGCTGAACGCCATCGTGTACACATAAATCTATGACCCATCGTCTTCTTCCTCGTCGCATTTCTGTCGCTCTACATACGTCATCTGGTATAATTGAAACGATTGGCTATGAGCTACGTACAGGCGCATTTGATAGACATTCGTAGCTCCCAATAAACGGCTCTGGGCATTCGTAAACCACGCCTCAAATTCGAGAAAATTAACATGTGGTTCCCAGACCACGTCTCAATAAGACGAGTTCTGACGTTAGCCAGACTAGTCCTGCGGCAAAACATGATGACAATTCACCTTTGGCTAAGCCCCGCCCCCCTTAGTTACTGTTGCTACCTCCGACAACTTTGTCTGGGCTCTGGTTTGGTATCAACATGGCTTATGCTGTGACAGCTCTTCCTGCTGAAATTTTATCAAACTTTTATAAAGCAGTAAAAAAAGTGTCCGATAGAAGTAGGCAGAAGCGGCTGCAATATGCGTTCGAAGGCTATATTCAAGACAAACGGGTGAAACGCAAGCAACAAGCCAAATAGACGAGGCAAAAGCATAACGGTCACAGTTGAAAAAATTAAGCACCGCATATCCTAATCGAGACGGAGGCTGGAACTAACAATATCAAAGAGCAACACTGTTCATGCAAACCTGGGTAGGTCTCTTCACTTCTATAATCGTTATTACAAAGCAAACGGACTACGCGAGTATAAAGTTGTATTTATTAGCAGCGTGTGCTAGCGTATCAACAATTAGGGCAGAGAACCGAAATCATAACCTAAACTGCATAAAACTGTCTAACTAATATAACTTCACAGTAAGGTTATAAAAGCAAAAATAGATCACACAAAAGTGATCCTTGAGGGGTTTAGCGGACTGAGGACGTCCACACAGTTTAATCCAAAGACGACACTTGTCAGTATTTTACTTCGGTTTTGGGATGGGAAAAAAACGTACACCCCCCTCCAACCTCTGGGAAACGCGTATCTGTGTTACAAATGCCCCAGGCACAACGTTTAACCATATTTTTGATAAAACTACGACGGTAATAGCCTGCCGAGACCAAAAATATGAGACGCCTGTGTTAAAGTCAATGGAGCGCTGTGAAAAAGTGTCGGACCTCTGTGGGAGCTCGTTCTTGGCTGCGCTGTGATTGGTCAATCTACATTCTAGGGCGTGGCTTAGCCAAAGGCGAATTGCATTTTAGACCATACGATTTTGAGTGCAACCTGGATCCAACAGTGAGTGGTGGGATATTTTGCTAATAAAATGTTTGTGCCAGAAGAATAGTGCCATAACTTTATTATGCCTGCTATCTCGTGAGCTTTTATTACATTTTACGCATGCGCAGTAAGACGATTTAAGTTTTTTTTAGATGTTTCAGTGTGGATGAGCAACTTTGAGAAAACACTAGTGTGGACCGGGAGTGTTTTCAAATGAAATCGCCATTTGCAAGTAAATCATCAGAAAAAAAGTACATTTTAAATCATTATGTTTTAATAATCTTTTTTGTGCTCAACTGTATTGTTATTCAGTTCAATTTAAAGTTCATCTATTTTAAATGTACTAAACTGCAACTTCATCATTACAAATGTGTAATTACAAATATATTTAATTAAATTGCATTCAAGTTTCCATAAAAAAGACATTCGGCTTTAATTAATATTAATTAATTATAAAAGTGCACAAAGATGTACTAAATAATTATATTCTATATGAGACAGAAAAGTAGGCTACTCTGAAATTCAGCATGAATTTGAACTAAAATACACTTTTAATTAACTGTAATTAAGGGTCCAAAAACATAACATTAAGTTTGCACTTATAAAATATAGTATAAAAAAAAGCTAGACATATGTTAGACATATATCAAAAAATTATATGCTTAGGTCTTTAATAAGTAGGGGAGAACCGGGGCGAAAGTAACACGGGACGAAAGTAACAAAGCGATTTTCTCTGAGCCCCGATTACATTTGCGTTTCAAGCTATGACAGCAGATTCAGCACGCAGCCAGTGACGGAGCCGCTAAATATCACGTGATTTCATCATTGTTTCCCGCGGATAGATCCGGAAAGCTGTTTTCGAGTACGATAAGTAAATACTGAAGCGGTACTTTTTTTTAAATTACAAGTTGTGTTTTTCGTTTCATGTGTCACACAGTAATGATCAATCTACAGGTTATTTAGTGCTGTAACACATCCTGAAGTTTGCCTTGTCAGAGTTTTTCAGTATAAAAGTAAATTGGGTTTAAATGTCAGGAGTTCCTGTCGGGACGAAAGTAACACTTGTTACTTTTGTCCCGCTACAGTGAAAACAAGTGTTTCTTTTGTCCCTCTGCTAATGTGGTGACTTTCTGTGTGTTGCAGCATTCATTAAAACATGTTTATGTCATATTATACCAACAGAATATAACAGATGTTTATGAGAGGGCGTTTAAAGCTTTAAGTCACATTTAAATCAGCTGATTTCTGTGTCACTATTTATTTTCACTCAATCTGTTTCCATTTACCTAGTCACATTTAGGTTTTAGCCATACCTTATAGCTTTCCACCTCCACCTATGAAGTTGCAGGGTTTCCATCCAGATGTTTTTATGCACATTTTAAATGTATGCATAAAAACAGCTGGATGGAAATATGACTATTGTTATGTTGAGAATTGATATTATGCTAATTTAATTAAATTTTCATATTTTTCATGTTGAAAAAACATTTTATAAAATGCATTGACATTGCCAATACCAAAATATTCTAAACAATTCAAGTTTGTACTGTTTTGTTACTTTTGAAACATTTGATGAAACTGTTGACTTACATTTTCATTTAAAAAAAATTTTTTTTTCAAAGATAAAGGCCAAAATATGTTTGCATGTTTGATGTTACATGTTAACAAGGTCATACTCAAGTATATTTAGGCTAATAAAAAAAAAAACAAGAGTAACACAAAAAATCTACCTTGTATATTGTTGTGTTACTTTTGACCCACCTGTGTGTTACTTTCGTCCCAACTGACGGGGTCGAAAGTAACATGAGCAGTCTTAAGTTCAAAGTGAAATTATACTGAAGTCATTCTACATTTTTACAAAATACCACCTGGTATTGATAGACCACACTTGTGAGTGACTGAGCACAGCAAAAATATATCTCTGTCTAAACCATCATCTTTTAAAATTATGTTTTTCTGAAAAATGGTACTTTCGCCCCCGCTCTCCCCTACTCTTTTTAAAAATATGCTACAATTTCTTCTTTTTTACAGGTGGTACAAATTCAAATATAACACTGTCATTTTAGTTTGGAAAATAACATCCTGATTTTTTTTTTAAATAGTTCAATTGTAAAATATATTAATTTAATTGCACATCCATGTTATGATCATATATAGAACATATTCAAAAATAAACAATGACTTGACTTTACAGCAAGTTGACACAAAGCTAGACAATTAAGACACAACAGAAAAAGAGGGTAATATACAGTATACACAAATGGACTAATGACTAAACAAGACACACCTGGAAGCAAACAAAACAATGAACCAAAGGAACCACATGACAAGATCACACGAGGGGAACACGGAATCACAAAACATGAACATTAACCATAACCTAGAACAGACATGACATCAGTCTTTTCAGATGTGGTGGCCCAACTCTGAAATCAAGTTTTCAGAAAACAGTTTAGTGAAAATAGTCTCTTGAATGTTTAACAGCATAACATCAGCTATTTGTCCATTCCTGTTGCATGACATTTGAAATTCAAGTGCGACTTGAAGGTGCAGGTATTGCAGTTTCCATCAAAAACTTATGAGCACCTTAAAGGGTTAAGAAGTGTTAAATAAAAAAGTACCTTGATTACCATTTATTTTTTTCATGCTTGTTCTAAAGACTTTCTGTAGCACATGTCTGTGTGATCCATCCATTCTATATGTCTGGCTTTTCCCTTTCTCTATTCAACAGCAAAAACAGGATTGTGAAAAGAAACAAGACATCGGTTCATTATCCAACCAGGGGTGCGTTTCCCGTACAACTATATAGCTCACTGCTTAACTACCATAGTACGATGCATCGTTGGAGAAATCAACTAGCTAGTCACGAGTGTTTCCCGAAACCGAATGTCGTAAAGTATCGTTCAACCACGCTGGTTTATGACGTCTCGCACGTGGTGGACTAATAACTTTTTTTAATTAATCTGTTTGAGATCGAATTAACGCTAGATTTCGTCATATAAGTTACATATATGGCATCTGAAGACCATTTCAAATTTTTCTCAGTTACTTTGCTTTATTACCAGACTCAATATTTGGCTCGTTCTTACATAGTTGAGCACGTTCGCACATGCGCAGTCTTCAAAAACGGTGCTTTAAATCTCTTGACAAACTAAAAGACGTAAATTACATTTGTATGTATTCTAAATAAAAAATACGGGTTGTACTGAATGTCAGCTTGCTTATTTTGCTAAAGATAAGGATTTATTCAGTCTACATCTCATGTAAACTAGAAACTATGCTTCTAACCACAGCTCCAGAGCTGTCGTTGCAACCACACAAGTTTGAGATGCTGTTTGCGAACGTTCGTTGGAACGATGGTTTCGGGAAACACCAAATCGTTGAACTATGCCGTTAACGACGGAACTTGCGATCATAGTTGGCTAACGATGCTTTCGGGAAACGCACCCCAGAACTGTGGTCTCAGCGTTATTAGATTGGGGGAGCACTAGTTGTTCCCATCATCTTTTATTCATGAAGTGTCACACCAGGACATTTTGAAGCTCTCTTTAGAAAGCAAGCTGCTCTTATGGTTATCAACAACAAAAGACAACAGGAAGAAAATGCATTCATTATGAAATATTCAAAGGTTTCATCTAACAAACAAACAAACATTGATCTTAAATAAGCTCAGTGTTTATGGCAACAGCACACCACAAGAATGAGGCATTAAATGTGAGGAGATCTCTGTGCTTTCATAACATGATGATCTGAAACCGATGACGCACAGAGCGGTTATTATACCTTCTCATATGACACATTCACGTGCATTGAGGTTAATTCAAGGTGAAACTGATAATGTTATCAAGCTAAAGTCATTCTCACACATTTACTTTAATCTTTGTGCTTGTGAATTATAATTATAAGCTGAACCATTCCAACATTTTCATGTTGCCCAAATATGTCTTATTATATTAGATTAAATATTTCATCTCACATTTAAAATAAACAGTTACATTATTATTATTATATTTAAATGTATAATATTTTTAGATTTACATTATTATTTAGTATTAAAATGTAAGATTTTTTTTTGTATTTATAGAAATACAAATAAATAATGAGCAATATAAATTTAATTATGCCATCCAGTATCATGGACTCACTCTCTCTTGTTTCATGTAAATGAATGCTATTGCCAATTCATGACTTGTACACTAGTGGATTAAAAGATAACAGATAGGCACAATTTTAAAACAGTTTCATCTCAGATAAATATCTCTTATCTCCATAATGATTTGTGTCGAAATGCCATGTAATAAATGGTGTGACTTTACCATATCTCTTAAATGTCTGTCTAGTTTGAACTTGCCGCTTGCTGGCAACTGCTCTCTCAGCGGAAGGTTTACGTTTAAAGAGCTAATAAACTATTTAGTAATAATCAGATCAGTATTTATTGTCTAATTATTTACTTATGTGGCAAGTAGCTGGGTAATAAGCAGGATAATGTAATGTTACATCCAGGTTTAGAACATCTTGAGGGTGAGTAAATGATGACAGAATTTTCATTTTTGGGTGAACTATCCCTTTAAGAAGTATTATTTCATTATCTACAGGTACAGCTTTTCTTAAAATACACTTTTAAAGGTGCAGGAAGCGATTTCTGAGAAACCCTGTTGAAAGTGGATCGGACTGAGAACCACAACACAATTTTAGCCAATTGTCTGTATAGGGGCCGTATACACTCATGATGGGGAGGAGAGAGAAGTAGAAGGAAGCAAGAAGTAGATTTGAAGAAAGACTGTAGAAAGACAGAGAGACATTACAAAAGGTCAAAATATCAGAGGAAAAAGAAGGGTTAATCAGGCAAGAGCTTTAGGATCCGGGTTAATATTAGAAAAGTTTTCCAGCACTGGAGATCCCTAAGCGGGGAAGTTTAAAATGCATGCTGAGGTTGTGTTGTTTCTGTTCCATATGTGAGTGACATTAGTTTTGCTATGTTTCATAAAAGACATGCTGTAGCTTGTAACAGGACAGTCATTGTTTGTCTGGAGCTGTGCTGGTCAGCCCGGTCTCACCCCAAAACGTCACATACTGACGCGTCTTGACCATTCGGCAACATACGACGAAAAAGGTACCCTTTAACGTCCATATGAGACGCAGACATAAGCGCACCAGCAGCGCCTTCTAGCGGTACCCTACCGCATACCTAAACCCAACCATTCCCGAATCGTCACATATGGACGTTAAAGGGTACCTTTTTCGTCGTATGTTGCCGAATGGTCAAGACGCGTCAGTATGTGACGTTTTGGGGTGAGACTGTGTTATGCTGGTGACTAACAACAAACTTCTGCATGTACTGTTGTTGTGTACTGTGTGTTCTTTATTTTGCTTCGCTTCAGCTATAAATGCACCAGCTATGCATTGGTTGTTTGTGCATTTTGGGGGTGGGAACAATGAAGGGAAGGGTGTGTTTGTTTGGGTTGATTTCAGATATCAACTGTTTCTCAAAAATCACATACTGCACCTTTAAGATCTGAAGTACACTTCAAGTGTATAATCAATACAATTATTAAGCCCACTTCTTAATCTCAAAATGTCAGGAAAAGTTTTACAAATGCTTTATTTCAATCCTTTTAGGCTCCATCAACTTTTAATTAGCATTCCATCCACAACAGGAGTGACCCAGAGGATGCTTCTTTCACCACACATCATACAAGTTTTGCATTAAAAAACATCAGTGTTTGTCTACTTTGGAGGTCGTATCAGTGTTCTCCAGCTAGTGACTCATCCTCCGGCGCACTGCAGACAGCACGATCTCTGCCGTTGTGTTACAAGCTTTTTTAGAAGAAGGTTAATGTTTCATCCTTGAGAACAGGCCATGAGATCACAAAAGGAATCTGTCTCTGAATTTCATTCATTGCATTGAGAAATTGCACAACACTGGCTGATCAATTGCAGTCTTTGTGTGGTGTCCCAGAGGCCCAACGCCTCCATGATTTAGATGTGCTGCATACGTAGAGTAGAACAAACCAATTGGATCCCTGCAAAAGAATGTTTGTGAATTAATGAAATATTTTCCTTTCATAGGAACTAATGAGGAACTTAATGCGGGATGAGTTAAAATGCAGAGAGAGAGAGTAAAGTAAAAAAAAAAAAGTAAAGGGGGGAGATCATGAGTGAGTAGAATATGTTTGCTGTCAAAACACTCCTCTCTAATGAGGAGCCCGAAACTCTGTACTATTTTAAAATTCTCACCAGGATGCAAGGCAAAGTTAAGGGTAAAATATTTATACACACCCATTTAAATAACTGCATGACACATTCACCTTCTTTTTTAAGTGCATTAAGTTTCTGTGCAAATTAGCGTTTATGGATTTTAACCTTTGCTTTTATTTAGTTATTTTCAAAAAAGTGGTTCTCAAACTATGATACAAAATACTAAAACTATTTTAAAGTTATTTAATATTCGAACATTTAATTTGTCTTTACATTAGTCTATTTCCATGTTTTATTTGCAGTTTTAATATTGTGTGTCTAATCATGAAAGTCTAATGCTTAGCCTACATGTAGTGCAATGAACAATTAACAACATAAAAGCAGTACAGAAACTTCTGAAGTGCTTTATAAAAATAGGACCTTTTTGATGCAGCACAGTGGTGCCATTATTTATATACAACCAGAGTTTCAGCAAGTAATGTATCATACCAAGAATATTTGTCCATCTTGTTGATTCTGGTGCACAGCTTGCAATAGGTTTTTTCTATTATATATTGATTGATTTCCATTAAATGAGTAATCCAGAGGACTCATCCTTTTTTAGCCGGCCTTGTTGCATTAGTGATTGTTAAAATTGTTTGACATTTGATGTAATAAATACATAGATAAATAAATAAAGCTGCACAATTCTCTTTATGAAAGTGGAATTTATTTATTTAGCCCATGGAAAAGATTTATATAGGTTATACTTTTATAGCAGTCTATGTACTTTTTAATAGCATACGTATGATCACAGTGTGTGATGTTGTTGAGGTTTCTTCTGAATCTTTAGAGGAGATAAATGTAAGACCACCAGTTTCTCTAGCTAAGGAGAAAAATCTGAGCACAGTGTGTGATGTTGTTGTTTTAGAGTTTTTGTATTTGGAGACAAGTGTGAGAAGCAAGGTACTCAAGTAAAAGTCTCAATTTGATGTTAAAGTCACCTCATTTTGGTCTAGGAGAAAAATGTGAGATGTTAAAGAGATCTCATTTGAGATTTTTCCTTCTTCTGGGAAATGCTCTTCAAGGGCACACTTTTCCACTCTGTATTTAGTAGTGCCTCAAATAAATAAGCAAACAATTTTTTTGAACAACATAAATCATTTGGATAATCAGCAAATTGATCTACACATAGCCAACTTAGAGTTTGTTTTTCCATAATAGTGGGAGTAGGGTTGTCCAATGGGTTAAAAAAAATAAAAACACAAAAGCAAGGAAATCCATTTATCTTAAATGTGAAAAATATTTATTTGACAACTAAATGTACAATATAGATGTGGCCTGAGGAATATATGCTCATCTATATATGCTTATCTCCATTCAGCGAATCTCTAATTTGACTGGTTTCTTCTAACCATTTCTAGTGTTATCTAGCCAAGATAATGATTTCCCCAAATTAAACCGTTTCTTTGAGAACTAGAGGATGTCATCGCATGTCATACTGTTTTGAAATGAGAAATGAGATATTTACAGTGGATTTTCAAAGTTTCAAACATTTTTGTGCTAATATACACAACTTTTAATTTCCATATGTATGAATTTTAAGGTAATGAATTTAGCTAGAATCTAATATGTTCAATCTAGATGCAATTGAAAAACATGGTAGCATGTCCCAGTGCTTCTTTTTAAGGGGTCAAGGTTTTGCTGGTCAGCATGGCCCTGCTATTCCCAGCTCGAAGATGCTGTATCTACACCATCTGGCAGCATTGGCAGGCATAATTAATCATGTATTTTGACAGTATTTCTTTTGGAGAACGTTGTGTTATAGTGTAGTGCTTTATTTTGAACATTTAGTGCTTTGAACATTTTGTTGCAACTTCATTTCATAATGTTCAATTCACTTAAATTGGTAAAAACAATAGAAGAGTTTCTAAGTTTTTGCGGTTACCATTTTGCAGAAGAGTGGAGCTTAATTGTTGTTTTTAGTTATTATCTAACACAGGAGCTTAATAGGATCTTTTAGAATACAGAAAGTTTGTTCAACAAAGCATGAGTGTTTAAATTAACTTGTTTTAGTCTTTTTGTATGGTCCTAAACAGTGTTGGCGGTAAAACACTAATGCGTCTGGCATTATCAGATTACTGGTTTCAAGTAACAAGTAAAGTAACAGATTAAATTTACAACAAAATATCTGAGTTACATTTTTTAGTAGGCTAAGTAAAGCAGTTGCTTTGTTTTCCCATTTATTGACTGACACTTTCCTACATGTCCCGATGTTGAGAGAAATCTGTCTCAACATGATGGTTATTGTGGTTCTAGACTAAATGTGAGCATGCATTTACTCATCTCACTTGCACAAAGACAGATTAAGTATTTAATCTACAAAAAAAATATTAAGTAATGAAATTAGTTTTTTTAAGGAGTATATTGTAACGCATTGCTTTCCCCAACACTGGTCCTAAACTAATTGTGAGGGGATGTTTTCCTTAATTTAATTAGTGAATTAAACTTAAATTAAAATTCAACTATTTTTGAGTGTAGAGTGTCTAGTCCATTTAATGTTAAAGAGTTATCGCTAGACAAGGGACTAAAGAAACCAGCCCACTACTATGGCTGTGTTCTGAAGCTGAAGCTCTGGAATATGGAAAAGACAGTAAGGAAGACACTGAATCCTGGCTGAATCATGGCTCAATCTAAAATGAACATTTAAGCTTTAAGTTCATAAATGGGAGTTGGTGGGCTTTGCTTTTATCAATGATGGCACATTTCGGGGGAAAAACGACTGCATTAAATCCTTTGAAATGTCAGATCTCGATATTACAGTGTTTGCAGGCTAGAATCTATCCCAGCTTTTCTTTTTATCTTCCACCTGGGACTTACAGGGATTTCTATTTCATTAATATGATTTTGTATGTGACATTGTTAAAGTTTGCAATGGAAGTATTCACACAGAAACATTTCATTTTATTTGACATTATTTTACAGTTGTGTAATGTTGGCAAGTTATCATTGTAATTACCTCTGCCTCAACTTTGAAAATGTGTCAGTTGTCCATCAGATTAGAATAAATTAAAATAAAATTATGCCATATGCATTATAATTAAGCTTTCAACAACTATGTTGAAAGGCTTACCGTTAGCAAGACAGACATGGATCAACATCCTCTCTGATTGCACGGTTACTGAACCTCCAGGAACAAGTCTTGTCATAATCACATTCATTATGCTGAACATGCATTTAATTCGATGTTTAGCAGTCACAAAATGAAATGAGCTACTTTGCACAATGAAGATGTTACAAGATGTACTGGGGGAAATGTTTGGTGGACTGAAACACTGTTGCTGTCTCACACTCACTCAAGTTCACCCAAGTTTACTGATGCCACGAGTGTGAGTCACCACTGCAGTGCATTTTGCAGATGGCCTTAGTTAGGACCTTAGTCTTTAAAATACACCATATTCTTTTATTGAATTAATTGTTCTAAGTCTTTTTATGTTTCTTTAGTATACTGTTGTCTGTGCTGGGTGGTTGCTTATCACCTCCTCATAGATGTGCGTCCCATATCTGTCAATGTAAATTTGTTCACCTCACCTCAACAAGACATTGGTGATGTTGTAAGAACTTCAAATTAAACATTTTACTATAAAGTAAATCACAACATTATTCTTTAAAGTAAATCACACGTCATTAGGAAGCAAAGACCTGTAATACGATTTTGTCATTTCAGTATGTCCATGTCCAACCCTGAACACTCATTATTTTCTGCTCTCGCACCATCAGCCCATCATTACAGTCATTTGATTAAGTTGTAAATCTGTGTAGTTCTTACTTTCTTGTTTTCCAAAGCTCTGTATTTAGTCTGTGCAGGCAATGACTCATTTACCGTACAGTAATCAGCAGATAGTAGATGACACACTATTGTGCAAAAGCCTTCTGACGCACAAATTCAGATAGAAGACCCTTCATCCAGACACCTGACCGATGACCACTAGTAGGCACAATAAATCTTCTGTTTAACAGGAAAAGTAATTCACTGATAAATTACTTGCAGGGCTGTTTTTTTGAACAATGGGCTCGTTTCAAAACCCTACTGGCCATCCGTCACGAAACAGATGATCATCTGCTTTTGAGGATGTGTCTAGTGCTTAGATTTCATGTTGTGCAGTAGCTTGAAGACCTTGGAGCATGATCAGTTTTTTTCTCTCTACATTTTAAAGTGTTATCTCAGAGAATAAAGCAAGAGATGATGAATTAGTGCAAGGCAAGAATTCTTAACCGTTATTATTAGGTATCCTCTGGGTCTGCTTTTGAAAGGTCTGGTTATTTAAAATGCCATTTTTAGTCAATAGCTTCTGTTACTAGACACATGCATGCTTTTTGTTTTTCATCCTGAATGGATCCCTATTCTTTGACATCTATATGCTATAGTGAGGTTTGTTAAGGTAAGCTTCACTACTTAGCCTATATTTAAATGTAAGGATTTAAACAAACCCCTCTAACCACTTAGGATAAGATAGAAGAAAAAGCCCACCAGTGAGCATTTACTGCTAAACTGTAACATATGGGGTCACAATTTTTTTTTTATAATGTTCTCTGAGGTTCACTTATAATGTTATCAAGATTTTTAAATAAAAATAAGCAATAACAAGTTATTTTCTATCCTGTTTTTGATCCTCTCTTTCGAACATGCCGCATTTAAGACTTGGAAGTAAATGCCCACTGCTATGATTGGGGAACAGTTTTGCATATTAAAATAAGTAAGCACTTGGAATTTCCAGAGTTATAATTGAAAAAGGATTACTTACGGTGTTTAGTGTAAACAGAATTATGAATTAATGTACCATTGTTTGTTACACTGTCGTTTTTGTAGGCTATTCATCCTTTTCGATAAAGTGAAAGACGTTTATATTGTCATTTGCAGTGTCGTGTCGCGTACTTGGGTTTCCTCGCTTTCATCGGAGGGGCAGGAACTCATATTCCAACGCAAATTATATTTTTATGTAACAGCAACTCCGTTCACTTTGTCGTGCTTAACAAGTCAACAATGAATCTGTAAAGTTGAAAATTGCTTTGATTAACACCACATCAGTAGTTAATAAGACTTTTATTCTCAATTACTTTTTTGCCACATGTGGTCTTGATGTACAGTACTATATCTTAGTTTCTCTACTGGTGTGCCTCACTGATTTAAAGGCTTGGATTTACATTTTCTAAATTTAAATGAAAGTAAGACTGAGATTATTGTATACTTGGGCCTTCTGAGGCCAAACCACATCCTATACCAGTTTTGGTTCTCTTTCTCAATATGTAAAACCTTGTGTACAAAAACTTGAGAGTAGCCTACACTTGGTTAATTCTCTTAAGTTTGATATACAGTACATGTCAGTTCTGTGGTCAAAACTAGTTTCTTCCATCTAAGAGCACATGGCAAAGGTGAAGACTTTTTTGTCCTTTAAGAACTTTGAGATGGCTATTCAATATCAATTTTGGTCCTATTTCCCAATTTCTAAAACCTTGTGCAAAAAACTTGGGAGTATACTTGGATAGTGCTCTTAACTTTGATACACAGGTCAGTTCTGTGGTTACATCTAGTTTCTTCCATCTAAGAGCACTGGCAAAGGTGAAGACTTTTTTGTCCTTTAAGAAATTTGAGAGGGCTATTCATTCATGCCCTTTTTTACTTCAAGGGTTTACTACTGCAACTCACTCTACATGGGAATTAGTCAGGCTACTCTTTCTAGACTACAAGTGGTACAAAATCCAGATGTTTTTTTTCTTCCATAGCTTTTAATCAATGATGCAGTGCCTATTGTGTCTGGTTATTGTTTGTTGTGTGCCAATCTGTATTTAGTTCATTGGTCAACAGTTGTTGTTTTAAACAGTGCTCTATAAATAAAGTGACATTGACATGCGTAGCCTATTACTTGTTCATTCTATAGGCGCGTAGGGTTTCTTTACAAAGTGACATCGCCAACTACTGGCCCAGTAGTTGAGTGACTGGACAGCAGTTGGCACCAGTTGCGTTTGAATAAAATGGGAGAGAGTGACCCTGCGGTGTGATACAAGAGATAAAAGAAGCGCTGGCCTCAAATACCTGGATGAACAGTCTTTTTAAGGCATTGCTTTACGTCTTTATAAGACACCAGTCATTATCGTGGAATAACGGACTTCCGAATTATGTAGCTGGCCAATCAGAATTAAGCATTTTAGAGAGCCATGTAATTTAGGTTCTTCAAGGAACCATCAATGCCAATAAATAAACTATATTTTAAGAGTTAACTCCTAGATTAAACATTATTTGTTTCATTTTGTGTAGGTTAAAGATGCCCTACCCACCATCACAGTGACTCCAAGAAAAGTCTACAACATTCCCATTCAATTCCTCAAGATGAACACTTCAGAGACCACCACTCTTTCCCTCTGGGCCATCCATGTCAATTCCAGTCCTGTTTCGTACCTCCTCAATGTTACAGAGACCTCATCCCATGCCAAGCCAAAAGCATGCGAGCAGCTCAACATCGCCACTGAGGTGTTCCTCATCCTTGGCATTGTCAGTCTACTGGAAAACATCCTGGTCATCTGCGCTATAGTGAAAAACAAAAACCTACACTCGCCCATGTATTTCTTCGTCTGCAGCCTGGCCGTGGCCGACATGCTGGTGAGCGTCTCCAACGCCTGGGAGACCATAGTCATCTACTTGCTCACTAACCGCCAGTTGGTGGTGGAGGACCATTTAATCAGACAGATGGACAACGTTTTTGACTCTATGATCTGCATCTCTGTGGTAGCGTCCATGTGTAGTCTTCTAGCTATTGCTGTTGATCGCTATGTCACGATTTTCTACGCTCTACGATACCACAACATCATGACGGTTCGCCGGGCCGCGCTCATCATTGGGGGGATTTGGACCTTCTGCACCGGCTGTGGAATAGTCTTCATAATCTATTCTGACAACACGTCCGTCATCGTGTGCTTGGTCTCCATGTTCTTCATCATGCTAGCACTAATGGCCTCTCTTTACAGCCACATGTTCATGCTAGCGCGTTCTCATGTCAAACGCATTGCCGCCCTGCCGGGCTACAACTCCATCCACCAGAGAGCCAGCATGAAGGCGGCCGTCACACTGACCATTCTTCTCGGGATCTTCATCGTCTGCTGGGCTCCATTCTTTCTCCACCTCATCCTTATGATCTCCTGCCCCAGAAACCTCTACTGCATGTGCTTCATGTCTCATTTCAACATGTACCTCATCCTCATCATGTGCAACTCTGTCATCGACCCACTCATTTACGCTTTCAGGAGTCAGGAAATGCGGAAAACGCTTAAGGAAATCATCTGCTGCTATAGCCTGAGGAACATTTTTGGAATGTCAAGGTAGCGTCAACCCAAAAAATTATAGGTGGATTGTCATTTCACAAGAAGCACCTACTTCTGAGAGCAGAATGTGCCAACCCCCTGTTGATCTATGAAAAATAAGATGACGATGTACCATCTACTTACTCCTCATCCTCTATAATGCAAACACTCAGAAATTGAAACTTGAAAAAAAGCTGGAGTATTAATTAACTCTTCAGGGCACAAAGATGCAAAATAATATAAGACAATTTTTGATGTTATAAATATATGTGGATGTTGTAATATTGTTGGAGAATTAAGGAGGCCTTAGTTCTATGGAACAATATAATCCTCGATGAACAATGTGATTTAATAACACAGTCTCCAGGGACACGGAGGAGCTCTTGATCAAAGCCTATGGGAAAAACAAGTGCAATCATTTGTCAAATTAACAATGCAAAACAAAGCCTGTCTAGACATTAATGTTGTATAGGTAAAATTAATAATGTAATATAGCATGCAGTTTACATTATTGCATGTGCTCTGTGGTTGGCAGTGAAGGTGAGAAAGAACGAGCAACACTATTGATTCCTAAGATGAAATTCAATGACAAAACTGCTGCAGCAGACTACAATTTATACACACATTCATACATAACCAAGTGCATAAATTAAAAGAATGGAACCAGACTGACTGTGAGAAAAATAGATTCACAGTCCTTGAAACCTTAAGTAGACATTTTAAAAATAGCATGACAAAGAAGATGACAACATTTCTGGTATCATGTCACTGTCACATTTTGTCAGAGTCTTTAAAGGCATCAGGAGTTTTGTAATTTAGTTGAAATTGAATAGAAATGAATGTACTTGAATTTGGGGGTCTGCAGTTATTCTCATTTGAAGTATTTACCACTGCCCCTTTAAATGTAATGACATTCAATTACATGGCTTTTTATTTAGTGTATTTGCTATACAATTTAGGGTGAGAATCAATGTTTGTCATCATGCTGTTTACGGTCTGCAGTCACTGCATATGCTAATCTGTTTGAAATTATAGGGGTAAAAGCAAGTGTTTTGTTGGTTTTTCTTTAGTTAATATTTCCCATGGGGAGAACTTTCAATAATAAAGTGCTACATTGATTATAAAACATGAAACAATTAGCAAAATAGCAAAAAAAGTTAAATGTAATATACAAAATTCTGAAAATATAACCACAACCTATTAAAATAACAACTTCATTTGTTACTCATCAGCTACATCAGAAATATTTATATTTTAGTTAGGATAAAATTCCAATAATAAAAATTATCTCTATTTAAAAGGGTTTAAAATGAGATGTTATAGAGCTAAACAGTGTTCTAGGTACTGTACAGTATTTTGACTCAAAACCTTAAAGGTAGGCTACTAAGATATAGTCCTTGTGACAACTATAGCCCTGTTTCCTCTACGGTTACAACACTATCCAACGGCTTACATTTGAAGTATATGTAATCTAAATGTAAATCTGTTCATGCTATGTAAATACTATGAAACGTTTACATTATATATAATTTGCGGTAGGACTCCTGTAGTAGGCAAGTTGATTATTGTCTTGTATTGACTTCTAATGGAGCCAGAATTTAAAAGTGGAAGTAGGTAATTGCTCAGACTGTGCAAATATGTTCAGTTAGGTTGTTTGTCAGCTTGATTTTTGCCAATTTATTATGCCATTCTCTTCACTTTGGTTCGAAGTGGTTCAGTTCATTTCAGTTCAAATCACCGTCCAGTCACTCAAGCATAATGTCAAACCTCCTTACATGTGCTCATGATGGTATTAATAGAATGTGCCTTCAATGTGTTTTGTGCTGTCAAAATGACCCGGAGGTCATCTGATCTGTCCTCTTGGTCTCTCTGTGGTACATTAACTGCCCAGGTGCTCAGGTTTGATGGCTCTCCATGAAGAATCAATGACAGTGTATATCTAAGCCCCTTCACTGTTTCAACAGAAAACAACTTGAATCCCACTCACAAAATAATTTGTTCTGGAGTGGTTTCACATACACAGACAATTATTAGACAAGTACCATTAATTCCAATTATCCAAAGTGCCACTCACTACAGATATATATATATAAAGAAAGTTTTTCATTCTTGTATTGTGTGAAACAGTGACACAGCTGGTAAGTAATTTAAATTTGAGTGAACAGCAGTAATGCTCCTCACTGTGATAAATGCTCTGTGCATCTGTGTTATGCTGTATAATCTCTTGTTTTCATGTATTTGGATGCATGTATAATTAAAATATAAGAATAAAGTTCATTCTTGTGACCATTTTTCATTGTTACATGTTTTTTGCATCAATTTACTATTAAAATAATAATAATAATTTGCATAACAAAGTACATGTGTATAAAGTAATCATGTAGTCTCATTTCTGTCATAACAACTCTCGGAGTTTTTGGCATAGTAATGGATTTGACAATGCTGCTATATTTGGTCGAATAGATGACATCCCATTCTTAATCCATAGGGTTTATATGCAGTTGGCTCACCCTTTGCATCTACAACAGCTTCAACTCTTCTGGGAAGGCTTTCCACAAGGTTTAGGAGTATGTTTGTGGGAGTTTTTGACCATTCTTCTAGAAGCACATTTGTGAGATCAGGCACTGATGTTGGATGAGAAGGCCTGGCTCGCAGTCTCCACTCTAATTCATCCTAAAGGTGTACTATCTGATTGAGGTCAGGACTTTGTGCAGGGCAGTCAAGTTCCTCCACACCAAACTTGCTCACCCATGTCTTTATGGACCTTGCTTTGTGCACTGGTGGCAGACATGTTGGAACAGGAAGGGGCCATCCCCAAACTGTTCCCTCAAAGTTAGGAGCATGACATTGTCCAAAATGTCTTGGTATACTGAAGCATTAAGAGTTTATTTCACTGGAACTAAGGGGCCAAGCACAACCCCTGAAAAACAACCTCCACCAAACTTTACACTTGGCAAAATGCAGTCAGACAAGTACTGTTCTCCTTGCCAGACCGAGAAGTCTGATGCGTCACTCTAGAGAACACGTCTCCACTGCTCTAGAGTCCAGTGGCGACGTACTTTACACCACTGCATCCGATGCTTTGCATTGCACTTGGTGATGCAGCTGCTCGGCCATGGAAACCCATTCCATGAAGCTCTCTACGCACTGTTCTTGAGCTAATCTGAAGGCCACACAAAGTTTGGAGGTCTGTAGCTATTGACTCTGCAGAAAGTTGGCGACTTCTGTGCACCTCAGCATGCGGTGACCCCACTCTGTGATTTTACATGGCCTACCACATTGTGGCTGAGTTACTGTTGTTCCCAATTGCATCCAATATGTTGTAATACCACTAACAGTTGACCGTGGAATATTTAGTGAAGACATTCCAAGGATTTACTTATTGCACAGGTGGCACTCCTGACAGCGACCCATTCTTTCACAAATGTTCGAAGAATCAGTCTGCATAGGTATTTGATTTTATACAACTTTGGCCATGGAAGTGATTGGAACACCTGAATTCAATGATTTGGAGGGGTGTCCCAATACTTTTGGCAATATATTGAATATGCTACACTGCTGCTATTGGTTTTTGTTGCTGCAGAGTAAATATGGGACTTGCTACTGCCAATACTTTCACGACACGCGGTTGTGCGTAAAAAAAAAAAGCATGCTGCTGCTGTCACGTGGTGGAATAAGGGTGAAGCGAGGATTCAAGTACGAGAAATGAAGGATCTTTAATTAATAGAAAAGGAAACAAAATACAAACAAAAACTTCCCGCCACCTGGCGTCCCTAACGAGGGTCATCAAAAACAAAACAGGAACACAACCGTACAAGACCAAAACGCAACAACAGACAAGACAGGCAGATCAAAAAACAGAGACAACGAGGGGAGCCAAGACAGCATTCTCATCCATATAGTTCTTAGCAGAGACCAGAGTGGGACGGGAAGGTTGCACCAGGGAAGCTCAGGCGGGTCTGGATTCCTGACTGAGGGCCACGGCGGAACTGGAGGGACGGACCAGGCGGGCTCTGGCGGATCAAGAATCCTGGCTGAGGACCAGGGCGGTGCCGGAGGGAGAGACTAGGGAGACACCGACGGGTCTGGAGTCCTGGCTGAGAGCCAGAGTGGTGTAGGCTGAGCAGATGGCCAGGGCGGGGCAGGCTTGGCGTGTGTCCAGGGTGGAGCTGGCGCTTCAGGGGGCCAGGGCGCATCCGACGCTTCAGGGGGCCAGGGATGACCCGATGCTTCAAGGGGCCAGGGAGGATCCGACGCCTCAGGGGGCGAGACGGCCATCTTGTCCAAATACACAGGTACGCTTGACGGACCAGGGACGGACCAGGAGGGCTCTGGTGGATCAAGAATCCTGGCTGAGGACCAGGGCGGTGCCGGAGGGAGAGACTAGGGAGACACCGGCGGGTCTGGTGTCCTGGCTGAGAGCCAGAGTGGTGTAGGCTGAGCAGACGGCCAGGGTGGGGCAGGCTTGGCGTGTGTCCAGGGTGGAGCTGGCGCTTCAGGGGGCCAGGGCGGATCCGACGCTTCAGGGGGCGAGACAGCCATCTTGTCCAAATACACAGGTACGCTTGACCTGGCTTGAACAGTCTCTGGCTCAGCTGACCTGGCTTGAACAGGCTCAGACTCGGCAGGACTGACGTGAAGGTGCTCAGGCTCGGCAGGTCTAACATGAAGAGATTCAGGCTTGACAGGTAGCATGGTTGGGGCTGGCAGGGCCATGAGCTTGGGCGGCGCTGGCAGGGCCATGAGCTTGGAAGTCAGGTCTTCCTGGATCAGCGGACTTGAGACCCCCGAAGATGGGTCCTCCTGGACCAGCGGACTTGAAACCCCCGAAGTCGGGTCCTCCTGGACCACCAGACCTGAGACCTCCAAATTCAGGTCCTCCTGGACCACCAGCCCTGAAACCCGAAGTCAGGTCCTCCCGGATCACCGAATTAGAAGAAGCAACAGGAGCCTACCTCCTCCTGCGCTTGCGAGGTAGTGTGGAAATTACCGCCTCTGGAGATGCTGCCGCAGTAGCTGCCACTTCAGGGGGAACTGCAGCTTCCCTAGCTGGAGGATTCCCTTGACGATCCAGGGAATTAACACATTCTCTAAACGTCAAATGCTCCAGCCCTCTTATCCTCCAGTAGTTGCTGGGCTCATCAAGGGCATAATTAAATAAGTCCTTTAGAGCCGCATCCCCAAGCCTCAGTCCCTCTGCAGCCACGCTGAACCTCAGTGCAAACTCCCTCACGTCGGTCCCCTGTTGACGGAGGGAAGTTAAGTTGCTGAACTTCTTAATGCATTCGTAGTGAGGGCAGGAGACAGGGGAGACCGGTGGATGGCGTGAGACCTTCCGCTGAATCCTCATTATGGCTGGTTCGTAATGTCACAGGGTGGAATAATGGTGAAGCGAGGATTCAAGTGCGAGAAATTAAGGATCTTTAATTAATAAAAAAGGAAACAAAATACGAACAAAAACCTCCCATGGGGGAAAACAAGGCAGGCATCAAAATACACCAGAACTATGGCGGAATACAAGGATACATAGATGACGAACCAGCACAGGACTGCAAACACAGGGAGACTAAATAGGGAGGCAAACAAAAGAGGGTAACAAGGAAGGCAGGTGGGGCAAATAAATCAATAATCAGGTAACACGATGGGAGGGGCTAGACAATTGACAGGAGAGCACATGGCACAAGGAAATACATGACAAGCCATGTGCTCACAACAAACCAGACTATACACAAACACATGACAAACCGGGAGTGTCAGAGCTCTGTCACCAAACCAAGATATAATCTAGACAGAAGTGACAGAACTCTGACAGCTCTACAAAATCGCATACATGATTTACTCGTAGCAGATCTACACAGGTGGAGCTGGGAAAGGTGGAGGGTTTCTGAAAGCTCAATGCAACTGCTCCAGAAAATGCTGACCAGTATTTGAAGATTGAGCAGCAAGCTACTGATATACAACAGGAACCATTCAGCTGTGCCCTATTGAGAATGATGTGATTTCAGATTGAGTTAAGCAAAAGCAGAGTGATGGGACAACAGCGGGAACCAGATGATGGTGAAAGGATGGTGACTTGATGACAGGTGATGAAGACTTAGCTGGTGGAGAGCTGGAGACTGAAGTGGAAACTCTGTGCAGGTGAAGGATTAACACGATGACTGGAGATCGGGATCGGGATGACGGACAGGACAATCTCAGGTGAGTGTTCAGGTAAGGAGTCTGAATGTTTACGTAGCAGTAACGTTGACGAGACCAGACACTGATATGAGGGTGATGCAGGTTGATATAGGCTGTGTAGATGAGGAAGTGCAGGTGCAGGGAATCAGTATCTGGTGAAGATCTGATTGAGTGTAGGTGGGGACCAGAAGGGATGCTGGGAAGTGTAGTGCAGACAGGTTACAGAGTTGGTGACTGAGCTGGTGACTGTGACACCTGCGCCATCTAGAGTTTTATGACTGAACTTTGTAATAATGCACATGTCTTAATATACCATGTTTTATATTGACTAAGTCCTATGTATTTATATCACACATAAAATATCGTCCTATACCTAATCCTGACCAATATGACTGAAATGACTGGTCACATTTCATACACGCATATATATATATATATATATATATATATATATATATATATATATATATATATATATATATATATATATATACGCACAGATGCAGTGCATTTTAAATGAATGTTCTTCTTGTCCATGAAGCATCAGCTGATTTAAATCACTGAAAACCATGTAAGTGTGTAAAAACATTAGTTAGGCTTTTTTAAATCAAAAGCTTTTCTGATATTTAAGCAAGATTTTTTTCATTTTTTTTTTATAGACGTCCTTGGTTAAAGTCTTAATGGGGTCAGAGCTTGACCAATTATATGTTCAGAGCATGAATATGATTTTGTTAGAACATGTTCTCATCATTATGATATGATAGACACGTATTATTACTCGTGAACAACACCAGGGCTTTACATTGTACAGAAAGGTTGCTCTTGGTTACTCATTAGGGGGTTCAAACTCTGAACTGCTGGTACAGTAATAAAGCCATGAAATGAATTTAATAAACTTTTTCCACTTCGGAGATGACATGATAATAAGAAAAAGGAGCCTTTCATGAGAAAAGAGCCAGTGTAAAATGGTGTCAGAGGAATATGACAATCACGCTACAAAAAACATCAGTGCAGTCAAGTATTTGTTATGTTTCATTTGTTGTTCAAGGTATTGGTGCATGCCAGTTCATTGTCTTCGACTTGTTTTTCCACTTCAAATTCAACTTTCAAGAATTCAACAGCCTGGTGAACAGAGCAGAATCTCATTTAAGACTAATTAAATTGTGTATTGCATCATTTTTTAAGTTCCTACTGAGCATTACAATCAAATCACGGCCTCTCCTATATACACTTTTCAGATCTTTCTATATTGCAAGACCTTTTAGACTGCTTATAATAAGAAGGTGATTACATTTCACAGAAATGCTGCTTTCCTTCTTTTCCTGTGCGTCAGATAAGCACTCTCCTGAGAAGACATCATGTGAGTTATGTCAACGTAATAAAAAGAGTAAACATCCCCCTTTCATTTGCAGTAGCAAGATGTCTCCGTGTGTGTTCTTTCCCTGTGGACTCTTCCTTTGATGTATCTTACTGTAGACGAGCCATCATCATTTCTGCACGTCGTTCGTGCTTCAGGGCATGAGGTCCACAAAGCACTATTTGAAAGCTCTACAATGACCTTCAATGGTAATAGCAGCCTGAAGCATGTGACCCTTCATCACACGTTGCCACAAGTGATGATAGGATCAATTGTGTGGGAAGAACGCTACCTAGATCTAATGTGAAGCACAAATGTTTGTTAATGTAACGTTTCCATATTGCCGATGTATGAGGTATCTGCATTAATATTATTTATCTGTACTTTTGTACTCCAAAATGCACGTAAGACGCATTAAATAATAATAATCAATGTAGAATATATATATATATATATATATATATATATATATATATATATATATATATATATATATATGTGTGTGTGTGTGTGTTAAAAAAGCCAAAGTGACATGATACATGCCAACATGCTGGTAAGAGGACTTTATCATAAAACATATTATTTTAAACATTTACATTAATACAAAGTGTAATACAATATATATGGCATGTAATGAGTTTGTCATGTCACTGCTTTTTCTGAAAGTATTTTTTTTAATACCCTAATATTGTTCCATTTAGATTCTGTAGTTGAAAGATGTTTAGCAGAACGTTCATGGAGCTCTCTTCCACACACACACACACGCACGCACGCACGCACGCACGCACGCACGCACGCACTCACGCACGCACGCACTCACGCACGCACGCACACACACACACACACACACACACACACACACAAACACACACACACAATATCGTCAGAGCGAATAGCCTCATGAGCAACGGTCCGACATGTATCGTGGTTGCGCTTCGGGCAAGCAGAGTTCGAGTCCCGGCTCGTGGACCTTTCCCAATCCCGGCATCTCCCTCTCTTTCCCACTTTGCTTCCAGTCATTTATGTACTGTCCTATCACAATAATGACAAAAATTAACATTTTTAAAACAAATCTGTTATTAAAAAATATTGAAGCCTACTTTCTGCAGTCAGTAAAGCTAGACAGTATGTGTTCTGTACATCAGCATTCTGGTGTCAGGGAAAAATAGTTTAAACAATAGTTTCTTTTAGCTTTTTCTATGGGGAGTGTTATTTACTTTCAGACAAACTGAACAAAACAGGATCAAACCATAAACCATTAGACCATCATAAAAATGCACTTTAAATGACACAGTCAATGCAAGCTCCAAAAAGGACAAAAACATCATAAAATTGTTCATTGCGACTCATACTCAATATTCCAAGTAGAGTGAATTCATATGATAGCTTTGTGTAAGCAACAGAAACAAATTAATGTTATTTACAGGAAATCTTCTCACGCCATTTAATTACACACTTTTCAACAGAAATGTAAAATGCGGAAGACCAAAATGTTTCAGGACAATGCAGTTAAAGCTTTAAAGGTCCCACGGCATGAAAATTCCACTTTATGAGGTCATTTAACATTAATATGAGTTCCCCTAGCCTACCTATGGTCCCCCAGAGGCTAGAAATGGGCTAGCCCTGGGTATCATGCTCCGCCTTTGAGAAAATTAAAGTTCAGATGGGCGAATCTGGAATCTTTCCCGTATGTCGTCATACGGGGAAAGGTTACCTCCCCTTTCTCTGCTTTGCCCGCCCAGCGAATTGACCCTTCACAGGGAGTTTGATTGACAGGTGATCTGACCAATCATAATCCGCCATTTTTGTCCGACAAAGCAGTCAGGAGAGTTAGTAGATTAACGTTGGAGGATTTGAACTTGAAAAAACAGAGTGTACTGACGTCTTTCCGTGGTTAAAACAACATTTCTTCTTATGTTCATTCATGTCAAATTTGATGCTATAAATCAGGGGTGGGGAACGTTGGGAGGGCCATTGTCCTCATCAACCTTTTATGTGAAGGGAATATATCTAAATACTTTAAAAATGTCTCAGGATTCGTGGATCTCGATAGCTGTAATAGTAAAAACGTATAATAGCTGTAATAGTAAAAGTATTCGAGAGAGTTCCACATGTAGCTATTTCATATGCAAGCATGTCAGCCAATCACAGCAGTGGGCGTTTACACTGAAGTCTCACAGCAGACACGCCCCTTTAAACAGAGCGTTCAAATCATCATCATCATCATCATCATCATCATCATCATTTTCTTCCGCTTAACCCGGGGGCCGGGTCGCTGGGGCAGCAGTCTAAGCAGAGATGCACTGACTTCCCTATCCCTAGACACTTCCTCCAGCTCTTCCGGGGGGACACTGAGGCGTTCCCAGGCCAGCCGGAAGACATAATCCCTCCAGCGTGTCCTAGGTCTTCCCCGGGGGTCTCCCTTCCAGTGGGACGTACCCGAAACACCTCCCTGGGAAGGCATCCAGGAAGCATCCGGAACAGATACCCGAGCCACCTCAGCTGACCCCTCTCGATGTGGAGGACCCCTCTCTACTCTTATAGCTCCAGCCAAGTGACCAAGCTCCTCACCCTATCTCTAAGGGATCGCCCAGCCACACTGCAGAAAAAGCTCATTTCGGCCACCTGAATCTGGGATAGGCCTATTGTCCTTTCGGTCATGACCCACAGCTCATGACCATAGCTGAGAGTAGGAACGTAGATTGACCGGTAAATCAAAACGTGCTTCTCTCCCTATATAGGACTCTGTTTGAGCCTCATTTGATTTATTGTAATATTATTTGGAATAATACTTACCCTACTTACACTGAGAAATTGTTGATATTACAAAAGAAAGCCATAAGAGCTATTTCATGGTCCACACGTAACTCTCATACAAATGCTCTCTTCCATAAACATGGACTACTGAAGCTTCCTGAATGTAATTTCTATCATAATGCATGTGCAATGTACAATGTTGTCAACAGGTTAAACATCCGATTGTGTGAGTAGTTTTTTTAATATATTTTTTTTTAATTAAGATATGAATCACACTACAAGTGCACATTCAATAAATGTAGAGGAAACTTTTCAGAAATCTAACTTGCAGTATTCCCACTTGATTTCAAAACGGTATGGCTCTTTCGACACTCTTAAAACAAATGTTAAATATTGCTATTTAAGCTGCATCAGAGTTTTCTCTAATGTGTAAGTGCATTTACATTTTGCTGAGCTTCTCACAAAGAACACACTGTATTGACCATTTCATTGTAATTTTTTTTTTTTTTTTTACCATTTTTGATCTGGCAGGAACTGACCAAAATCTCTTTTTGTCTTCTAGAGTAAAAAGAAAAAGAAAAGAACAAGAAAAAATATTCCTTTAACACACCACACTCCTACCTAGCTTTAAAAGGATATAAGTGTTTTTGCACACTGAAAGCTTCAAGACATGGTGGGCTGAATCCGTTAAAAGAAAAAAAATAATAGCCTAAATGCTGTTCTAGAACACTAGAGTTAAATAGATAGAGAGAAAAAAACAAGGACTAAATGGAAAACAGATTATTGTCGGAGGCTCACTGTGTAACAAATGTATGAGCAAAAAAATGTGTGACATGTTTAGACTGATTTTCAAAAGTCTGCAGCCAGTGAGAGAGAGGCAGTGTGTAGAGCCGTGCAAGGTCTTGGTTGCCCATGGCAACATTTATCACTGCTTCAAAGAGTCAACAGTGGAGTTACATGCGCCCTGATGTTTGGGGGGTTGTGGCAGTGCAGAGCAGCATTAATGATGAGATTTCATGAGGTGTCTGAGCACTAGTTCATTAATGTGTGCTAAACAGAGGAGGCAACAGATCTTTACCGCAAAACCAAAACAGACCTTTCTACACAAAAGCGCCACAGGGAACCTCCACTTCACTGCTACTGTCAAACGTGAGTGGCTGTAATGAAGCACAAAATGACAAGGATCACCACGTCTTTAATTGTAAATCCAACACGAAACACTCAGGAGAATCACAGGGTGTAGCACATAAATCACAACCACGTAACACAAACACAAACAATACCAGATCAAGAACTGAATGACCCAAAGGCTAATACATACAATGGAGCAATCAAGGGAAAATAGAAAAGGTGTGGTACTAAATTAACAATCATGGAGACTAACTAGCACAGGGAACACAAGCAAACCAGAACAGGGGAAACTTAACAGAGTAAACATAAACATTACAGCTGCAGTGGCAACAAAACACATTATGGTTGCCATAGATTCTGAAACCTTTCACTGATTATATATGTCTTTAAAAAGTTGTGTGTCGTCGTGACTGGAGACAGGGTCAACTATAAAATATTTTATGTTTTTATTCTCAGCTGAAAGATTACCTCATTTGCCTGCCATCTTTTGGAATATATTCACCAGAAATAATAAAGTACAATTAATATATTTACACAGAGAAATGCTTTAAATTAATATATCAGAGTGGAACAGTGCTGGGTCAATTTCAACACTTGAACCGACTATCTCAACTAAGTGCACAGGTTAAAGGATATACACACACACACACACACACACAGACACAGACACAGACACACACGCACGCACGCGCACGCACGCACGCACGCACGCACGCACGCACGCACGCACAAACACACACACACACACACACACACACACACACACACACACACACACACACACACACACACACACACACACACACACACACACACACACAGTCTATTGTTTTAGAATAAAAACACTGTTTGTTTGTTATGTTTTTTAAGCTATTTGAATTACGAGGACTCATGAAATGTCCTCATAAACCACGTTTAAGTTGTAATACCAGTGTAATACACATGTCATTATACAGATTTGTGTCCTCAAAAAATCACATAAACAAGAGCACACAAACACACACACACACACACACACACACACACACACACACACACACACACACACACACACACGCACGCACACATACGCCCACACACGCCCACACACACGGGTTATGGTTAGGTGTTAGCAGGGTGGGAAATTAACTTTTTTGTCCACCAGCCACAGTGGCTGGTGGATGCCCAATTTTACCAGCCACTTATATTTTTTACCAGCCACTTTTTCCGGAATTCAAATTGCAAGAAAGAAATTGCTTCAATACGTTTTTTATTTATTTCAGGGTACCCCCAGCATCCTCCAGCTTAAATTCAAGGCTTTTTAAGACCTTTTTAATACCATTTCAAATGAAATTCAATGCCAACTTCGTACCCATTCCAACATAAGTATGAGGGGAAAATATCAAATCTGTATAAATTTTAAACCCTGGAAAATAATTATGTAGTCTATGTAGGCTACTTGAATTAAATAAAACATTTTATTTAAATGATCAGTCATATTTAATACATACGCAACAGCGTTGTAGTGCGCTTGGTGTGTGTAGGCCAGTGTTCATTTTGGCAACCATTTTTGATTTAGTCTTAGTCTTCATCTTCAGACGAAAATGCTTATGAATGCAAACTTTTAGTCATTACTTTTAGTAAACTGCAGTTACTCTAGGTAGCTATTTTATATGTAGTCTTTAGACAGAAAATGTCATAATTATTCTCTCTAGGCCATTCAATTAAGCTTATGAAAAATTATTTACATTGCACTCTTTAGCAGTAGCACTTGTGCAATTCTACATATCCCTTTTCCTAAGTTCCTGCAGTCAATATTCGCCCCCTTTAATACATTTTTTTCATTTAATTTTTAACCTTTATAATACCTTTTAAAAATAAATAATGCTTTAAATAAAACAATGTTCAATAAATATGCAATGTTAAAAAACGTTTTTAATATTAATAAAAATATTATATTAAAATAGCCAGTAGGTGGCGGTCATCGAGTGCTCACGATTCGTTCAAAGCCACAGATTTCGTTGCAAAATAGAGCAATAAGCCTGACTATACGGTTTTAAATGCAGTACATCACTTAAATGTTACCCTTTTTTTTTTACTGTTGTATAAAATCAATGTCACATTTGAAATCGTGTGGATATTCGGGAAACATTGCACTCTTGCTCATATATGATCAACATTAAAAACACTGCTGGATATCAGCCTGCATTTTGATCGCAGATTTAGTCGCACAAACAGCGCAAGCGGCTCGTGACAGAACACAGACTGACTGAATGACACTTTAATTTAAGAAGAAAATCTCAAATAAAGATCGCTGAACTCCAGCTTGTCTGTGTTTTCAGATCATCCGCGCTTCTTCAGCAGTGTAGAGAGCGCGCGCGCATGGTTAAAAATAATTTCCCTTTCTTCTGCACCAGCTCAGCTATATATATATACACTTTTTATTTTATTTTTATTCTCAGCTTAGCTATGTGTATAAGTTATACAGTATAACGGTCTCTTCAGCGCCGTGACACACAGCGCTGAAAACCAATCAAAAGAGTTACTCGACAAAAGTGTATTATTGTTACTTAGCAACCGCATTCTTTGACAAAGGCTGTCCAATCCGTACAATGAAGTCACTCGCAGCATGTGTTTATTGGTTACTACTTAATACATTCAATGTTAAGTCAATGTAAAGACGCGTTTATGCGCGTCTGGTGGTCCTGTCCTGGTCCCCCGGTGGATGCGAATTTTTGCGAACTCTTTTGGTGCGAACGCAGCATTATTATAATCCACCCGCCACTGTGGCTGGTATACACGGCAAAGTGACCCGCCACTTTGAAAAAGTACCCGCCCTCGGCGGGTGGCGGGTGCTAATTTCCCACCCTGGGTGTTAGGGTTCGGGTTAGTAGAATAAGTTGACTTGTAGTTGCCAAGTTACTTAGAGTCAGTTTAATGTCTGTTGGGCGAACATCACAATAAAGTGTTAGCAGATATTAAGCTGATAGTCTACTACTAATACTCTAATGACAGTTAGTTGACATGTAAGTTACTTATAGTTAGTAGAACGTCTAAAGTGGACTATCGAAATAAAGTGTTACCCTATGAATACTATTCCCCTGTTTTGACACATAAGTCAGATTTGTTGAATTATCACTGCAAAACTCTACACACAAATCCCTTAATTTATCATTGCCTACACCATGTTGTCATTTAGAAAGCACTAGCATTCAATATTGTTCACTCGAGTCATCACAGCTTCAAGCACACCGTTCACACCGCTGGCGGCTTCCGGCGACACGAGCGACAGTGACCGCTGGCGACAGAATGTGGGCGAGACGCGACAAAAGTTCAGACATTTCAACTTTATGCAAATGAGAAGCGATTTTCGCAAGCGACAACCAGTTGGAAAGAAGACTTTCAGTGGAGCTCACGTCACCGTCTCGAGTGCAGGCAAGACAGAAGAGTGCGAGGGCGATTTCACTGTTTTATATTATTTGACTGTAACCACATACATAATAAAATTATGCATGGAAAAGAAACCGTTGACAGTCTCAGTGAGTTTAATTCATACATTTATAGTTCGAGTGTTGTAATTTTATGATGCAAGTTTAACACTGCTGCAGATCATTTTACAGTTTCCCCTGCGTTATGTTGACTATTAGGGACAAGAAAATTTATTATTTGTTAAATTCAAATGACGTTTTAGTCATTTCTGACAGTATGAGTGAGTTTATTTGTTGATTGATCGATCGTTAAAGGGATAGTTCACTTTAAAATTAAAATTCTGTCATCATTTATGGAAAATAGGAAGTTTGGAGAATTGGGTTAGATGTTATGGATTTTTGTTTACTGTTTTGAGAATACGAGGCATAGTTTCAAGAAATGTGTTTAAGCAACTGTAGAAAAACTGTAAAAGACATCACAACTTTAAACACCAGACAAAAAAATAAAATATGTGACCCTGGACCACAAAACCAACCTAAAGGGACAATTTTTATGATCTCAAAGCTGAATAAATAAGCTTTTCATTGATGTATGGTTTGTTACCATATTTGGCCGAGATACAACTATTTGAAAATCTGGAATCTGAGGGTGCAAAAAAATCTAAACATTGAGAAAATCGCCTTTAAAATTGTCCATTTATGTTCGCGATTGTGCTGCATCCACTCACAAAAATATTGTTTGTATATTTTTGGCATAAAAGGAAAATCGATAATTTTGACCCATACAATGTATTGTTGGCTATTGCCACAAGTATACCCGTGCGACTTGTGACTGCATGGTTTTGTGATAGGGTCACATATTGGACATCCAAAAATTACTGTCACACAGCAAAAACATTGTTGTCAAACTTTTTTAAAAAATGATGTGATAAAACTTTGCTCAGCCAAGAAGAGTGCAGTAATACAGTTTTTTTTCAACTGCTGACACACAAAATCTTTTCATGTCACACGATTTTTGAAACCTCTCGCTCAAAGTGCAAAACTACACACCAAATCACAGAAACCATGAGCTATTTCCCAGCCTTTGACTTTTTTTCAATTGCATAAAACACTTTGTTCGCCGTACAACACTACACACAATTCTCTACCTAAAACACAAAAATCTAACAAGAAGTGACTTTACTTTCCTTTTCTAAACACAACCAATCAAAATGCTACACTGATTCACCAGGTCACACACACACTCCTCACATGTGCAAACACTAATTGATTTACTGATCACTAACCAATCACTGCTTTACTGTAGTATAGACCTATGAATAGGTCAAAGGTCAGATTACCTGTTTTGAACAATGGATGCCAATAAGGGACAGAGACCCCACACACACAATTGTGTTCTTTACTGTATTCTAAAGAAAATACTTTTGGTTTACATATGTTTATGATTTTGTTGTATGCTACTGTATACAGTAATGTTTGGCCTGATAAATATGTTCTGTTTTGCATTGGTGTTTGCAGTGTACTTGTTATCAGATTACTTTCACTGTAAAACATTGTATTGAAACGTATAAGCCGAAAGACCAACAGTGTTTACATGGTATATCCAAAAATGTACTATTATGAAAGAAGTGTTTGCCATTTGATGCAAATGCTTTATTCTGACATGTGTGTATGGCATTTTTAATGCAGTGTTACATTTTGAAGGAGATGTGAGGCGTTTTGCATTTTGTGTGTGTAGTTTTGGGAATTGTGTGTTGAGTTTTGAAAAAAGGTGACATAGTTTTGAAAGCGTGTGTAAGCAGTTGGAATAAAACTGTAATGCCATCACTCTTTATTTGTAACTGCTTCTGGTTTCCCTTATTTTTAGATATGAAAAAGCATGTTAAAATTGATTAATAGTAATCAGAAGTAGATAGTTCTGATTTGATGATCCTAAACGCACATGATGTGCTGAGCATGCAGATTGTTTTTCACTCCAGGCCAGTGATGGCATTATCCACTCTCAATCGCACGCACCTTATGTTAATTAGCACATGAAAAGCACAAGCATTATCCTATAAGAAAACAGTCTAAGGACTCAGCTTTATAAACATGCTTATAGAGTCAAAGGAGAGACCCAGTATTAGAATCAGAATCGAAATCAGAAAGAGCTTTATTGCCAGGTAGGCCTATACTGTACTTTGCAAATATGAGGAATTTGATTTGGTGACAGAAGCTTCCACAGCGCAAACAGAAGGACAGTGACAGGGCACAGATAATAATAATAAAAATAGAATAAGTAAATAGAAAATAACAATATATATATATATATTTGTTTAATACACGATATATACAAAAGTAGACAATAGATGGTTTATGCATGTATGTACAAATGCAAGGAAATGTAAAAATATGGTGTGTTAAATAAATAAATGTGTAAATAGGATTGTGTATTGCACATGTTTATTGCCAAGTGGGGGCACAATCTGTAAATAAATTGGATTGCCTGGGGAAAGAAACTGTTCCTGTGCCTGGTTGTTCAGTTGTTCCGTGCGCTGTAGTGCCGACCGGCAACAGTTCAAACAGTTCTTGGAGATTGGGGAGGGTTGTACCAGTGATTCGCTCAGCAGCCTGGACTATCCACTGTAGTCTTCTGAGTTCTGATTTGGTAGCTGATAGTTTAACTGTATCAGCAGCTCCTGTGGCAAGTTGATCTTCCTCAGCTGGCAAAGGAAGTACAGTCTCTGCTGGGCCTTTTTGTCAATGGAGTCTATGTGGAACTCTCACTTCAGGTCCTAGGAAATTGTGGTGCCCAGGAACCTGAATGACTCTACTGCTGCCACAGTCCTGTCCATGATGTTGAGTGGGAATAACACTGGTGCTGCGTTCCAGTCCAAAATTGTCATGCCCTTCACTCGCTAACTTCCCTCCGTCTCGTTCACTCGGATGTACGTCATTGCTTACGTTGCATGAGTGCCCACTACTGACGGAAACTGCAATGGGCTGAATTGGAACGTCCTAAGCCCTTGATCACTTGGAATCAGCAATGGAGTTGATTTTTTTTTCCCTTTAAGAATTTGTTTAATGCAGCATCCAAATGTATATAGGTGTGTTTGGGTTGTTTTAAATTAAATTAGACGAGATCTGCGGTGACGTCACAATCATGTTGCATTGTGGTATATGGAGCTGCCTGAAGTGTACATATGAAGTAGACTCGCTCGCTGTCAAAATCGAGGGAAAAAGTGTCTGTCCATATAAAATTTCCTCGTCCACTTCACGAAGTGGAGCGCACTTAAAAATGGCGGCAGGGATTCCCCGAGGGGAAGTGCTTAGGGGAGTTCGCAAGAGCGTGTCTAAAAGTGGACTGGAACGCAGCCTAGGGTGTTTCTCCTGAATCTCTACTGTTTTGAGCATGTTTAGCTCCAGGTTGTTATAACTGCCCCAGACAGCCAGCTCTTTAACCTCCTTAACCTCTTTTTCTATCTTCGCTCTCAAGCGAAAATCCAATCTTATCTTCCCAAACGCTCGATGGAGATTGTGATCCATGCTTTTATTACCTCGAGTTTGAACTATTGCAACACCTTTTATTTTGGTGTATCAAAGTCCAAAAGGCACGCTTACAGGTTGTTCAAAATGCTGCGGCGAGATTCCTGAAGGGAAAGAGGAAATTTGATCATGCCACCCCTCTTTTGAGATCCCTTCATTGGTTACCGATAAATTTTAGAGTTAAATATAAAATTGTATTACTGGTGTATAAACCTTTAAATGATTTAGCACCTTCTTATCTGTCTGACTTACTCCATTTATATTTCCCCACTAGAAGTCTTAGATCTGAAACGAAACTTCTGTAGTACCACGAAGCATCCAGTTTTTTATATCAGCTATGCATTCCGTTACTTTTGTGAATTGGTAAGTTTCGTCAGAGCGTGAAGAAATATAGAGCTGAGTATCATCAGCATAACAGTGAAAACTAATGTCATGCTTTCTAATGAAATTCCAAAGCCCAGCCCACCATACCCCTCGACCGCGGAGACTTTGCCTGAGCCTCCCGCAGATGGAGAGCGACCGCCTGCCGCAATGCCTGAGCCAGAGCCCGAAGAGGAAGGTACAGCACGTTTTCAAAAGTTTGCGTTTTCAGGCACCCAAAATGCTGTTGGCGTGTAAACGAACGGCCAAACGCATAAAAAGTTTTACGTTTTTAGTTGAAAATTGTGTTGTGTAAACAGCCCCATACACATGGTGATAAAAACTATATGACGAACAGCTGTGATGAAGATTAGTGTCCATGGATTATTATTATTACAAATTTTATTACAATCCAAATTATTACATTTTATTACGTTTTGAGAAAATTATTACATTATGAGCATTTTGTTACAATAATAATGTAATACTTATTACATTATGTGCAGTTATTACATTATGAGTTGCTACATGTGCCTTTAGCCCCACTGTACCTTAATCTGACTGGTAATCACTGTCACAAACTCTTTGTCACAAGATGGTTCATGATGTCCTGCTGCTGCTCTCACGTCATAACTGATTGAATATCATTCCGGTGGTACTCTTCTCATATATTACTGAAACCAGGGCAGTTTCTATGTGTCTCTATGATAATTGAGTCATTTTGGGTATGAGCTCATTCTCTAAAAAAATATACTTTGGAGTGGAATCTGGGTTGAGGCAGACTACAATTTCTAATCACACACGGAGAACAACATGAACACAATATCAGGTAAGGATCTGGAACAGGAAGATGTCTGCGAGTCTGCTCAGTCACATGAGTATAATGTGTATGATTAGAAATCAGGTGACCTAGACCTAGTGTGGCAGATGGGGGACAGCACGGTGTGGGTGTGGCTGTGACAGTGTGGAACTTTTTTATAATAATGATTATTTACAATTTTAAATACATTGGTCAAGGTAAAACGTTTTCACAACATTATGCAGTATTAAATTATAAAATATCACTACTTTGACTTTTGGCAGATCCCCTTAAGGGGATTAAGATGGATATGTTAGACGCACATTAGCAGTTCCACGTGCTTTGTACGGACATTTCAAAAGATCGCCATGTGATCTCGTAACAACTAATGTAATTTAACTATGTTAATGTAAACATTGTATTTTGATTATTTATATTTAAGTAAGCATTTTTGTATTTCTTTTTCAGTTTCACAAAATAATGTAACATTGAGAGAAGTAACATGATTGCACTCAAGTAAAGAAGAACATTTACATCCTCTGAGTCGTCATTGAAGTCTCTTCATCACGTTATACAATGTTTAGCTATCTGTATATGCATGCCCAACGCACACGCATGCAGAGGACAATAACAAGCGTAAAACTGCCATTTCATTTACTTACACCAATCAGCTCAGCCTACTCAAAAGCATTTTCATTTTTCTGTGCACACATCCACAATCCAAGGTGAAACTTCAGAAACACCTGCTCCAAGCTAAGAAAACTTAGCAGCGTATGGTAAACTTTGCATTTTTCGCGTACAGACGACAGCATTTTCAAAACGATCACTGTTGACGCGAATCTGCAAAAACGACAAAAATTCTGTAGTATGTTTGTCAGGCCAGTAGTAACTGTAGTAATGTAATTTGTAAAGAAGGAGTAAGCCGTGCCTTAAAGACTGCCTATGAACACGTAGGGCAAATTCCAAAATGCATTTTTATGCCCTTGAAGGGCACTTTGGGAAGGGGACGCCATTTGTAGGGGCGTTCCAAACGAACACACACACACACACACACACACACACACTAATGAGGGAAGGAGGTTGTTGGCCAAGATCTCGCGATACATGGTTTTTTGTTTCCATGTTTCCACCTCCATGCTTCACAGTTGGGATGGTGTTCTTGGGGTTGTATCCTTCTTCTTCCGCCAAACACGGCGAGTGGAGTTTAGACCAAAAGGCTCTATTTTTGTCTCATCAGACCACATGACCTTCTCCCATTCCTCCTCTGGATCATCCAGATGGTCATTGACAAACTTCAGACGGGCCTGGACATGCACTGGATTGAGCAGGGGGACCTTGCATGTTCTGCAGTATTTTAATCCATGATGGCGTATGGTGTTGCTAATGGTTTTCTTTGAGACTGTGGTCCCAGCTCTCTTCAGGTCATTAACTAGGTCCTGCCGTGTAGTTCTGGGCTGATCCCTCACCTTCCTCATGATCACTGATGCCCCACGAGGTGAGATCTTGCATGGTGCCCCAGACCGAGGGAGATGGACCATCATCTTGAACTTCTTCCATTTTCTAATAATTGCGCCAACAGTTGTTGCCTTCTCACCAAGCTGCTTGCCTATTGTCCTATAGCCCATCCCAGCCTTGTGCAGGAGAGGTTGGAGTCTGTTTGATTGAGTGTGTGGACAGGTGTCTTTTATACAGGTAATGAGTTCAAACAGGTGCAGTTAATACAGGTAATGAGTAGAGAACAGGAGGGCTTCTTAAAGAAAAACTAACAGGTCTGTGAGAGCCGGAATTCTTACTGGTTGGTAGGAGATCAAATGCTTATGTTATGCAATAAAAAGCAAAATCATTATTTAAAAATCATACAATGTGATTTTCTGGATTTTTGTTTTAGACTCCGTCTCTCACTGTTGAAGTGTACCTATGATAAAAATTGCAGACCTCTACATGCTTTGTAAGTAGGAAAACCTGTAAATCGGCAGGGAATCAAATACTTGTTCTCCCCACTGTATATATAAATATGTATGTGTGTGTGTGTGTGTTGTTATGTTATGTTATGGTATGTTATGTTATGTTATGTTATCAGCAATAATAGGAAAATTCTAAAGAAGAATTGGAAAAAAATCCAAGTCCAGGCACTCAGCGCTCCGGTTCCCCTTTGTCTAATAAGACAATTCTGTTGTAAGAACAGCTGATGGACACAGTGCTGCATTGTCATGAGAATACCCCAGGTGAAGATAATGAGGAAATTATGTTGTCTGTCATTGTTCCTTTCGCCAAGTGTGTTCCAAACAGCTACATAATGGCATGCAAGTTCCCTGCTCATTCCAAAGTGCCCACTTCAATGACTCTGCCATCATACCCAGTTGTCTGAATACTCTAAGCACCTAGTAGTATTACCTCACTAGAACTCGTCCCACAGTGGCTTTCAACAATAAAAAGAAGCCCACAGAAATAAGAAAGTAATTTAGCTAGGATTTCCTTGTAAATATCCACATACCAGCGCAGCTGTGTACACACTGAAATGGCCACCCCATTACACAGAGTAAACAGTGAACTTGGCATTTGTGACAAAACGTAGCAAGACATTATAAACAAAATTCATTTATAGGACAGAATTCAATTTTCTCTACAAGGATGAGGTCATGCTATCACCAAAAAAAGTCTTGCCTACAGTTGCAGAGCGCGGCCAGTTACTCCATCAGAGCAGATAAACATAGTAATTTACTCCTCCACTGCCATTATCCCTGACTGAAAACATGGCCAAAAATTGGACAAGACCACATTTGTACCTTAGCTACTGTTGATTGCACTTTATAGGTGAAGGAGCATTAGACATTTACAACACGCTGCATTGAGTGTGCAGACGCTCAAAACTAAAAAAAGCATTGAGGTGCTGTTTCGAAAAGTACAGAAATTGTATGCAAATATGTTTTAACTTATGGATAGGTTCATGAGAATTTCACTTCATTAGTTTTACTTGAGCTAAAGCCATAGATATTCATAGCTCACCCAAAAATGAACATTCTGTCATACTCGCCCTACGTCGTAGGCTACCAAACCTAAATTACTTTCTTTCTTATGTGGATCATAAAAGAAAATATTTTGAAGAATGTTGAGGTCCAAACAACATTGTACCTCATAACTTTCCTTATGGACATTGGTTTCTCATAATATCTTCTTTAATGTTTCACAAAAGAAAGAAAGAACAATGCACCTTTAAGCAAACAATCAGTAAAAAAAACACACATTGGCCTACAGTGTAAAAAGGACAACTAAATTTGTTCCAGTTTACTAGAAACTTTCAAAGGTCCTTATAAGAAATGTCAATTACTACAAAAACCGTCATGTTAAAACAAAATAATTCCCCAAAATATTGTTCCAAATAGTCAGACACATTTGTCTGAACAAAACATTTCAAATTGAAAAATATTGCTGAATTGAAATCCCAAATATCTTTGTTTTGTAAGGTGATTTACTGACTTGGGCCTTTTTAAGGCTAAGCTAAAGACTTATTTATTTAGACTGGCTTTTAATTAATAGCAGTTGTTGTGGCATTTTGTGTTTTCTTTGTGGCATACATTTTGTTTTGTTTTTGGAAAGCACTTTGGTTCACCTTGAGTGTTGTAAAGGGCTGTATAAATAAATGTTGATTGATTGATCGTTGATTGGATCTTCAGAAACAAAAATGGTACAATACTCGTCAGCACTATGTTTGTCTTATGTATGATTCACCATATGCTGTTCTGCTTCAGTGGTCTTTGTTGGCAAATTTAACAGCGTTAAGAGTGTGCTAGTGGAGAGACTGAGATGATGTGGGTGAGAAATGCAAGCATGCGTATCTTCATTGCCAGACTCACGCTGCTTGCATTGGCAACGGTGCCATAACAGTCCTGTCCCTCTCGCGTATTTCTGTCAGCCTCTGAACAACACTGAAATAGAGTCAGGGGCATCAGATCATATTTGACATCTTCCATGGATTAAAATATGTTTGTGAATGCAAACAGAGACATTAAAAGGAGGAAACGTCCACGAATATAAAACCAATCTGTGAAATTGTAATGATCAATATGGCCAATTGCCTATTTTTTAAATGCATCATCTGTTTGTTTTTCTGTCTTGCATGCTCATGCGTATTAGCTGGACTAGGCTGGAAATCCTTTTTTTCTGCATATTTTTGGGACTAATATGCAAATATACAGTACAGTAATATACAGTGGTGTCATTTCAGATTTCATTTCTGATTTGAAATATGTTATTGAAACGTTTCAACAGATATGTAGATTTTGGTCTTTCCCTATTCTAGTAGAAGCTATATATAATTTGAAATATTTATTTATTTAGCATAAAACCAAATTATAGCAAAAATGGGCCTAAAACTAAACAACAACAAAAAAGGATGTGGCACTCAATGTGTATTCCAGGCACAAAAAGCTCCAGTGCATAGACTTCCATGACATGCTTTGTATGAATATGGATGAGTTGGACAGAAGACGGGCCTGTTAGAGAGGAGACTAAAGCTGTCAGTTTATATGACTGAAAATTGACAGAAGACAGCTTGAATGAACCGAGGGAGAAACTCACACTTTAAACTATTCCATCTGAGGTGTGTACTTTTATGTTCTAGGGGTGACTTTCTTTCTCATCATTATATAAAGGCCACATTACAACTGTCTTGGAAATATTTCTTGAACACTTAATTTCATATTTTTATATTAATCCACATTTTGATGGAGATATTTATTTCCATCAAGAGGTGCATCCATTTTTGATAAAGATCTTGTATTGACAATGTAAAGGTAAGCACTCTGTAAAGTGTACTCCAACACATCCCAAAGACCTTTTTTGGTGGTCAGGTGCTGGTCAAGATGGTGGACTAGCGGCTAGCCAAGCCAAGATGTATATCGGCCAACTTTAAATTTTCAAGCTATAGGGTTAAACCTTTATAATTATTCCTGATCTTGCTCAGATTCTTGATCAACCCAGTAACTTTGTTTTGGTAAGCCTTTCTCTGCAAGCATGTAAAAAAAGCAGTTTTGTTCAAACCCAAAAGGGGCAAATTTGACAAACTATAATAAATGATCTGGGGGGTATTTTGACCGGAAATTTCACATTCTGGGGACACCATAGATTTTTATTACAACTTGTGAAAAGGGGCATAATATGTTACCTTTAAGAGGTCTGTATTAATATTTTATTTTTGTTTATTTCATATTTTTGAGGTGACGTTTCTGTGTACATACCATATTTAATACGTTCTGTGTACTTCTGTATTGCATCTAATGTTGATTTAAATTTGGCATTTCATAGGCTATATTTGGGCAAACTCTTGGTTTAAGCCCCACCCACATTTTCTGGGAATACAAATATACAGTATATGAATACAAATAATTTATCCATTTATTCACACACACACACACACACACACACACACACACACACACACACACACACACACACACACACACACACACACACACACACACACACACACACACACACACACACACACACACACACACACACACACACACACACACACACACACACACAGACTAACACACACACACTATGACCACCATTATGACTAATATGAAGTCATGTAGGAGGTGGAGCCACCATTTATTGAACTTGTTGATCCAGCATTATCCCAGAGATACTCAAACGATTTGAGATCTGGGTAAACATGTCGTTGTTTTTTGGTTTGTCCCTCCTCAAACCACTGTTGGTAAATTCTCACCACTGCTGACCAAGAGCAATCACAGGCCTTGCCGTTTCAGAGATACTCTAACCCAATTGCCTAGCCGTAACAATTTGGCCCTTGTCAAAGTCTATCTTTATTCCCGCACATTTCTCCTGCATCCAACACGTTGATTACGAGAACTGCTTGTTTGCTGACCATCTATTTTTCCCATACCTTAATATGTGGCCTTGTTATGAGATGATCAGTGATATTCGCTTTATGACTGTTCATAATGTTTTGGCTCATCAGTATATATGGATATATACTCTTTATATAACTGTTTTTTTTTTATGTTGAATGAATATTGTGAATGAGCAGTTGTTCTGCAAGACTCTCAAACCCTATTCACACAGCTGAATGAGGCAGTATAAACGCTATGTGAAGGTGAAGGACTCAGGACTGTCAGCTCTTTTTAATCTCTCACTGCAAGTTTGAACAATGATGTATAATAATGTGGTTGTCCACGCTGAGAGCTGGCTTTAACTTCTGCTGATTTTTTTGGAAGATGCTGTAAGAACCATGTAGGGCTGGACTGAGTGCTAACCCTGAATGTGTTACACAGATGGTTTCCTTTAAGCCTATTACTCCAGATTGGTTGGGGATTAATTAAAACACAAGGAAAGGAAGTGAAGACTACCATTGAGAACAATTCCCCAAACTGATGATTTTTTTATTTCCTTTGTAGGCGTTTTGTCCATAGCTTTTCTTAACTACATGTTCCTCTGAGGTAAATTATTTGTAAAATAACTTCATTCATTCAAACGATCCAAAAACATCCTCTTCCATAGTGCTATCAGTAGAAAGCGAAAGTGTTTGGTTTAGTTAACAAGTGGCATTTCATGGTTGGAAGATTTTTTTGACAGTTTAATCTTAAAGCTGTGTCTTGTGTGCCACTAGTGTCACCACATGGACTTTAACAAATGATTTGTTTTTAGGTTTCTCAAACGCTACCCTCTTGCATTATTCAGATAAACAGGTGTCCCAAAATTCACACCATTGGCAGCATTTTCTGGCTAACACGCATTCAGGCGGCCTGTCACGGATGCAGGTGTGTTTTTGTGCATGGTTTCGTTAACTTTCCTCTCATTCAACACTGTAATTCTTCAACCCACCAAGACCTCTCTATTCTCTATTCTTTCTAAATGCTTCTACATTATTTTACTTAACTTTTATCCATATAAAAACAGAAACATTACAGCAAATGACTTGCTGTTAATCAGGAAAAAGGAAAATGTCTTCAGTGTCACATGACACTTAAGGAATCATTGTAATATACTGATTTGGTGCACCAAGAAACATTTATTATTATTATTATCAATGTTGAAAACAGTTGCTGCTTAATTTTTTTTGTGGAAACTGATAAATTTTTCACAATTCTTTGATGAATAGAAAGTTCAAAAGAACATTTTTTTTTCGAAATTGAAGCCATGCAAACATTATAAAGCATTTACTGCCACTTTTGATAATTTTTTTTGGTCCTTGCTGAATAAAAATATTAATTGACTTTTAAATGGTGGCCTTCATTGTCCTGTTCTCTATGCCAAAGCTTGTGTAATTCACACCCTGTGAGTGTTGTTATGTGAGAAAAGCTGCATGAAGTAAATGATACATTTTCAACAATTCTTGTAACAAGTACAATACAAAACATTTTATGAAACAAATACCTTACTAAAGAAAGATGTGGGGGAAGTACATTTCCTACATGGACAAACACAAACCCACAAAACCCAACACAGTTTGAGTTCTGACTACATGCTGGAAAGCTCCATTAATGGATGTGAGACAGCTAGCAATCATACTTCAAAGTACAAAGCCTCAGCAGCACCATAACATAATGTCTAGAGCTGATTTAACATTTTCCTCCCTCTATTCTGTTTCTCCCCGGCTAGCTGTGCCAAAATTTCTCTCGACAAAGAAGTGCTAATTAACTATACTAAGACCTTGGTCGAAGCTGTGACGTTTCTGCTGAGCTTATGGACCGTGGCAAAACAGTCTGCAAATCTGTGGGATAAAGTGATGTATTGGAACTGTGTTTTGCTAATTGGCCATGGAAAAGAGGACGTCAGAACAGCATGGAGACAGTGAATAATAGACTAATGGGGTTGGCCCTAATTGATAAAGCATCAGCTTCTGAAGTTGAGTTTCCTCCAACACCCTCTCATGACAATTCATAACCATTTTACGTTTCGTACAATCTCATTTCTGTCAGGACCACTATCGTCAAAGATGATTGACAATTAGCATACAGTTTGGCTTTGTGGTATGGTTCTGTTCTGGGCAAGAACTCCCAGCCCATCCATGCAGCCTAGCATAGGGTGCATAAACCCCCCTTAGGATAAACAGAACAGAATCAACATAAATGAATTGCAGATAATTAATGTTCAATAATTTAATGTACAACAGAATTCAAGAAAGATTTGTCTGATTCAAAGAGGAAAATCAAAAGACTCATAAAACTCATAAAATTGTTGTGATTCCAGCTTGACCAGACATTAAAAAAAAAGTTTAAGCTTTTTTCCTCCTTAAGAGATACTTGGAGATTCTAGTTGGTCAGCCTTAACCATAATTGGCAATCCATAAGTTAAGCAATAAACATATGCTGACTCAATAGCTGCGTTTCAATCCAGAAGCTGCGTCTTTCGTATGCTGCATTCGAAACACAACAGTCACAGCAGTGCGACGAAGGCTGTCCAAATTCGAAGGCTTCTAGAATAGAATAGAATAGAATAGAATAGAATAGAATAGAATAGAATAGAATAGAATAGAATAGAATAGAATAGAATAGAATAGAATGAGACATTTATATAGCGCTTTTATATGTACTACTGTACACCCAAAGCGCTTTACAATCATATCAGAGGGTCTCTCCTCAACCACCACCAGTGTGCAGTATCCACTTGGATGATGCGACGGCAGCCACAGTACAACGGCGCCAGTGCGTTCACCACACACCAGCCATAGGTGGAGAGAGGAGAGAGAGTGATAGAGCCAATTCAATGGATGGGGATAGGAGGCCATGATTGGTAAGGGCCAATGGGTGGAATGTGGCCAGGACACCGGGGATACACCCCTACTCTTTACGAGAAATGCCATGTGATTTTTAATGACCACAGAGAGTCAGGACCTCGGTTTTACGTCTCATCCGAAGGACGATGCTCTTTGACAGTATATAGTGTCCCCATCACTATACTGGGGCATTAGGACCCATACAGACCCTGCTGGCCTCACTAACACCTCTTCCAGCAGCAACCTGGTTTGCAGGAGATCTCCCATCCAGGTACTAACCAGGCTCAGCCCTGCAGCTTCAGTGGACAACCGGTCTTGGGCTACAGGGTGATATGGCTGCTTCTAGTATGAATGTCCTATAATGTGTCCTTCTTTCCCTATGCCTAGCCTGTCCCAATATGTATTGCATGCCAGTGTAACAGTTTAATTCTGTCGTGTGTTTATTTCATTCCTGTGTGTTTGTTTCATGTGCTCCAGTTCAGTCTTGATCACCTGCTAGTTAGAATCCTTTGTTACAGATTACATTCAGCTGTCAAGTTAAAGGATTAATTCACTTTTAAAAAAACTTTTGCTGATAATTTACTCACCCCGATGTCATCCAAGATGTCCATGTCTTTCTTTCTTCAGTCGAAAAGAAATTAAGGTTTTTGATGAAAACATTTCTCCATATAATGTACTTCACTGGGGACCAAACGGTTCAAGGTCCAAATGACAGTTTCAGTGCCGCTTCAAGTTTTATAAGCACAAATGCTCGCCTTGCTCTGTTCTGCGATGCGCATTCGTGACGTCACGTAATACGCAATTACGTTGAAAAGGTCACGCTTCTATGAAAAGTAAAACATTTCTGTCCTGACGAAAATTTTCTTTTAGGCTTTTTAATATTACAACACCCAGGATACGCACACGCAATGGGCATTTTAAACGATAAACTGACACAAAGACATTTGAATAGCCTATGTGTATGGTCCTTCCGCACATTTGTAAACACTGACTCGGTGAAGCGTGACCTTTAACGTAATTGCGTATTACATGACGTCACGAACGCGCATCACAGAACAGAGCAAGGCGAGCATTTGTGCTTATAAAACTTAAACTTTTTTATTTATTTTTGAAATGACCGAGCATTTGGCTAGATAAGACCCTTATTCATCGTATGGTATCGTTTAAAGCCCTTTGAAGCGGCACTGACACTGTCATTTGGACCTTGAACCGTTTGGTTCCCAGTGAAGTACATTATATGGAGAAATGTTTTCATCAAAAACCTTAATTTTTTTACGACTGAAGAAAGAAAGACATGGACATCTTGGATGACATGGGGGTGAGTAAATTATCAGCAAAAGTTTTTTTAAAAAGTGAACTAATCCTTTAAGTTCCCTGTGTATTTATACCCCCTGTAAATGTTAAATGTTATCATAATTTACTCACCTGTCAGGGTGTGGTGTAGGTAGATGAAGACGATGAGTCAAAAGGCTCCAATACAAACTTTTACTTATAATATAATTCCAACAGGTACAGACAGGCAGGATGAACATACACACTAAATAGAACTAACAACTGACCAAGACTGGCTGAACTGAAAGGAACTAAATACAAACACTGATGAACAGAAACCAGGTGACATAGATGATGAGGGTGATCGCTGAAAGGTGCAGGTGATTAAGAAGGAGGTGCAGGTGTGGGCCAAAGAGGATGCTGGGAAATGTAGTGAAGAGCTGATGATTAACTGGCGTCCTGGAGTCTTCCTCAGGAGGGTCAGCCGGGTTAACATAGACTGAAGATTCCAGGACGGTACCGGCAGTCCGGGAGACCAGGACGGGTAAGGCTGAGCAGATGGCCAGGGCGGAGTCGACCCTTCGGGCGTCCCTCTCTGGCTCGGCTGGCATGACGTGAACAGTCTCTGGCTCGGCAGGCATGACGTGAACAGTCTCTGGCTCGGCTGGCATGATGTGAACAGTCTCTGGCTCGGCAGGCATGACGTGAACCGTCTCTGGCTCAGCAGGCATGACGTGAAGCGCAGGCTCGTCAGGACTGACGTGAAGCGCAGGCTCGGCAGGACTGACTTGACGCGCAAGCTCGGCAGGACTGACGTGAAGCGCTGGCTCGGCAGGACTGACGTGAAGCGTAGGTTCGGCAGACATGAAGTGAAGAATCTTAGGCTCGGTAAACATGACGTGAAGGAACCCAGACTCGGCAGACATGACATGAAGAAGCTCAGGCTCGGTAGACATGAAGTGAAGATCAGGGTGGTCAGGCATGATGTGAAGATCAGGCCGGTCAGAAGTGACGTGAAGATCAGGCTGGTCAGGCGGGACGTAAAGATCAGGCTGGTCAGGCAGGACGTGAAGATTCCCTGGGTCCGGCTGTGTTACGGATCGAGGCACGACAGTCTCCAGACACCGGTCTCCCTCCAGTCCAGTCCAGTGGTGTCTGGGAGGTCCATGGAATGGTTAAATGTGGCCCCGATCCGGAACAAGGTGCTCAGGCTCACGTCATCGAGGGTGCTGGTGACGGCAAGACTAAACAAGTTTTTAACAAAATAAAAAAGGTTAGGGCTCTCCTGAGCTAGGACGATTATTCTTGCCCTATCGTCCATTTTGGGCACTCCGTTGTTCTGTCAGGGTGTGGTGTAGGACGATGAAGACGATGAGTCAAAAGGCTCCAATACAAACTTTTACTTCTAATATAATTCCAACAGACAGGTACAGACAGGCAGGATGAACAAACACACACTAAATAGAACTAACAACGGACCAAGAATGGCTGAACTGAAAGGATCTAAAAACATTGATTAACAGAAACCAGGTGACATAAATGATGAGGGTGATCCCTGACAGAGCTGATGATTAACTGGTGACTGTGACATCACCCTTATGTCGTTCCAAACCCATACAACATCCGTTCATTTACGAAACACAAATGAAGATCTTTTTCATTTCTGAGAGCTTCCTTCCCTTCCATTGACGCAACTACCACTTTCAGGCCCCAGAATGGTGGTAAAAGACCTCATTAAAGCAATTAAAAAAAACATAATTGACCATATTTATTTACAAAATATTAATCTCCAACACTCGTTCATGCAACAGTGTCTGCTCTCGCGTCAACACAGCACATATGCGTTGTGGTGCCCTTGTGAACGCGCATTGGAGATAAATAATTTGTAAATAAACTGGTACATTGTTTTTTTTTTGTCCAAACAAAGCACTCCCGTTGCTTCATAAAATTGAAGTTAAATCACTGGAGTCAAATGGATTACTTTAATGATGTCTGTACTTCCTTTCTGGGCCTTGAAAGTGGTAGTGAAACTCTCAATTGCATGGATTCCTAGAGGAATCACAAAATTTAACCATAAAACTTTGACCGCACCTTAATATGCCAAATATACCTAAAATAAAACATGAGTAAATAATACATATTTTAATATTTATAATCATATTTACAAGAGAATTAAATTCAACATTTGATTAACATGCTTCCTGCTCCACTCAATGTGAGAAAAGAGAGTGCACAAGCACAACGGGGAGCTTAAATAGAGCTGTTCATTTATCAAAGTGTAGTCTAACCCATGGTGCTAATTTGACATGGGCATTCTCCAGAAATTTGGATGGGTTAGGTTTCTTTTTTGCGGTTCATTTTTGACTAATTTATGTTCACCTTACATGACAAAACATAAATTATCCAGTCATATGTCAAATGTGAAACTGCTGTGTGCTTTGAATTTTTTTTTTTGCAACATTACGCCATGATGTCTGATTCAAGCAACTTGTATAATCTTGTGCAATTTGTATAAAATACAGGGCACTCTCTGAGATAATACAATCATGATCTGAACTGATTATTGCTCAACAAGCACATGTCAGGGACAGAAAAGCCTCTACAGAGAAACAAATCCAAAAGTTCACATGCATTTTTGGATAAGTTTTAGGAGGTATGAGAAAGATAAGCCAAATAGACTAAGGGCTGAATTCAGAAGTTTTGGCACTGCACATCCTTAGTCCAACTTTAGTAATTTGTTCCAAGACTGGTATGATTCCAGGACACTTTCCTAAGCTATTACTGAGAAAAAAATATCTGTAACTTGCCAAATAAACCACCAAGATGAACATAGATTTATAGGTTTATTTTGGATACAAACCTCAAGTTAATAAAGGCATTGGCGTTACTTTCCCGACAAAACGCAACCCCCTCAGTCGGACTGAGCGGCACAACATCTTGCAAATTTGCTTGTGCTAAGGGGGTAAATGCACACAAGGAAGTAAGACAGATGATTACCTGCTTAAATTAAGGCAGTTTAACTTGAAAGTGATCCTTACAACTAACCAAAGAACGAATAGACCAGGGACATTTACCTGTTTCCAGGAATCAGGTTCCCTTATGTTTATATGTGATTTAGAAACCGGGGAAATGCACAGCAAAGCCCAAATGCGTTACTGGACAACATTATAAATACAATATAACTATCTAAATCCCCAGGACAATATCACAGCCCTAAATCTAGTTAAAGTCATCTAATTGCGCCAATAGACCATGATATCATGTATCTGGAGATGTTGTCAGCTATCAGTATCAAGAGTATTTAGCATTTCCAATGTATGTATTAAATTATTACTAGTATTATTGTATAACTATTAGAGAAGGCCTACTTTTATTATTAAAGGGGTGGTAAAATGCCCTTTTCAAAAGATGTAAAATAAATATCTGATGTCTCCAGAGTGTGTGTGTGAAGTTTTAGCACAAAATAACTCACAGATATTTGTATATAGCATGTTAAAGTTTTTGAGGGTTTTCAAAAACGCACGGTTTTGTGCCTGGCCCTTTAAATGCAAATGAGCTGCTGCAGAGGGCGGGGTTTCAAGAGCTTGTGTGTGTGTGTGTGTGTGTGTGTGTGTGTGTGTGTGTGTGTGTGTGTGTGTGTGTGTTAGCAGCTGCGATTACCTCACGCAGACACTAAAATGACTAAAGACTAAAATGACAGAAACTGTTCTGCCTTTAATGTTAAAACGGAGTCAGACAAAGATGGAGAGTCTCAAGAAGAAGTGACAACAAGTAGAATGCAACAGGACGTCTCTGAAGGGTTAATTGATGAATTTATGTTGCTGATGTGGAATTATCTTAGCCTGGTTCTACCAGACTCTCGTACATTTCATTTGTACAGAGAGTCTGGCCTCTCTCCATTGACAAACTTCCTTGAAGGCGGGTCCTCTGTTGAATTTTAAAACTATTGGATCTGCCCACAGTCACTCTGGATCTGCCATAACCAATCGCTAACGTTTGGTCGTGACCAATGACAACTCAAGCACACAACCTCAATGTCATCGTTCTCAGCCACTCCCTCTGCTCAGACCAAGGTTCCTCGCCTTGGGTCCCACTCTAGGTGCGCATTGCCATCACAAAATGTTAATCAGACAGAGATCCCTCCCTGTCTGGCTGGGGAGCGGTCTTAGGTGGCCGTCCAGCCCAAGGGGTATGGGATCTATTGGCACATCAACTGCCTCGAGTTGATGGCTGTTTTCTGACCCTGAACTACTTCCTCCAGCAGCTGAGAGGCTGCCATGTCCTAGTGCGGGTGGACAACACGGCGGCAGTGTCCTACATAAATCACCAGGGTGGTCTGCGTTCACGTCGTTAAAACAAGCTAGCACAGCAGATCTTTCTTTGGGCTCAGGACAAGTTCCTGTCACTCAAATCAGTTTATATCCCTGAATGTGGGAGCAGATTTACTGTCCAAACAGAAAATACCAATGGGGGAGTTGAGACTCCACCCTGAGGTTTTGAAACAAATCTAGGAAAGATTTTATAAAGCAGAGGTGGACCTCGTCACCTCCGAACAGACAGCGCAATGTCCCCCTGGGTCTGGATGATGAATTTTAACAAAATAAATATATAGTAAAATCACTTACCTTGCAATAAATGCGTTCTCCCACAAACATCTGTTTGTCCTAATATCCCTCTGCACGTTCAAACTTCTTGACCCCGCCTTTGCTTCAGTTTCATTGGTTGAAGCTGTAAACCAATAATTTTCCTTTATGCCCTCAGAACATGTTTGAGTAAGTAAAACTCCTATCTGCATTCTCAGTGCTAGAGCTCCCTCAACTAGAAGAATTTACACCAGTAATGGAGTGTCTTTGAATGGTGGTGCTCTGCACATCATGCAGATCCAGTTGACTGCCAGATTGTCTCAGTTCTGGAATTCTTGCAGGAAAAGTTTTCAGCAGGCACATACCCCTCCACTCTCAGGGTTTATGTGGCCGCTTTCTCGGCTTGCCATGCCTTCATTGATGGGTTACCACTTGGGGAAACATCCTATGCTCGCTGGCTGCATCATTGGGGCCATGCGACAGGCCTCCCGTTAGAACCAAGATTCCTTCATGGGACTTAGCTATTGTCCTTAAGGGGCTGGTAGAGACCCCCTTTGAACCTCTAGAGTCAGAGCCTGACAAGCTTCTGACTCTAAACATTTTTTTTATTATGGCTATCACCTCTCTAAAAAGAATTGGGGATTTGCAGGCGCTGTCTATCTCACCATCCTGCTTAGACTTTGCCCCTGGTGAAAGCAATTGACCTATGGCTAAGCTACACTCCCAAACGCGATGAGCCAATCACAGTCCGCATAGCTAACCCAATACACTCGGACATTGTCTGCTTCCATATCCATTGAAATGCATTGCAGTTAGTCAGGTTTCATTAGTTTTTATGTTTTTCTTGTAATTTTTAAGTTTAAAATGGTCAAACAGTGTGCATGGGGTACATGCAACTCCGACACTAGGTATCCCAAGAGGCTGGGCGACGGTGTGTATTTTTTACCCTTTCCCAAGCCACATGTCAACCGAGATACGTGTCTGCTCTGGATTAAGTTATGCGGTAGACCATGTCATGGCAAGATTTTTTGCCACAACAACCACAATACCAACTAAACGTGGATAAATTAAACAAGGATGTCTACATCTGCTCTAAGGAAAGTTAACAAGTCCGAGTGAGTGGAGGGGGCGTGGCTTAGCCATAGGGCAATTTTGCATCCTCATCCTGACTACTTGCCTAAGGTTCCTTTCTCGACCGAAAACCTGGTCACTCTTGAAGCCTTCTGCCCTCCATCGTTCACAACGCCGGATCAGGAGAAACCTCACCGATTGTGCCCAGTCTGTGCTCTTCAGACTTATGTTCACTGTACTAGCCAGTGGCGTAGGTCAGAGCATCTATTTGTTTGTCATGGAGGCCGAAAAAGGGGGGCGGCTGCCACCAAACAAACATTCTCACATTGGGTGAGGGATGACATTGTCCTTGCCTATGAGGCACACGGTCAAGCTTCGCCCTGAGGCATTAGGGTTCATTTTAAGGGTTGCTTCCTCTCAAGCTTTCCCCTACAGCAGGTTTTTGATGCGGTGGTCTTAATCGCACACAGTCATAAGATTTTATAGTTTGGATGTTCAGGCTACTCCTGGCTCACACGTCCTTGAGTGTAACATCACAAGCTCATGTCTGAGACCTTTTGCGTGTTTGTCAGCACAAACTACACAACTGTGAGGGGTCCAGCTGGTCATGCAAAGATGTATTTCCCATAGTACACAACGCAACATTTCTTTCCCACTTTTTCAGTGAACAGGGTTACAGTCAAGTAACCCAAAACGTTCAAAACAATATTCTCTCTAATGGTTAAAATCCTTACTTTATATGCTTTTGCACTGAGCAGAACAAAGTAAGACTAGGCTAACAGCCTAAATTGGCATTTTCAACATGTCATCAGCATCTTATAATTGTGTTGTCCATCCTCTCCATGAAAAACACAATTATATGAGAAGTTCCAAATCACTTGAAAGGGTTTATTCTCAGCAGGAGTTTGGAAACAAGCAAACTCTAAGTAAGTGCACTGATCATATTAATTAAATAAGAACAATAAAAAAAGGCAGCTAGGAGCGTCTTATTTAATTGCCTCTAATTTCTTTTTATGGTAATTCTATTTACTCAAATGAACAAGCTCTGCTCTAGTGATAGACTTTCCACCTCTCCTCTGTGGTAACAAAAGAACTAATAACATTTTGTTTTTACTTTCTAATTATCCTTATTGTGCTTCCCCTTCGTTGAATTTAACAAACCAAGTCACTTTGAATTCTAGCAAACTGAAGTAAGGGTGGCTGTATTTGCTTGTAATTAGACTAACAAGCTGTCTAAAATGGGCGCCTGTGATTTAAATGCAAAGTAAGCTGTCTGTTCTCTACTTGTTGCATAGGAACAATATTACAGCAAGGCTTTACTTTTCTTAAGCAACGGCTTCCCACTCTGTCATTGCCTATTGTGAGTCATGCAGTGGACAGGAGAGGTTTGGCTCATATAGAGCTAGACACATGGACACACCACACGATACATACTAATAGCTCATGTGCAGTGTGATTTATGAAGCAGATTTTTTAAGTTTTCTGAGAAAGAATATGAGTGGTGTTTGCCAGTGCATAAGTCGACACCATTATGCTAGGGTGGTTGCTTTCTGTTGGTCGGATCCAACAAATATGAGCAATAGCCCAGCTAACAGGGAACGTTGTCAGAACTTTCTAGCAAGGTTCTCTCAAAGTTATGAACAAATAGTCAGTAATGCTAACAGAAAAAGTTATCTAGTCTTTCATGATGTTCCCAAAATGTTAGCGCAAAAACTTAATTTATACATTATTCATGGAACAATGTGTCCTGAAATATCTTTTTATAAATGTTACTATTTTTTGGCATTAAACATTATGGTTATTGTAGTTAAACCATGGTAACCACAAATTGACCATGGTTTGCTACACTAACCATAGTTTAACCATGGTATTTGTAGTAAAACTGTGGTTCTAAAACTCGTAATCTATCCGCCAAAAAAAAAAACGTGGTTACTACACTTTTACTATAATTAAAAACATGGTTAATTTTCATAACGTTCTCATAATGTTTGCAAAATTATAAAAATTGAATATTCCCGTAACATTTTTATAACAAAGATTTTTGTTTTAGTTTTTTTTAATATGTAGTAAATTGCACATTTTGATCTTTCAGAGATCATTAAGAAATAACAGTTTAATAACTTAATTGGAATATTTGTTAGAGGAGGTGAAGCTGTCTTAAAAGCCATAATAATAAAACATAAATGTACTGTCTAAATGAAGTGTTGCCTGTACAGGTAGGCCTATGCTTTGCTCCTAACTTTTGATTTCTTACTGATATTAGTTATCATGTTGAAAGTGCAATTTATAAGTGGTGTGGATGTATACCATGTTTGAACAGGATGAGTTTTATAATAAAGCGCTTCTGCCATCTACTGGCTCCTTTCTCTGTGTTCATGTAGAAATAGATATACTAAGTCATTTAAATTGTTAAATGTAAATGATCTACCTTAAAAATAGTAATGAGATGTACTCAGAAAAGAGTAGCAAAACATTTTTGTTCACATTAGCTCTTGAAAATTATTTATAAATCATGCTTAATTTTAATAAATAAAAAAAACACTAAATGTAATTTTAATTTAATAAGATATGTTTCTGTATAATGGTTAGGATTAGCACAATTTGCTTTAAATGTGAAATAATGACCAGTTAGAGGCAGGGGCGTAATTTGTGGGGGGGTTGGGGGGGAGATAACCCCCCCCCCCAATATTTAAATCTATGCATTACAACCCCCCCACAACCCCCACAGTATTTATACCATGATCACATCAAAACCCCCCCAATGTTCAAACCAAATCTACGCCCTTGGTTAGAGGACATCTCAAGACTAAATTGAGACAGATTTATTTTGAAGGCAAATGTTTGCTATTTCCTCAGATAACATTATGAATATGGCTGATGTCTGTGTTTTCATATGGCATGAGGCGGGCTTACGGGATGTTGACAGGGAAATACCTCAGCTGTGGTCTGAGACCCCCTACAGTTCCTGTCTCTGTGGTGCCTCCAGGTCAAGAGAGGAAAAAGAAACATACGGCCCCTCACTGAATGAATAGATTACTTGTTCAGGAACAAAATTCATTGTCTTCACCTTAAAGGGTGTTATTTAAAATCATAATAGCTGATCATCAGAAAATTCTCATGCATGAGTTTCACAAGTCACTCTAAGAGACCCAACGCCATTTTATTAGCTCAAAAACATACTAAACTTTAAAGTAGCCTGCTGGTTTTATGTTGATAGGCTACTTCATGACTTTCATGCATGAATGTATATGACTTTGTGATACAACCAGGTTACATTTTTAAATCACTCCTGTTAAAATTAAAATAAATGACCTTATTCTGAATGGTCAGATTTACATTTAGTATAAAAAAAAATGTGTGTAGCCAAGCATATTGTTTACATTGTTTTCACAAGTGCAAATAGTGCATAGACAGACTATATAGTAGGCTACTGTCGTCACACTAGTGAATAGGCTATCTCTAGGTTAATAATATGCTGTTTAATCTTAACATCTGAGCAATTGTTGGTGGAGTCAGAGAGCTATTTGCACTCAGATAAAGTTTATCGTTAGGTGTGTTGCCACGTGGTACATAGTTTTCTCATCGCTGGTCTGGAAGGATCAATCACAGTCGTTTGTGATTAGATGATGAAGCTATGCATAAAATAGCTATAGATTATTGGACGGATTTTCATGTATGTATTAGTTATAATCCTCGAAATCTAAGTACAGCCTACATATATCACCAATGATACACGTCCCTACGTTTGAACACTGGTCTATAGATATTTCTTCGTTGTCACGCGCCCCCTGCAGGAATACAGAATAGTCTCCTTTCTCTTAGAAAAAGTTATTAGTTGGCAACAGTTGGATCAGAGCAGGCGCGTGCACGCTGTAAACCTCTGCAGTTTAGCAATGATGGTTAAAATACTGCCTCAGCTTCTCATTTGCTTTTGGATAACTTTGCCATTCTGCTTCGCCGAAAAAACTAAAGAAAGGAGCGCCCGGCAAAGAGACGCGGAGTTTACTGACAAGGTAGGCTGATACGTTTTTTTAAGAAGTGTTAAATGCAAACCCAGGTCAAAGATAAGATGTATCGTACCAGATGATAAACACTTTAGTGTCCCCTTCTTGTAATTTTGTGTTTCAGATAGTCAGGCTGATTCGGAAAGATTCAAATTTGGATAAAAGACTAAATTATTGCCATTGGTAAAGTGCATTTTTACCGACTGTAATTTGATTTTCTTATGATTAGTTTGATTACGTTTGATTGAAATTTTAAATAAAAGTTTAGCTCATAGGGGAACGGCAGAATTCAGCCTCTTAATGGATTCAGAGAATATGTTTATAATTAAATAATGTATGGTAGCCTAATTGTGTGGGGTTTTTTTCTTTTTCTTTTCTTTTTTTTCTAACACACACACACTCGGTTTCGCAAAATTTGTGGGGACTCACCATAATAATGGCGTAATGATTTTTATACGTTGCAAACTGTATTTTCTATTCCCTAACGGTAGCTACCCATAGCCTACCCCTAACGTTACCCATCACAGAAAACTTTCTGCATTTTTACATTTTCAAAAAAATATGATTTAGTATGTTTATTAATCCATTTCCTCACAAAGTAGGTGATCTCAGGTTTTTCATTTGGTCATGTAATATAAACCTACACACACACACACACACACACACACACAGACACGTGAAGCCCCACTGGTGTGTTAATGGCGTCCCAGACTGCAACTTTAGTGTCGGTCCAGATCTGGCCCATATCTGGTAGGCCTACGCATGGAATCCACATGTAACGCAATGTTGTTGTCTGGGTTTTGTAGTGATGTTCGAATCGCTAACTAACCTTCATGTTATTGATTCGGTATTCATTCAGTTAAATCGATTCGCAAACCGTTTGTAACGACTCGATTGTAAGAATGTACATTTGTATCATTGTATCAATGTATAATTTCCACAATGGCCAAGTGTAAATATAATAAAAAGGGCACTTTTTTTTCCTGCTCATGAATTATACAAACATTTACCCAATCAGAATCCACCTGATTTTAAGGAGCTTGAACATTTAAAGCGGCAGACAGCTTAACTGCATACAACTTATAACAAACAGAAGTTATTGTCCATTGGTGTGGATGCAAATAGCTATTATTATAGTTATCTTTATAGTTATTGTTTTTGGTGTGAACAGGTCTTAACTCCGATATTTTATTGTTATTATTATTTCAACAAACAGTAATACTGTATAGGATTACAGTGTAAGAAAAAATCCTAAAATTTTTCAAAAGTCTGCCAGAATACCTGTAAATATTAATGTCTTATATAAGAGCTTAAAGGGATAGTTGATTTTTTTTTTACAATTCTGCCATCATTTACTCACACTCAAGTTGTTCTAAACCTGTATGACACAAAAGAAGATATTTTGAAGAATGTCGGTAACCAAACAGTTGATGGGCCCCAATGACTGCTATAGAATGCAAATATATATATATATATATATGGAAGTCAATGGGGCCCATTAACTGTTTGTTTACAGACTTTCCCTTTAAAATATCTTCTTTTGTGTTCAGCAGAAGAAAGAAATTCATACTGGTTTGGAACAACTCGAGGTTGAGTAAATTTTATTAAAAAATAATTTTGGGTGAACTATCCCTTTAAATCAAGTGAACAGGCTGTAACTGTGGTCAGGGGATTTAACACAAGTTATTCGTCCAGTTTGATGTTTTCATTGTTTTTGCCATCTCGGCACAAATGTATCCGTCTTCAAGAACAGGGTCATGGTGCTCTCCCACCCACAGCAGACTGTGCATCATGGTGAATCACTGTCATCCTCATTAACAAGCCAAAAGACTCTGAAAAGTACTGAAATAGTTCCATGCTCTTTTCTTCATGTTTTTGTCATTAGTACCAGCCATGCATGCAGGGTGTACCTGGAGTGCAAGGCAGGGATGGGAACCCGGGGATAAATGGCATTCCAGGAACACCAGGAATCCCTGGGAGAGATGGATTTAAAGGCGAGAAGGGAGAGTGTGTGACAGAAAGGTTTGATGATCCCTGGAAACCTAACTTCAAACAGTGTGCTTGGAATTCATTGAACTACGGCATTGATCTAGGCAAAATAGCTGTAAGTATTATGTTCTTAAAGGAAGAGCTATTCAACTCCCTTATATTCTCTCAATGTACTTTGCTCATGGGTGCTCAGTTTTGCTGCCATGTTGTTTTGAATCAGTCATAAATGGTATGCGACTAATGACTCTGAAACCTCAGGAAATGACATCATCACAACACTGATTGGCTAACCCTAACCCTGGAATAACATAAACAGAAAACCTTTGCTAGTGAAAAAGCTATAAGAAGGGGCTAACATGGCTAACAAAAGGTATTTAGTCAAGAGCAGTGAGTGATTTCTTTGCAGGTTTATTAGGCTGCTGTCCCTTTAAGACCGAATGCACGGGTATAATATGAAAACTGTCTATGTGCAGTTGAGATTGTGTACTAACTTGACTAATTTGAGATTATGTAATCGACTATGTTTACTAAGATACTCGCCAAGACCGGTGATTTTACATCATTTTATGTGAATTCATCTGTACCAAGCACAAGACGTGAAAGAGAATTCAATTCAGTATTCGCGTGCTGTCTTGAGACGAGTGTTTTTGGGGTGTGCGCTACGGATCTTTGCGTTCATGAAACTTGTTGAACAGCAAACGTCCTGTAATAATGTAGGGATCCAATCGTTACACATAATCAGGTAACAGTTCATGCTTTACTTACATATACAATTTAGTTTGAATCCAAATGACACGTGCGCTGAGTGAACGATCAGCAATCCAGAGCATGCAATAGAAGTGTATAATAGAAGAGAGAAGTCTCTCTCTCTCTCTCTCTCTCTCTCTCTCTCTCTCTCTCTCTCTCTCTCTCTCTCTCTCTCTCTCTCTCTCTCTCTCTCTCTCTCTCTCTCTCTCTATATATATATATATATATATATATATATATATATATATATATATATATACATACATACTGTCAGTTAACGTTAATAATACATGCCTCATTTTACTTTCTTGCCATTGACATCCGACTGAACTGCAAACTGGCTTTTGGAATATTGCAGAAAATAAGCAATGTGACCAACGAAAGTTTATGATTCTTACACAATTTGTTCATCATGATAATCTTCACAATTGAACACATTTTTGGGGGATTCTGAAATACAATACCCAGAAGTTAAAAGTAAAATGTAGCCTATAAACAACCTGACTACATTCGCATGACTTCAGCGTCACCATCTCTAAGCTTCCGACAGCTCTTTCAGACTTTCTTTAAAAACATTTTCTCTAAAAGTTTGAGTTAGAATTGTTTGCATAAACATAATAAGGCTGTGAAAGCAGACTAGCATGATGATGTTTAAAGTCCGCGTGAACTAGAAGTTGCAAACGACTTTTCTCCAGTGTTGTGACGTATTTCCAAGTGAAAGGGAATATTGAACAGAGGGCAGGGTTTTACTTTAGCGCTCCTCCTCTCCATCTCTGCTCATAGCAGACTAACGGTTTGAGGGAAGTGGTTAAGTGTTTTCAACCCAAGCCGTCAAGCTGATGTCATCAGAAAAGGAACGCCATTCCAGACCGGAAGTAACTTTTCAGATTTTGATTAAAGATTACCACGGCAAACAATTTTTTCCGGTGTATTAACTTGCACGGATTAATTGTTCACCACAAGACATACTACATACACTATACACTAACAAATTAAATATGGTCAATTTTGATTTCATGCCGACTTTAATGTCTCAGACAACCTCTGTAGTCCCATTTAGACACTTGTTAGCAACTGCCTTTATCGAGACAAGTAAAAGCTTTAAATTTAATAACTGGTGTCTTACTGGTGTATTTAATGTCATGGACTAACATGTGAAAATATCTTGAGTTTGGATTAAACACAGACCTCATTTCAGTCATTTTACCAAAAATCCATTAAAAAACTCATTGACTTCAAGGTGCTGGAACAGGAAGTGGTGAAATGAAATTTGTGTCCGAGATTTAACCTACATTAACACATGCAGCACTCTATTGTTGCCAAACCCAAATGGTCTATAACACATAGTATACTAGACATATATTTTTGCCTCTTCAGACATTTATTCAGTGATTTAACAATGGAAATGTCTTGATTTCTCTGTCACAGGAGTGCACATTCACCAAGCAGCGTCCAGACAGTGCTCTACGTGTGCTGTTCAGCGGTTCGCTCAGGCTTAAGTGTAAGACGGCCTGCTGTCAGCGCTGGTACTTCACCTTTAACGGGGCAGAATGCACTGGACCGTTACCCATAGAGTCCATCATTTACCTGGACCAGGGCAGCCCTGAACTCAACTCCACCATAAACATACACAGGACGTCCACAGGTATCATTTACAAAATATCCGCATCCTTTACCGTAAGATAAGGTCATTCTTTTTTGTTTAGTTTTAGTCAGTAAATTGCAAAAAATATAAAAAACATTTACATAGACAAATAAGATAAACACTGCTTAGACACTTAAAAAGAAACTTAACATGTTAAAATGTATCTGTGCGATAGAAATATTGTAAAATGTAGCCAGTAAAATTATTAATAACATATTTCAAACTTATTCGCTTGGATCTTATAATTATCTACTTAAATATACATATACTTGTTAATTCCCATATATTCTAAAATAAAAAGCTTGATGTTATAAAAAATATTTTAAACCATTATACTTGTTTATGGCTGCATGTGTGAATCAGACACTGCAATTATGCAGATACATTTCACATATATTTATGGCTTTGTGGTTTCCAAAATATGGCACATAGCAAACATAAAATGGACTCAACACCACCAATATATACATTCCATTAAAATATACACTCCACATATATTGTGTATTACAAGAATGTGTTTATTTAAAACGTAATTTTTGAACCACGTTCATTAATCACATGACTGACACTTTCTAACGATCACAGACTGTTTAAAAAAAAAAAACTATTCTGTTTGAAATACCATTCTTTCATAACCACAATCCACTATCGTACACATAAGATTCACACATTTCATTTTTTTGAACGCAGAAAAAGACTCTCATGCAGATATCGTTGTCACATGGATTCCTTTGAGTATATTCTTGTGTGTGGTCGAAGGCAGTTTGGCAGTTTTCATAACTATGCTGCAATTACAGAGAGACCAGAGGAATTTGAGAAGCTCTTTGTGGTTTCTCACCAGCTCACATCTCAGCATACACTAACTCATCGTATCTATATACAGCGATTTTAATTCATTAGCAAAACTACACACACACACACACACACACACACACACACACACACACACACACACACACACACACACACACACACACACACACACACACACACACACAATCCAGTGAACAATTTTGTCTTATTATTATTATATTATATATGTATTTCTTTAAATATTTGTTTGCGCTATATATGTTTGTGTGTTTATAATTAAGTTTAATTATTATGCCTATATAATTCATTTATATTACAAATAAATACTAATGATAAAAAAAATCCAAGGACTTTTTTTGCATCTGCCTCTATAACAACATTTATTCCATTATACAGTATTGATGAGCGCTACTGCTTGTGTTTTTTTCTGCCAGTCGAGGGGCTCTGTGATGGGATCCAGGCTGGTCTGGTGGATGTTGGGATATGGGTGGGCACTTGTGCCGACTACCCTCGTGGTGACGCATCTACAGGATGGAACTCTGTATCCAGGGTGATCATCGAAGAGCTTCCAAAATGAGCATCTCTTCTGATCACTGTCGCTGTCACCATGGCAATAGAAGACAGCGACATCATGTTCCCTTCACAGAAAGGACCTTCCTCATAGAAATTGGACAAATTAAAGCTAATAGTGTTGCTTTGAGTCTGTGCAACTCTCATGTATTAGATTATGATTCCCCGGCTCAGAGGGATTCAGTATGCTCAATTTAGATAGTACAGACAATTAGAGAGGAATAAGTATCATGTTAGTACTATGGTTCTTTGGACAATACCATGATACAAATTTGAATGATGAAAAAGTACCTTGTACTATGTATATATCATGGTAAATGAATATGGTATTGAAACAGTACCATGTTGTTACCCTAAGATGTCATCACTGTACCATGTTATTGCCATCAATTTTTTTACGTAGAGTCCAACAAAGATGATCCGTGCTTTGCTAATATTTATTTAGTGGTTCTTCTTTGTGCCTGGATGACTAGAACTCAACATATTTTTTGTATCCATTGTGTTTTGTGTGTGTGTACATGACTAAAAAATATGAAGAAAAGTCAGGGTCATGTTTCATCTCACTATTAAAAAATTGAATGTGGAAATAAATCTCAATTCATTTAATGTAATATATTACTTTTCAAAAGTTGTTTCTTTTTAAAATAAATTAATACTTTCATTCAGCAAGGAGGCATTACATGTATAGAAACATCTAATAATACTGAACAATGTTATGTGGTTTCCACAAAAATTTGAAGCAGCAAACCTGTTTTTAATATTGATAACTATAAGAAATATCAACTCATTTGACACTGAAGACAGGAGTAAAGATGCTGAAAAATCAGCTTTGCCATCACAGAAATAAATTACATTTTAAGATATTTAATAATATTTTTTTATTAAAACAATATTTCACAATATTAATGCTTTTAATGTATTCTTAATCAAATAAATGCAGCCATAAGAGCTTTCTTTCAAAAACGTTAAAAACCAAGGTAACACTTTACAATAAGATTTCATTTGTTTACATTAGTTAACTACATTAGTTAACATGAATTAATAATGAACTGCGCTTCTACAGCATTATACTTAATGTTAATCTCAACATTTACTTATATATTTTAAGATCCAAAGTTGTATCTATTAACATTATAATGCACTGTGAACTAACATGAGTATGACAAGTTTTATGCTGTAAAAATATATTGCTCATTACATATATTTTGCTATTGCTACCCCACCCCCCAACACACAATATATATATTACAATATAATTATAAGTATATATCATGGTATATATTTTGTCTACAAAACCATTGGGTCTGATTTTGCATTATATTAATAAGAAATACGCTTAATTGACATTGATTAACCCGTTACACCATATACACATTTTTCCACATATACACACACGTTGAAAAAATAAAACAGATTTATACATATTAAACGGCTTGTTAATAAAACTAGTTGAGACCAAAAAGCACCACATAAAATGGGGTGTAGATGGGAAAATGCAGTGAACTGCACTGTGTAGCATGACTAAGGCTTGGAATGTCTGGTGAGGTATTGAAGTAGTTTTGCAGCTGTTGTGCTGCTGAGAACTCAATATAAAGAGAAATCAGATTACTGGTAGAGCAGGTTAAGATACACTGACCCACAACATTATACTCACTTAGAAATGTGTCAATGGCTGTCATTGCATAAAAAATGGCAAAAAAAAGGAAAAAGTATCGTCTTTGACACTTTGTGGTTTTCAAAGATTAGGGGATCATGTGGATAGCTAATGATTTAGTATATCTGCTGTGACTCCAGTGTGCACTTGAGACCTGACTTGATACATTCACTAAAAAACACCAAATTATTGAAAGTCATTATATTTTAAATTGATATTAAATGCAATTAGCTGAACTTTAGAGGGATTTTTCAGACCTACTTAAATAGAACTTAAGTAGGAGTAGCATTTATGAAAAAAAAAATCATCCATTTAAACAAGATTTAATTGCACAATTGTAATGAAGGTGCAATTTAGTATATATATATATTTAAATATATTAACTTTAAGTAGAATACTGAATAACACTACAGTAAAAATTATGATAAAGCACTTTACATGTGCTTTAGTATTAGTCAACACATCAAAATAAGTGCTTCTTTAAAGCATGACAAAAGAATGTTGTAATAAACCCATTAATTTGAAACCCATTAAAACCCATTTTTAAAAGTGTACTTAATAGTGTACTAATCTCTTTAAGTACACTACAAGTGCACAATCAATACAATCAAGCACACTTTAGTGGCAGATTGCACCAGCAGTATTTGAGAGTAAATTGAAATTGGTTTGACATTTTGCATTGAATGCTATGACAATAAGACATTTTAAAAAAGTCAAAAGCCCAAACAGTTTAGAAGTGTCCAAATAGTTTATAGGGTCACTGTTGGTTCTTATTAAAAACATAGTGTGTACAATAGCTCAGGGTCCTTTGTCTGTTACATATATTCCTTTATTAGATGTGTAAAAATGGCTTGTACATACATCAGCTCTTCTTTGTGCGTCATTGACAACAGCACATTTCTATATACATACACTACTTCTTTCATATTTCTCCTTTCATTCCAGTTAAAGCGTTCCTCTCTTCCAGTAGATGTCATCTACATACACACATCTGGTTAAAATCTGCTCCTATCCTCCAGCAAAGTATCGTTTTCTCCCGGGCCTGTGTGCCATTATCCTGTAGCGTTACATCATTTCCTGAGCATGCCCAGTGAGTTTCAACCCAGGGACTACAGCCAGCGGAGATCTGCTTATGGGTAAAGGTAAATGGGTTCATTCTCTCGCATAGCTCAGCAAATATAGCAGCTGTTTAGTGAAAATACCGTAAAAAAAGACAAACATCTTAAGATTTGTGTTTGGTGAACACTGTGTTTGGTTGCATTGTCACAGGATGGCTTGAATCCGCTTGAATCCACAAAATCAGTTCTTGCCATTGACTACTTGACATCAATTCAAATTTTGAAATCGGGCACCCCTCCTCCTCCTTCAGCTCACGCCAGCGAGGAAACGCTGGCCCAATGTTGATCCTCGTTCTGCCTTTAATACGATCACTTTCTCGTTTCCTCTTGTTGCTTTCCTCTGACAAAACCTTTGCTTTCTTGCTTTTCTGTCTGCTTCGGCTATGACTATAACATTTGGCAAACAAACGCTAGTTTGGCTCGCACGTCCGACTTTAAGGAAGTGGGGGTGGTGGTGGAAGTGACGTATATGCCGTAAAGCAGTCGAATTTTGTAGTTCTCTTTGTTCGCCGGTTACTACCCGAAACCCGAAGTTTAAAAGTACGATTAAAAACGCTACAGACCCCGTCGGGCTATGGCAGACGTGTCATTCAACCTATTGCAAGTCGATGTACCATCACAAGAGACTTGGAAATATATTATTAAGGTTGAAAAGTAACCTAGTGCTGCTTTAACATCTCTCAATAAACTCGACAATACAACAACTGTTAAATCTCATATATATGCACCTCTATTTTCTTTTTTTCATTCAGTGCACACGCTAAAATTCTAGTTTTGTTGAGTTCAGAGTTAAACAGGAAATGTTTCATATTCCTGCTCGTCTCTAACACATATACATAGTCCTGGCATATTGTGTTGTTTTGGTCCCGCATGTGACTCCTGAAGGTTTAGTGATACTCGCCCAAAAGTAAGCGTGACACATTTTCGAACACCAAGAAGGTGATGCAGCACGATGGAATGACGCGCACCAAGTTGGGGATCATCCCTTTGTAAAAGCCCTCGATCCCCTCGTTGCTAGAGAGAGACAAACACAAAACATGTTTATTATTATTGTTATTAGAAATGATATATAAAAAATAATTAGATGCCAAAACAAAGTCATATGGTGAAACCAACATGCGGATTTGCAATTTTCTTAAATCAGGAAATTACAGCATAGAGAGGACCCTTATGACTGTGTCATGGTCAAACCTCTAAAAATATCTAATAGTCTGACCTTTTTATGACAATACAAGGTTAGTTTAGGTTGTAAAATGTCATGGGGTGTGGCTCCCCAAAAACATAATGACATTTTACCTTAAAATGTATTTAATAACTTTTTCATAAAGTAATGATTAAGATGTGTATTCTCAAATGTACTCAAGCTGTAAGAAAAATATCAGTAAATATATTATTTATATTTATATACAATATTTATTTGATCTGATGATTACACCACATGACATTTTTGGAGTCAATAAATGTTCTTTTTCAAAATTATGGGGAACCAAAATGAATATAAAGAATATATTTCGATGAACTTGGCACATGTTTTTTAAACTACCGGTAGATTTAAAAAATATATTTTTCTTGAACTTGTATTTTTTATTTTTATTATTATTTATTTTATCGTCTTTATCATGAATACTCTTATAAATCACTGACTTGTAAATATTCAAAAAAGTAATAATCTATTCTAGCACAAAAAAAAAAAACTTTACTGTTTTTGTGATCAAATAAATGCAGCCCTGGTGAGTATAAGAGACTTCTTTCAAAAACATTAAAAACATCTTACTGAACCCAAACTTTGAATTGTACTATATATATATATATATATATATATATATATATATATATATAAACGAATTTATTTAATTATGGAGAGTAAAAAACAAGTCAAACCAATGTATTAAACATCTAATTCAATTAATGATTATGTCTATATTGAATATAAATGTTTTGTTTTTTGTTCAATTTTAATAAAATAGTTTAATCAGCTAGAAATTGCTTTAGCAAGCTTTAAGTTTTTATTTCCAGTTATCATGAAGGGTCACAGGGCTTAAGATTAGTGATTAACTACGACTTTTGCCTCAGTAAACTCCTAATTACTGCATATTAATAGTTAGCAAGGTAGTTGTAAAGTGAAGGAATTGGGTGGGATTAAGAGTTGTAGAACAGGGTCATGCAGAATAAGGCATTAGTAATTGCTTTATAAGTACTAATAAATAGCCAATATCCAAATAATATGTACTATATACAAATAATGTTCAGTACAATTTCAGTCATATGAAGCTTTCCATTCAAATTGGGCAGTACTTGGCCAAAATACGCTGCAAATTCTACCAGAGGCATTGAAAAAGTGGTAACACTTACAATAAGGTTCATTAGTTAACATTAGTTAACTACCGTACCTAACGTGAACAAAGAATGAACCATACTTACTGTATAGAGCATCTTTTTTAGCATTAGTTAATGCACTGTGAACTAACATGAACAAACAATGAACAGCTGGATTTGTATTAACTAACATTAACAAAGATTATTAAATACTGTAAAAAATGCATTGTTAGTTTATGTTAGTTAATGCATCAATTAATGTTAACTAATGAACCTTATTCCAAAGTGTTACCGAAAATGTTTTCAAATATAAAAGTCATGCTGTGCTTCTATCCTGAAAACATAAAACATAAGGCTGATTTTATTTCCTCATCAGCAGGGATTCAAATAAATTGTGAATTTTTTTTTTCAGAACGAATTGATCTAATTTCATTTTATTTTATGTTACATGTTTTTTCTGAGATGAGGTAGGGCATATTGGTAAAGGCAATCTCTAAGTGCTCTGTGATGGAGTTTGAAGGGAGTTTATGTGCCGTGTGGTTTCATACCTCCATGTTCTCCTGATGACATCCACGATTCCACTGTAGTTGTTGTGCTGGTCCTGCAGGCGCGCGCGCACCACCTGATATGGGTAGGTCACTGCTACAGCAAATATTTTGGAAATGGCTGCCATGGTGATGTATTCCAGTGGAGACTGAAGCAGAGACAGACAGGAAGGAGAGACTGACTCACATCCATGAAACAAAGATCATTACTGGTTCCAGTACACATAAACCTCTCTTTCTAAAGGTTACAATACAGTCAAAAGCCACATAATCGTGCGGGTCATTCTTTGGATGTGGTGCTTTTCCACCTTATAAAATGAATTAATGTATAGTTCAAGACACTGGTGGAGCTCAAGAGTTTGGGATTCTGGCTGTTATTATTCTAAAAAGATTTCCAGGTCTGAAAATGTTACATGTTATATATCTAAACCTGAAAAAGTCATGGATATATATGATGTATATTTTGTTTAACTCAAAACTATTAAAATCAGCTATAAACTGCTTTAGCAATATTTATTAATTTATATATATATATATATATATTAATATATCATATATTTTTATATATATATTAATATATCATATATTTTTATTTCTAGTTATCATGAAGGACTGGACCATTTCAATTTATTGGTCAAAACCGGTGCGTGTACATAATGTACTGTACAATTTACAGTCACATGACCCTTTCCTGTCGAAATTGGTCAGTACTTGGGCAGAATAAGCAAGAAAATCTACCACAGGTATAGAAAAAGAGATATGAAAGTCATGCAGTGCTGTTCCTCCTCTATATCCTGAAAACATAAGGCTGGTTTTATTTCCTCACCAGCAGGGATTCAGACGGCATCTTCTTATATTTGTTCTGCTCTCTTTTTAGCCATTCATAGGTCATGAACTGCAATGCAGCATGGGAAGTCCCCACCAGCCCAGGCACAAAACCCTGCAGTGGCAGAACAACAAAATGAGGCTCACAAACATACAAAGCCACAATCACACAGTTACCTCATAGTCTAAGAGCAACTAAACTTGACTAGAATTAAACTAGAGTGAACTTTACTACAATATGTAATAATGTTAGGACAATGTGGCGAGTCTCACAAAGATTTTAGCTTATACTGTATTTAGGGCTAGCTTGAACCACCGATTAAAAGCTGTATCAATCCGTCAAATATAGTTCAATCACACCCTCTTGTGGCTCTACAAAGAACTACAATGTAAAAGGATGGATCACTACACTATTTTAAAGTCAACATGAAACACATTTAAGACCATAATGTGACTTATATCAGTTAACATGATATTCAATAAAAATAAGGGACCAAGTTATTAAACAAACATTAAGAAAGAAAATATTTTTTCTTTGCACATGAAAAAGAAGCGCGCTGAATTGTACTTCAAGTGCTTGAAAACTTATTTAAAAACTGGACTTGCAGATAATATAATATTAATGAAATAAAAGGCCACTTAAGTGTACTTAAAGAGAGTACACTTTCATGACTGTTTTCCTAACACACTTAAGTATACATTTAACAAGTCTTTGTATTTACTTCAAAGTACATTATAAATCATTATGATTTCATATTTTTGCTGTGCTTTAAAGTACACTTATTTTGATGTGTTGACTAACATACTAAAGTACATGTAAAGTACTTGATTATCATTTTAACTGCAGAGTGTACAATTTAATTTAAAGTTACTGTATTTTAAATGTACTAAATTGCAACTTCATCATCACAAAAGTATTATTACAAATGTATTTGAAAACATATGATACAAGTTTCAGTAACACTTTATTTTGAGGAGACGTAGTTACACGTTACTACATGTACTTACTATAGTAATAACAGTAAATTATGCATAATTACAAATAACTAACCCTAAACTAAACCCTAACTGTAACTCTATAGTAAGTAGGCTACGTGTAGTTAATTAATATTACTCAGTACTTATTTGAATAAGTACAATGTAACTAAGTCACCTAAAAATAAGTGTAACCCAAGTTTCAATACAAATGATGCTAAAGTATCTTTTAGTTTAAATGTTTGTCATTACATTCGGCAGCACACTTTAACCATCACTTCTTTTTGGCTACTTTTACTGAGTATCTAAGATATTAGCAACTTTTACTCTCTACTTGACTATATTTTTTTAATAAGTATATGTACTCTTTACTCCAATACATTTGTGATGAGGAATGCAATTACTAGTTATATTTTACAGTTTATTTCTGTTGAAAAATAAGTGATAGCCATCTACAGGGCACTTAAAATACTATATCTTGTGCATATTTGAGTTTTATAAATGAGATGAGGACGTGCCTGCAGCCGGCAACGAGGCCGAAACCAGTGTCCAGTGCAAGTAGGCTTTTGACATTATTTTATTTATCCGTTATATTGAAGACCTTTTTGAAGGATGTTGGTTTACTCATTCCCTTTTTGAGCACTCGAGCTTGACTGAGATTGAGTGTTTGTAGACGCTTAAGAGACAACCTTGATTTATTGCAATTTTGAGGTGTTGAGTTGATTTTAGAAAATAATATTGTGATTGCTCTCTTCACAAATCTTTTGTTTCTTGTTTTGCACTGGCCCGGTTTCACAGACAGGGCTTAGACTAAGCCAGGATTAGGCCTTAGTTCAATTAGGACATTTAAGTAGCTTTTATAAACATTACTGGTGTGCATCTTGTGACAAAACAATGGCACGGACTTATTTTAAAATACTGTTGCTTTCAGTTAAAACAGCTCAAACATGCATTTTAGTCTGGGACTAGGCTTAAGCCTTGTCTGTGAAACCGGGTGTAAGATTTTACTGGAATTTGTGCCTTGTAACTTACAGTGATACAGTGAGTTATTTTCACTGTAAGGTATCTGTATGTTGTCATGTCTTTACACCTCTGGTTTAAGACAGTAACATTTTGATTTCATGTTGACTTTAATCTTGAGATTAGCACACATGAAAGCTCTATTACACCTGTAACAGGATCTCAGGTTAGTTTAAAATCTGTAGATGTACCCTGTATAGTCCCGGGATGCCCTCGTGACGGTATATTTTCACGAGGGCGTCCATCATTCCCTTGTACTGCTTCCGTGACGGGTCTGCATTGTACTGCAGCACCAGCCGGGTCTTTGTCACCCAGACCGGGTTGGTGAGGCAAAGCGCCAGAATGCCTGGAAACATGGAACAGGGGACCTTCACACCAACATTTAACGAAGTCATTCTTCGTTAGTGCTCTGTATGAGATCTTTTTACGTGTAAAAGATACCAATCAGAATAATAATTCGGACCCGTATTATTTTATGCAGGCTGAGGTTAATATAGAATGTGTTTAGGTAATATTGTGAAGGTTGAAGTGTGCTAACTTCCTATTAGTTAGTGATAACATTGTATTGTACTGATATTGTAGGACTATTTTGTCCCTCAATCTTTGCTGTTTAATTGGGAAAAAGCTGATTGTTTCACTTCCTGAGTCGAGACCACAGTTTTGCTGCTTCTCTATTTTCCACAATTTTTTTTTTTTGTCAGTTTCAACATATCCACATAGAAAACAGTTTTGATGTTGGTGTACATTCCTGTTATGTAATATATTTCCATATCCCCATTATGTGTATCTCAATATACAGGATCAAATATTAAAGCCCATTCCAAACTTCAAGTAAAAACTAATTGTGAGGCAAGATAATTATGAGGCAAATTTAAAATAGGAAATAAAATCACATTAAGAGATATAAAGTCCCAATTACAAGATATAAAGATGCAATTCAAATAAATAAAGTTGCAATTACCTGAAATAGTAGTGATTACTGTTTTAATCTGAGGCCGAAACAGATTTCCGTACTTTAATTCAACATACAGGTTAACTGTAAAGGAAAGTCGCTAGGACACACTTTACAGACTGTTGAAGGCTTTGAAGATTGATCTGAAACGGCATTATTTTCAGTAAAATTGCTCATTGAGTGGCAAAACTGACTGCATATTATTCCTGCATGGGCTGGAATGAACTGTGACATTGCAAAGCATCTTTACCATATTTCTTCAAAGAAATCAAATGACGCATTAATGTGATTAAAATCCGCAGAGACTGCAAATCAGAATCAAGGCCAATTCTTCACACAGTCAACTAAAAACCGAGAAGTCTCAACTGAAAGCTCATGACGTTAGTGTGAGTGAAGAGAACGTAGTTTACTATGCTACTCTGAACTCTTGAGTTACTATTTCCTCTGCTGTTACCTGAATCAATATGTAATGAATGTTAAATTTAAGTTAGTGACCTGGCAACAACACTTTACCATACTTTTGGATAATTTCTGTAAAACTGGGTTTAAAACCATCCAAACACACAAATCCTTCATATAATTAAACTAACGTTCAATGTTTGGGGTTGGTAAGATTTAAAAAAAAAGATTTTTGATAGAAGTGGCTACATTTATTTAATCAAAAATACAGTGAAAAAAAAAAAACTACGTAGCCTAGCACATGACATGTGGACAATAAAATATTTATATTGTGACCAGTAATTAAGAATTTGTTCACTTGTTTTAATTAAATGATTAATAATTATCAAATTACTAATATATCAGTACGAATATTAAAAATATTAGCATTTAGCAATACAAATCTTTTGTAACATTATTAATGTATTTACTGTCAATTTAATGCATCCTTGCTGAATAAAAATGTTGAGTATTTAATTTTTCTCAAAACAACAACAAAATCTTACTCACCCCAAACTGTTAACTAATTGCAACTAAGCAACATTTGCTTAGGTAGGATTGGTCAAGAATGTTTGTCAAGACAGGGCATAGCAAAGGGTAAATGTATTAAGAAATATTCCAGGTGCTTCTTAATATTTTACCTTTCTCTAAAGTTTTTGGGAATATTGTTTTAAGTTGGTTAATAATGTATATGTCCACAATATCACTTTCCATTCTGTTAGTATTTTGTAACATTTCCTTTGTTTTAAACTTCCTTAATGACAACATCCTCCAGGAAGAAGTGAATTTAAAGTTTTATGGTATTATCTGGTTTATGTCAACAAAATATTATATCCTGTTAAAAATAAAAATGTATCCACATTACCAAAAACATTTTAAAAAGTGGTTAACACAATATCAAAACGAACTTGAAGTTATTTTACATTAAAATAAACTTAATGCCCTCAGGAGATGTAAATGAGCAGTGGCAAATTACAGGTATTTCCATCCTCTTTGTTTTCTTATTATTGTGTACAAATTAAGTTATAATTAAGAAAGTTTAAGTGTCCGGGTTTGATATACAGCCTGGTAAATATTATATGGAGCATACTCATTTCACAGTTGGTAGTTACAGAGTGGAAGGCACATCCAAGAGGAACGGGATATAACAGCCATAAAAGGAACGAGCCAGCTTGCACAGAAGAACACACAGTCTCCAAGGCCTCTGACATTCCAGTTGTTCCAGTCTCATAACTGAGCTACAGATTTAGCTGTGTTTAGTTTTGTCAAGCTCACAGGTGGCTCTTTTCTCATACTGACCCGCCTCCGCTGCAGACACCAGGTGTTCGCCAGCACTCAGCTCTGTTTGCCGTCCCTCCTGTGTGTACGCTTTAATAGCATTATAACTGTGGGAAGATGAAAAGGGACCACATTATATTCCTGAGAGCCATATAGCACATGGATATCTATTGTACAGTGCAATACAGTGCTGTACAATGAGCATCCTTTATATAATTGTTTTTGAATCCACAAGGGGATTTTAGTGAGGGAAGGCTTACGTTCATTTTTATCATTTACTCCCTGTATGACTTGAGTAAATCATCACATCATTTAATTTTTATTTTTGGGTCAATGCTACTGTATTTAAACCGCTGCTGGTGTTGTGACCCAGATGGGAGTGAGGTTTAGGTAGGCCAGTATGAGCTGTGCATGTAAACCTCACTCCTCTGATCTCAAGAGCAGCTCTAGCAACTGATACTAGAGGCTGCGGTCTTTATGCCCGCCTCCAACGCCAGAGACCCTGGTTTGAATCCCGCTCGGAGAGGGCTGAGTAAGACATGTTACATTTGGTGCCGTGACCCGGATGGGAGTGAGGTTTAGGGGAGTGAGTGTAACGGACGTAGGCCAGTAAGAGCTGTGTGTGTAAACCTCACTCCCCTGATCTCAAGAGGTGCTCTGATACTAGAGGCTGCGGTCTTTAGCGCCCACCTCCCACGCCGGAGACCCCAGTTTGAATCCGTCTCGGGGAGGGGTGAGTAATACAGGTTACATTTGGTGCCGTGACCCATATGGGAGTGAGGGAGTGAGTGTAACGGACATAGGCCAGTAAGAGCCATGCGTGTAAATCTCACTCCCCGATCTCAAGAGGCGCTCTAGCGACTGATGCTAGAGGCAGCGGTCTTTAGCGCCCGCCTCCCACACCAGAGACCCCGGTTCGAATCCCGCTCGGAGTGGGTTGAGTGGGACCGGTTACATTTGGTGCCGTGACCCATGTGGGAGTGAGGTTTAGGTGGGTGAGTGTAACGGATGTAGGCCAGTAATAGCTGTGCATGTAAACCTCACTCCCCTGATCTCAAGAGACGCTCTAGCAACTGGCGCCAGAAGCTGCGGTCTTTAGTATCCTTGTTAGCACGCCCGCCTCCCACACCAGAGACCCTGCTTTGAATCCCACTCGGAGCAGGCCGAGAAGGACCCGATTACACTGATTGTGAAGATTGTGGAGTTAAATCTTTTCAGATTTATTTTTATGGCCAGATCGCCTGATTTTACCTCCTGAGTAATATGACCTTGCTTAATTTTTCTTACACACAGGAGAAAAGCGTACTTTTCAACTGATTTTGAAGGACAAAGAACAAATCAACAAGGCTCTTGCTACTTATATTTCAGTGTTGCTACCCATATAATGTTCTTGCACATGCACACTTTGTTTGCTAGTGATCCTGATCTGAAATTAGGTCAAGGCAAGGCAAGGCAAGGCAAGTTTATTTATATAGCACATTTCATACACAGTGGTAATTCAAAGTGCTTTACATAGAAGAAATAAAAATAAAAATAATTACATAGATAATAAAAGAAATAAGAATAATTAAAACAGTTTAGAAAATAAAATACGGTGCAAACAGTCGGACGAACAGTGGCACAGTGCTCATTCAGTAAATGCAAAGCTAAGCAGTGGTAATTCAAAGTGCTTTACATAGAAGAAATTAAAATAATCAAAAGAAATAAGAATAATTAAAACCGTGTCTGAGATGGAAGCGATTGAGCAGGTTTGCGGTGCCACTGGACCTACAATCCAGGGACGTCCTCTGCTGGGGTGGTGTACCACACCAGTATTGCCCCACTGGGCCCCCACAGAGCACGTTTCACTTTTGCTGTTTTAAACAAACAGCGAACCTCTATACTCTCCGTAGTATAGATAATCTTCACTCGCCTCGTCGGAGTGAAGCTCTCCCGTTCCCCTTCAAAATCGGTCAGATAACTTTGTGGAGTATCTTCATAACTCGTACAGTATCAACTGACACAGCACTGTTGGCTGCTTCTTTTTTTGGCCTGTGAACATGATGCCTTTTCAAAAAAAGTTAACTTCTATTCTTTATTCTTTTTTTTTTTTTTTGTGAAAATAGTCAATATCAATGCCGTTTACACTACTGATCGAAAGTTTTTTTTTTTTTTTTTAAGTTTTTAAAGGCTCTCATGCTCACCAAGGCAGCATTTATTTGATTAAAATACAGCAACACAGTAATCTTGTGAAATATTATTCCAATATAATATCAATATCATGTGATGGCAAAGCAGAATTTTCAGCATCATTACTCCAGTTTTCTGTGTCACATGTTCTTTCAGAAATCCTTCTAATATGATGATTTGGTTATCAGTGTTGAAAACAGTTTAATAATATTTTTTGTGGAAAATACAATACGTTTTTTCAGGATTCTTTGAGGAATAGAAAGTTTAAAGGGCACCTATTATGGAATTTTGAAATTTACCTTTCATGTAGTGTGTAACATAGATCTAAGTGAACAAAAACATCCTGCAAAGTTTGAAATATGAAAGTGCACCGTATATAAAGTTATTGTCTTTCAAAAGTGAGAGTCGACTCTGAGTCATTTTTATGAATCGTTAGAAGACCGAAGCTTTTTCTCTGACTAGATGACGTCAACTTGTCAAGTTATTTGAATACGATACGCCCACTTATTGCACTCCAAGGCCAGGGAAAATATCATGGCGACGAGACGCTGTGTTCTGAAGTGCGGCTCAAAAGCAAACTTTTTTCATCTGCCCAAGGAGGAGCATTTGAAGACTAAGTGGCTACAATTCACTATACCACAGAAGTATAGTCCGAGCCTTGCATGTGCTTTGCTCGCGCCATTTTGAAGACGATTGCTTTTTAAATGCAATCAAACTTGGATTCGCGAGCCGGGCTGATATTGAAGGAAGGTTCAGTTCCAAGTGTATTTGCATCAGCTTCCTCCTCCGTATCACCACCTGTAAGTGTTATTAATAATTGTTGCTTTTATGTTTTATGTAGCATGCTTAATAATGATTTAGTTTGTTGTGTAAGCACCGTTTAGCTTCTAGGTCTTCAATGACAATTGTATTGAGATATGTGAAGTGTTTGTCGTTGTTTTCGGAGTTGTCTAAAGAATAGAGTAATACCTCGTAGTAACGTAACTGCATTTTTTTTTTTTGTAAAAACGTGTTTATGCATCGGGCTAACGCAAACAAAGACTGATTGTGCTTTTACAATATGAACTCTGGGCTATGCTCGCTAACATAACATTAAATTCTTTATCTTATTTTTCGTTTTTTACTACAAACTATAAAGCAGTGGACTATAATCATTATTATGATACAATTTAATTGATAAAAGCATCATTGTACTCCGTGTTAAAAATAAGTATTATCTCTGTAAACACTGCTGGGTCATCTGACCAATCAACGCAGATTAGCGTCGCGCAAAGGAGGGGTTTGAAAAACGAGTCGTTGAACGAATCATTTGGGAGTCGGTGAGCAAATCAGGTAAAAATAAATGCATATTATACGAAAACAAAAGTGTTTTTTGTCATTGCATGCATGTAAAACTGTTGTTGGGGACTCCCACAACAACATTAGGAACATTTTAAATGTCATAATAGGTGCCCTTTAAAACGACAGCATTTGAAATAGAATTCTTTTGTACCATTATAAATGTCTTTACTGTCACTTTGGATCCATTCAATGCATCTTTAATATCTTTGAATAAAGGTACTAATTCCTTTTTTTAAAAATGGTACTGACTCAAACATTTGAATGGTAGTGAATACGGAAGCTAGAAGTAGATTCAAACAGGAAATTCCATTCTGTGCTTCCCTTTTAACACAACTTCGACTACTTACAAGAGGAAGTACAGACCCCATGATGCCCCAGCCCCCCAGATGTTGGGGGTCACACCCTGATAGAGACCTCTAATTCCTTCCAGCTTCCAGATGGTCTTCATGCAGTGCACCATGCCATCGTATTGGGGTCGCATTTTCAAACCATCACTTACTGGAAAGAGTAAGAAACAGTGTGGGTGGGGATAACAACACACTCCCACTTTTGCTTCAATGTTATCTAAAAATATCCTTAAAAAGCCACTGAGGCCAGTGCAAAAGTACAACTACCTGTGTTGTGGCCTCTGTGTTTGTTTTTCTAGTGTTTTTTGGCTGTGTCTCAAAACCTACTGAGCATGAAAACAACATGCTTTTTTTGGGTGATTGTGAAACTGGATCAACAGCTCGTTTATTCCTATAATGTTTGTATAGACTTTTTTGATGACAAGCACAACTGGGTTAAGTAACCATGAAATCAAAATTGACAATTATTGTTTTGGAATACCGCAGTATTTATTATAAATAATTTATTTGTGCATCATTATTATTATTTTTCGTCTCCATAATGTTAAATAAAAACATCTTCCCCTCCCTATTGCGACAACATCTCTTCTCTGACATTTATCGATGAGAGGGCAGGACAACCTGTCACTCACATGAGATCACAGCAATAACAAACCAAAATGATCCAATCAATTCCCCATCCAAAATCTAGTCCAGCCCTGTATTTTTTCTTGTTCGATACTCTATTTCACTCAGATATGGATAAATAGGGAAGAAAAGTCTCAACCCAACTTAACATTCTAAATGTTTCATTCATTATTAGAAATAATTGGAATAGTGATGGAACATTTATTAATTTTATTATTCAGTGAAAAAGCAAGTGCCTTGTTCTCTGTTCCTAAAACTTGATGTACATATTTATATTACATTTCATTAATTAAATATATTTATATTATTAACATTTTCTGAGTGTGCTCTGTTATAACATATAACATTAACCAGTTATTGTGTTATTTTGTAATTTCATTAAAAAACAGTATTTTTTTTCCAATAATGCATTCACCTAATGATGCCTTAACATGCTGTCTAGATAGGCAGCTCTATAGGTTTTGAGAAACACTGCAATTATATAAGGAGAAAGGACGTTACTTACCTGCAAACCTGATTTTGATCAGATCCAGGGGGTGTAACACCATTGTGGAAATAACACCCCCACTGAGTCCAGCTGCAAGATTTTCATATTTGATGTGTTTAGAGAGTCGCAGGAGGCTTGCTGTAATGGAAAAAGAAGAACCAGAGGAGTCTGCAGCGACTGCAGCATTTCTCTGCCTAGAAATGGTAGCAGTCATGTTTGTTTACGTACTAAAGACGGACACCCTGCGTGCGCAAGAGGCAGTAAAAACAATGTAAGTGCAGACAGCGATACACTAACCCAGTTGTTAAAGAAAAAATGTCAAGTAACCAATTCCCCTATTAAATTCAATAGCCACCACCGCTGGGCCATTATTGAGCGCTATCATTTCTTTCAACGTCTGACCTCCACTCCTCTCCACTGTGAGAGAAGGTAAATAACAAAGCGTGATGACGCAAATAAGTGGGCGGAGCAACACGCACGCATCCCAGCAGCGGATCTCCATCACATGTCATATGACGTCATTCAAAGATCAGACCACTCCACGGGCTCTACAAATCTGTGCATGTGAGCTTTGTTTTGAGACCAAGCGTGAGCGACTATATTTAACGACGACTTATTACACTATATTTATCACAACCTACTATTTAAATGTTTATATGTAAATTAACTATGCATACGGTTTTGTATTATATTCTAATACGACACCATAGCCTAGGCTATTACGTAGCCTACTCATAAATTAATGATTAATAAATGAAAACCAAAAACAAACAAATAAATCTGAAATAAATATCCAATATAGGCTACATCAGGTTTGGACACATTTTACAGAATTTATGTTTCCTCTGACCATTGATGTGTTTTGACCTTTATTCAATGTTTAAAATGAGTTAAATAAATAGGCTAGGCTACAATTATGCTATAAATTACAAATTAATTTAAGTTGAAAACTAAAGTGGTATTCATTTCTTAATTGATGATAATGGAGAGAAGAAAAAGTTGCTAATAACCAGATGAACTCCTTAAAAGCATCCCGTATTTGAACCTCATGTTAAGAGAATTAATGTCTTACCTGTACATCTTCTTTGTTTATATAAAAAAACATGGTCAGTGATCATTGATTACTGTATCTATCTGGTGGTACTGTTGTAGTACTTGAGACTGGTCTTGAGACCATTTTTTGAAGGTCTTGGTCTTCACTGTCTCAGCTGCATTTGCACTGCATCTTGTTTGGGTCTCAGATTAACCCTTAAACATCTTCAGACCTGGGACGTCTTTCTCTACTCTCCTCTTCATTCATTTTTTTAAGGATAGACATCAACCCTCTTAGTATTCCTCAATCAATTCATTATAAACAATATAACAAGAAAACAATTAAATCATAAAATAATGCCTGTTTTCCCATTCATTTTTTTGTAAAAGTTGTATAGAGTCACTAAGGAACCCTGGTGTGTAACAGTGCAAGTATATTTTATCTGCACAACAATAATAGTATCTTTGATGGCTGAATAAGTGTAGTTCACCTTTATTTCACAAGGTGTCAATGTCTGATACACAATGATGAAGTGATGTTTTACTCATAGTTACCGCAGGCAGAAAGCAAAAGAATAGGAAGTACCATCAGCAAAACTTGAAATCAATCAATCAATCAATCATTTATTTATAGAGCACGTTTAAGACACAACCGAGGTTGACCAAAGTGCTTTACAAAGTATAAAAGAAAGACTAATATAAAGCTAATATACATTCAGAAATACCAGACAAGCCACAATAAGTAATCAATGAAATGGCTCAGAGATTTACTGCAGAGCAAGTAACGTAATCAAACATTAGTGTCACTGTCACTTGATGGTGGATCTGGTGAAGAAGCTGTCAGCGATAAAAATATTGATTTTGAAGAAGTTGAAAATGATAGTTTTGAGAATATGTTTGAGATCTCGAGCCAGAAGCTGAATGTACTGGGAAAAGAGCTGACGAGGACAGTGATGATGGTATAAAATTGCATAAGATTATGTTATCGTGACAAGTAGAGATCCATCCATGACATGTTAGATATAGATCCGGGTCGCTAAAGACCTGAATATGTAATTATGATTGGCGAAACATTCATGGATTTAAAGGACAAGTTCGGTATTTTACACTTAAAGCCCTGTTTACAGACCGTATCTGATGAAATAGAACGCTTAAGATTAAAATTTGGACACATGCTCCTGTCCCGAGAATTTTAGGTTTATTTCGCTTCCCACCCCCACAATGGTTGTCTATGTGCACTGGAACATTCCATACAAGATCGAAGCTATCTGTGTCAACTTAGAAATGGATTCCGAGACATTTCTATGGGAGGATGACTCCGTTGTCAACTGTCGTTCAAACTCTGCCTTTCTTTGCAGAAATTCCTCCTCTGAATATTCAGGTTCAAACCTGTAACCCTGTCCATCAAAATCCGGTTACAGGTTTGAACCTGAATATTCAGAGGAGGAATTTCTGCAAAGAAAGGCAGAGTTTGAACGACAGTTGACAACGGAGTCATCCTCCCATAGAAATGTCTCGGAATCCATTTCTAAGTTGACACAGATAGCTTCGATCTTGTAAAAATGTTTAGATAGCTTAGCCTATGAAACCGCGTCCGCGACTGCATAAGACTACAAAAAGCATACAAACAACCCCATTTCTGTTTCCCGCGGCGGAGTAATACCGTACCTCACACAGCGAATCCAATACAACTCAATGGAGTTGGACAAAAACTATGATAAAACCTGTTGGAATGCATCTTTTTCAGTGATTTTTGAGTGAGCATACCAGTGAACACCCCTGACCACTCGGTGAGTTTCACGTCTTTGTAAACGAAAGTTTAATGTGTTTTAGGAAGGAATGTTCCAGTGCACATAGACAACCATTGTGGGGGTGGGGTGGGGGGGGGAAGCGAAATAAACCTAAAATTCTCAGGACAGGAGCATGTGTCCAAATTTTAATATTAACCGTTCTATTTCATCAGATACGATCTGTAAACAGGGCTTTAAGTGTCAAATACCGAACTTGTCCTTTAAGGGTTAAGAGGACTCAGTATTTGATTTCAAGACTGGTCAAGACCACAACTGCGGGGATATCACTTAATTGCCAATGCATTGTCTGATTTATTTGTTAACATCATTAATGTGATTGGATGTAAAACTTCCTGCTTCAAATGGAATCAATAACTTATTTCTAATGAATTGATTTCTTACTTTTATTGATGTGCTGGGTCAGAAATCAACAAGGGATTGACAAAAATTTCACCAATGGTAGTACAAATGCCCACAAAATTCAAGATGTGATTGCAAAAAAGTACGAGATATTGATTTTTATATTATAACCATTAAGCAATATTACAAAAGCAAAATAGCTGTTTTCACAAATATGAGCATAATTCCAAATATGCATTTAATTATGGTCTTGGTCTTGACTCAGTCTCGCCTTGCCTTGGTCTACACCCCTCAAAGTTTGTGTCTTGCCTTGGTCTCAACCCCTCAAAGTCTTGGTCTCAACCCTTCAAACTCTTTGTCTCAAACCCTTAAAGTCTTGGTCTTGTCTTGGTCTCAACCCCTCAAAGTTTTTGTCTTGCCTTGGTCTCAACCCCTCAAAGTCTTGGTCTCAACCCCTCGAAGTCTTTGTCTCAACCCCTCGAAGTCTTTGTCTCAACCCCTTAAAGTCTTGGTCTTGTCTTGGTCTCAACCCCTCAAAGTCTTGGTCTCAACCCCTCAAAGTCTTGGTCTCAACCCCTCAAAGTCTTGGTCTCAACCCCTCGAAGTCTTTGTCTTAACCCCTTAAAGTCTTGGTCTTGTCTTGGTCTCAACCCCTTAAAGTCTTGGTCTTGTCTTGGTCTCAACCCCTCAACGTTTTGGTCTTGCCTTGGTCTCAACCCCTCAAAGTCTTGGTCTTTGTCTCAACCCTCAAAGTCTTGGTCTAGTCTTGGTCTCAATCTCTCAAAGTCTTGGTCTTTGTCTCAACCCTCAAAGTCTTGATCTAGTCTTGGTCTCAACACACACTGGTCTTGGTCTTGTCTTTGTCTCAGCCCCTCAAAGTATTGGTCTTGTCTTGGTCTTAACCCCTCAAAGTTTGGGTCTTGCCTTGGTCTCAACCCCTCAACGTTTTGGTCTTGCCTTGGTCTCAATCCCTCAAAGTCTTGGTCTTTGTCTCAACCCTCAAAGTCTTGGTCTAGTATTGGTCTCAACCCCTAACATGGTTGGTCCAGTCTTGGTCTCAACACACACTGGTCTTGGTCTTGTCTTGGTCTCAGCCTCTCAAAGTCTTGGTCTTGTCTTGGTCTCAAAACATGCTGGCCTTGGTCTTGTCTTGGTCTTAGCCTCTCAAAGTTTTGGTCTTGTCTTGGTCTCTCAACACAGACTGGTCTTGGTCTTGTCTGGGTCTCAACCCCTCAAAGTCTTGTCTAGTCTTGGTCTCAACACACACTGGTCTTGGTCTTGTCTTGGTCTCAGCCCCTCAAAGTCTTGGTCTAGTCCTGGTCTCAACACACACTGGTCTTGGTCTTGTCTTGTTTTCAACCCCTCAAAGTCTTGGTCTCAACACACACTGGTCTTGATCTTGTCTTAGTCTCGGTTTAGGTGGTCTTGACTACAATACTATCTGGTGGTAAAGAAATAAATGGCACAGACAAGTCACCAAATAGCTTGACCAGTGTCAGTCATGAAACTTGCATTATATAATATAATTACATTGTTTCTTATTTTATTAACTCAGTGAGCTAATATTGTTTAAATTGTATGAAACTATACCATTCAAAAGTTTGGGGTCAGTAATAAAATGTTTTAGAAAGAAGTCTCTTATGCTCACCAAGGCTGCATTTATTTATTAATTTTATATACAAAATACAGTGAAAACAAATATTAATACAATTTTAAAAAACGGTTTTATACTGTAAATATTTTAAAATGTAATTTATTCCTGTAATGGAAAAGCTGAATTTTCATTAGTCATTACTCCAGTTTTGGAAGGATCACATGATCCTTTGGATATCATTATAATATGCTGATTTGTTTCTCTAGTAACATTTATTTTTATTATCAATGTTGAAAACAGTTGTGCTGCATAATATTTTTGGAAACCTATTTTTGGAAACCTTGACACATTTTTTGAGGATGCTTTGATGATAGATTCAAATTACGAATTAAAATATCAGAAATGTATTTACTGTAACTTTTGATCAATATAATGCATCCCTACTGAAAAAACAACAACATTAATCGTACTGACAGCAAATTTGAGATCAAATAGTTTGGGGGTTTTTCAGTTTCGTAATGGTCTTCCCAGAATTTGGTTTAACATTAATTTGATGCAGTTAAGTATACTAACATGCTTCTTAGAGAGGTCTGAGGGGAAAAAACTGAATTTAAACTAATAGACAGAGTATTTAATCCATTACTATCTGAGACATTAACCATAAAAAATGATGACTTGTCACCATAGCCTACATCACAGCTCCAGCTCCTCTCGCGCCTCTCGCGCCTCCTGTCAATGAATGTATGAATGTGTCCGGGCGCGCGCACTTCCGTTGCCCCCGCCCGCGAGACTGGACCATCTGATCTTCATCCTACGTAAGACCGTCGCTCCGCCTCGCTCTCCTATCAGACCGTTTCCCCTACCGCATCCATTTTTGTGCATTCAAGAAATCTCTTGGAGTTAGCAGCAGCAACCAGGAGGGAATCGTGGGGAAGGTTGCGAGCGAGGACGCCGATAACCGCAATAAGGGATCGTGCGCCGCGCCATTGGACGATGCGCGAGAGCTCTCCATTCGCAGCAGCAGCCATGGGTTAGACTGCATTCACCATGATTGCGAAATAAAAGGCAAGCACTCGTTTTCTCTCCAAACACATTCGACAGGCATGCTTGGGATGCCCTCGGCTCCCGGAAACCGGCATGTAACTCGAGAAGCCCCCAGGGTTTTACACCTTATTCTCAGAAGATGCTTGTTTTTATGAGCCAGCGTGACAAGCTACATTGTGAACCGTACTACAAGCGTTCCCCATGCTGTCATGGGGTTATATTGTTTATCGTTAATAATGTTCTAAATGTACATCTACAATGTACATAGACCGGCTGTGTGTGATGAATCTGATGGTATCATAGATGAGATAATGTGCTGTCATAAAACATACCGCCTTCAGGATCAGGACATAATGGCATTTAGACTACTATACACTCTAAAAAAACAAATAATAATAAAATAAAACACACACACACACACACACACAGAGACACACACATATATATATGCCTATATATATATATATCATATATTATTATTATTATTATATTTTTAAGAACTGTTCACTGAAAGGTTCTTAGGGGTACCAAAAATGGTTCTTCTTTGGCATCACCGTTATTATTATGAGCGAGATCCATATAGTTATGTATCCCATAAGTCTACAACAAGAGCACATGTGTAGGCTGCATGGATTCTCTGCAGATGTATTTAATGTTCATCCATTGCTCTTTCAGCAGCAGCTACACCTGAAAATGTCAGCTCCGCGGGCCCCGGCCGCATCCCCTGCGGCTCCTGCTCCGCCGGACATGCCGGATCTGAGCCACCTCACCGAGGAGGAGAGGAAGATCATCCTCTCGGTCATGGACCGACAGAAGAAAGAGGAGGAGAAAGAGCAGTCCATGCTGAAGTAAGACAGCTGATTGTGTTCAGCACCCTTAATAGAGAGGGCTTGAGGGCTCTGCACTCTTAAAAGTAATGCTTCTTTATTGGCATATGGTTCAATGGAGAACCTTTTAACATCCATTCCACAAAAGGTTCTTTATAGTGGAAGAAGGTTCTTTGGATTATTAAACTGTTCTTCACACTAAAAAAATTGTTCTTTTCAGAACTCTTGACTAAAAGGTTCTTTAGGAACCAAAACCGGTTCTACTATGGCATTACTGAGGGAACCTGTATTTTAAAGAGTGTCTGGCTGGCAGTGCTGCAGTCACAGGCTTGTGGATGATGGCTGCATTTGTCTCTTTAAAACCCTCCCTGTTATTTTCAGCATGACTGTCTCCTGAAATGTAATACGTCTGCTTACGTAGACTGTCAATATTAGGCTATTGTTGAGAGGGGCCCGGGCAAAATGCCCGTGTTAACCATCAGAGAGGTCAATGTCACGCGCCTCGGAGGTTTTCGTGGCTCGCGCCGTGTGTGCATGTAGTATTTTGTCTCAGTTATGGTCATTCTGTGAGGCTCTGGTGGGTTGGGTTAGCTGTGGGCGCCATCTTCGCTAAAAATCCCATCAGCTGCCGTTTACCAGAGATTACTACACTTTAATGCGTGCTGTCGAATAGGTCAGACGTTAAACATTAACGAGAAACCTAGCGCAAGTATATTTGCGCGATTGCGGTTGCCGTGGAAGCTCCGCGCGGTGTTTTCAGCACCACGACGCTGTCCACTCGCGCTCGCAGTGCGGATGTGTTTTCTCCTGAGTCGATGCATGTATGGAGCGCGGTGTGTGCCGGCAGAAAGTCTTTCTCTCTCTGCTTGTGTTTGCTTGACATGCTGTATAAATCGCAAGGGTGCACCTGTTTGCTGGTAGGCGGTTGGGAGTTGACACGATGTCAAGCAGTGACAGTGGTGTCCTGCAGTGTAACATGCAATAATTCCTCTACTTCTGCATTGGTGTAATCCTTGTTTAATTGTTATAGTGTAGGCTACTGTACACATATTTGAAAACATTGAGTGATTCAGTGGGAGTATTAGAGTCTGATATTTTGGAGTCAACATGGTCAAAAATATGCCTAGTAAGTTAACTTAGTGCAGAATCTTAATTAATGCAGGCTTGAAGGAATATATATTTAAGCCTGCATTAATATAGAAATGAATATATATATATATATATATATATATATATATATATATATATATATATATATATATATATATATATATATATATATATATATATATAAAAGCATATTTGTGACTATGTTGACTTTAAAATGTCAGATGCTTCAAATTAAGGTCAATGCTCTTAAATCATGCTGGATAACATGAATATGAAATATCTGTATTTCTTGAGTCAAATGCTACTATATTTGATATTTCATTACATTTTCATTACAAATGACATTAACAGCATGACAATTTGAGTGAAAAATACAAGAGACAAATTGGCATGAATTGTTTTTTTTTTTTGTATTTAATTTGTCCCCCCTCTTTTGTTTTAATCCATGCACCTGAGCTGCATGAGCTCCATGGGTTTGTATGAAACCCAATGATCATGTTTACCAGCATGATTTGAGAATGATCCAAAAGAGCGCCTTGTGTTTCAATGGAATCAAGAGCATCTGAACGTCTGTACAAAGATTTCACTCGATCATCAATTGCTCATACCCCGGATTACGCTATGTTACAGTCATCTGCTATTTTTGTATAAGCACTGCACTGCTACACACTGGACTTTGCTTTACTAGAGACAAAGTAAACTGATGGTTTTATACATTTCAGCTATAAGTATATTGCTCAAGGCCACAAGGCACTGGGAATAATTTAATCTATTTATTTCAACTATCCCATAATTAAGCATCTGTTTATCTAGCAGTTTATCTGTTTATCTTTATTTTTATCTTTCTGTCTGGTTCTAATTCTTCCCATTAAGATTTGCTCTTAGATGCAGTCGGCTCTCTTTTTAGACAGAGAGAGAGTAGACATTATTTACTGGAGTGGCCCACTTGGCTCTAAGTTCCAAGGCTGGAGTGAACCCAGTGAACTTCTAATTCTGTGCCAGTGTACCCGCACAGGTCTGTTTGTAGACCACCTGACCACCATCGGTGCCAAACAGCGTGAGCTCCAGCTGCAGTACGCCTCTGCCATGTGCCTGCTTGTCAATGGAAAACTGAGACTATTCTGTTATGAACTAACCAATTGAAGCTGGTGTAACTCACCTCCTGCGATGTTTGTGTATTATTACCTGATTTAAATATATAAATACATATATATATATATATATATATATATATATATATATATATATATATATATTTTTTTTACATAATAAGAAAATAGTTAATTGTCTCAAGCTCTTGTTGCAAGATGTGCTTGATTGCACTCTCAACTGTCACACTTACAGAATGAACTGTTGGGATAGTGGCATGTTTTGATGCCTCTAGTGTTTATCACACTTTTGTGGTGGCAGGTCAGATAAGACAGTTTCTGATAAGCCATAGGCTATCATTGATCATTAAATGTTAAATGTATAATAGTTAAATGCATAATGTCAGCATGTCTGGATCATGGCTGAAATTATTCCTTTAAAAGATAAAAATAAAATAAAAAGCTATTTTGATAACTGACAGTAAAGATATTTATAATGTTAAAAGATTTCCAAATTTCTATTTTAAATAAATGTTCTTCATTTGAAGTCTTTTTTATTAAAGAATCCTAAAACAAATCAACAACAACAAAAAAATCACACGGTTTCCACAAAAGTGTTAAGCAGCACACCTGTTTTCAACATTGACACTAAAAAATGTTTCAGCATATCAGACTTATTTCTGAAGGATCATGTGACACTGAAGACTGGAGTAATGATGCTGAAAATTCAGCAGGAATAAATTAATTTTTATAATAGATTAAAATAGAAACAGATATTCGTCAACTTCAAATGATCCAAATGATTGATTATAAATTAAGATATAATAGGACATTGATAGCTTAAAAAAAAATCAATGCTTTCACTGCCTGACTCGACCACAGGGAAGTAACAAAGCATGAGGAGTGAAAATAGTAGCAGGAAGCATTTTGGACACATTTCGCCATCTTGGAATTAGGTTCAATCTGCATTCTGAGCGGTTTTGAGATATTGAGCTTCAATTTTTTTTTGCATTCCATTTGACTTTGTTGTGAGAATCTTTTTGTTTTCTAAAAAAAATGTCCCAAAATGTACACAACTAAAAAAAAAAACATAATGTAAATAAGTTGTGATACATAAATAATGTCAGATAGAACCTTATAATTCCAAGGTGACAATGCCAACCATCCAGTTATTCTACATAACAAATTGCTGTACTGTGTTTAGTGTGTGATTTATCTCTTATTAATGGTGTTTAAAAAAAATAAAAAATAAAAATTCACAAATACTGCATGTTGCTTATAAGTTGAGTTAGGATTTTAAAAGATGTAATCAAATAAATGTAAACGTACATCTCTCTAATCAAACCTAGGAATCATTCATGTTGCAAAACATTATATGAATGTTTGTTTTATTCTACCAGTTAGAGATAATGTAAAGTTCTTCACTTTAAATGAGCTCAATCTCTTTCTATGGCTGTATTGACATGAACTTGTTTAACTGACACAGTTTTGTAAGGCCTGTGCCGCTGAAGATCTCACAGGCACACGGTCAGATGTCAATCTCTCTGACCTGGGTTGGATACTGTGGCTTAATCTGATCGCTGTGTTATTAATTAGTAGACTGTGTAGTTCACCAATGTCTTTCTCACACATGTGTAATTAAGTATCATGGATTTCAAATCCAACAAAAAAACAATTAAGAATAGCTTTATAGTTTTGCCAGGGGCATAGGAGTCCAGTGAGCAGTTATTTGTGTCTTTTTGTTTGTTTGGTACTCCATAAATACAACTTAAATGTATTGTTGTAGCATTTTAATTAAAATGGGTCATAAATTGAGAAATCTAATTTTTATTGATCTTTTGACATATGGGTTATTGTATTATAAAAAAAAGTTTCAGAACTTAAAACTTCCTTGTTTGGCCAAAAACAGCTTTTATTGAAACCAAGCTCAGAAAACGACTTGTTTTGGATTTTGTCACATTATCACGTCAGAGTGCGACGAAAGACCTCTGCAGAAGAAGATCAACGCCTACTTCTTTGCATTGCCATCCTTGTGATCCTAACATCCTAACATTAATAACGCGTGATCTTTGTTTTTAACGAAGTTCCAGTCAGATCGCACCAGTTAGACGTTTGTTCGCTTTATTTTACTGCAGATTCTTTTTTAGGGGATTTTTCAGTATAAATTATATGTATGCAGTAGTTATAATACATTTATTCGTTGTTTGAGAATAGGCCTAATTAAATGTCCTATTTAAACTGTCATAAATCTTGAATGCTTTGGTGCAGACTTAAGTTTGATCTCTTTTTAAAGACGACACTTGGCAGATTATTGCTGGAGTGAAAAAAAACAAACAAACACTAAACTTAAAAGAGGTTATACAATTTTGCATGTATTGTTATGAAAATGCACAAAAATATAACATTTTCAATTTGTATATGAAATATTTTCCAAAACACGTCTTACTCTAAAACTTTGATAAAATCTGTTTGATTCTGTCTGCTCCGTCTAGCTGTTTTTGAATGTAGTTTTGCACATCCCCAATATCAGGGCTGATTTTGAAGTGTATTTTGGCAGAGCATGCTAAAAGAGCACAGCACAGGCGGTCATCTGAGGTGACACTGTGCTTTCTAGCAGATACGTTCATATCTTTTGCACTCACTCCTGAGTATAGTGCTAAGAGTGATGATCTATGGAAAAATGAGGCTTCTTATGAAGATTAGAGAGTTTTTGCAAAGTCAGTCAAGTACTGGTTAAGTATTAATCAAGTAAGTGCAGACCCACTGCATGTTCGAGTCTGTCTCTGTGTGACTGTTTTGATAGTAGTACTTAAGTCTCACACACACACGCTCTCCTTTAAGAGGTGTCTGGTGGGTTTGTCCTCCTCAGCAAGAGAATGAGACTGTGTTAGATAAAACTCTGATGGTGGAAAAAATCTCATACCTTGTTGAATACAGATGCTACTGCATTTAAGTTTAGAAATGTTCATATTGACAGGCGTTTCAAAAAGGATTTAAAGGTGAGGTGCTTCATTTATAAATGTTCAAATTCTTTCTTGTATTCCAGTTTAATGTGCAGAGTCATCTCTATGCTATTTATAGGTTGACTTAAGTGCAAACAAGTGGCTCTTTCCAAACTTTGTTTGCTTGTTTGACCATTCTGGCATACCAGATTTTGTCAGGACCCGTCGAGAGAGTTTAGAAGTAGTTGCGTAATTGTTTTGAATGTGTACTTGTAGTGTGCACTTCAATCTTAAATGAATATATATAAACAAAGAAAAAACTGCTCTTGCAGATAATAGTATATTAATTGAATAAAAAAACCACTTAATTGTACACTTTCACGACTTATGTGCACTTTGTAATTATGTCAACATAAAAAAGTTTTACTTAAGTACATATTTAATAATTTTGTTGTATTAATCTATTGTCATGTTTTAAAGAATTACACTTATTTCGATGTCTTGACTAACATACTAAGACACATGTGAAGAGCTTTATATAAGAGATTATAATTTTAACTGAAGTGTGTTATTCGATAAAAGTTAATATATTTTAAATGTACTAAATTGTAACTTTATTGCAAACGTGTAATTAAAAATGTATTTAAATACGGTATATGACATCCAAGTTTCAATAGAAGTTATTACATGATATTTTAGTTTACCGTAAATGCTTGTCAGTACATTCATAAACATATTTCAAAAACAATAAAAGTAGTTATTTAATTATATATGAAGTATTTCATATTACAATGTAGTATCTACTTAAAGGATAATTCCGGTATTTAACACCTTGAGTCTATATTGTAGTTTGTTTTGGATGAACAAGAGTGTTGGACAACATTTTTTTGACAATGGTTCCTCTCTCGAGTTTTTGACTATAATAGAATTGGCCATGGACCCATTTAACATTGGAGTCAATGGGCATGTCCGAAAATGTCATTAAAACAACCTTTAACATTAGTTTTCAAAACTGTGCAACTCACCGAGTGATTAGTGATGTTAGTTGATGTTCCAGAAACAAAAAGTGTTGCGAAATACAGTTTCTGTCGTGTTTTATTCGTCGTTTTGTAAAATCCCATTGAATTCTGTTGAAGGACTGAGTGCTCGTTAATATAAATGCGCTACCGGAAACTGAAAGGGGGCTGTTTACATTTGGTCGATGTAGTCTTTTTGCTCGCTTTCGTTTCTCATAAGGCTAGCGAGCAGAGCAACTGTGCTCCGGGAGAGTAAGCGAAATAAACGAACAAAACCTTCACGTTACTTGTAATATGAAGTTGAACTCGACTGTGACCGTGAGTGTCCCGCGAGACATAAACATCGGTTATCGCCATCATGTGGTCGGGAGTGTGCTAACGCTTCAGATTCAAATATTGAGCGGAAGTTACACGGTTGTGAAGTGTCTGAAAAAATAGTTCCACTATAGTAAAATAAACGGATTGGAATCATATATTGCGACGATATATTGTTTATAATCATCAACGAACACCACTAACCACTCGGTGAGTTTAACAGTTTTGAAAACTAATGTTAAAGGTTGTTTTAATGACATTTTCGGACATGCCCATTGACTCCAATGTTAAATGGGTCCATGGCCAATTCTATTATAGTCAAAAACTCGAGAGAGGAACCATTGTCAAAAAAAATTTGTCCACCACTCTTGTTCATCCAAAACAAACTACAATATAGACTCAAGGTGTTAAATACCGGAATTATCCTTTAAAGGTAGGGTAGGTCAGAATTGTCTAAAAAAACTTTTATTCAATTTGTTTAAACTGTCTTTATATACCAATACATAATTAAAATGCAAGTACTCTGAAATAGAGAGTATAAAAAACTGAGTGACTCTGTGTTTATTGAATCTTCAATAAACACAGCTCATTAATTCCATTCACTCCCACCTAAAAACGGGTGCGCGACTGCGCGCACGTGGGGAGAGCCAGTAATAGAGGCGGTAGTCATGGCGACGGAGAGTGACAGTCGCGCAAGCCAATCACTTGTTTCGTCCCGAATGGAATTAATGAGCAGTGTTTTTTGAAGATTAAATACACTATAGTCACTCAATTTTTATACTCTCTTTTTCAAAGTACTTACATTTTAATTATGTATTGGTATATAAAGACAGTTTAAGCCAATTTGAAAAAAAGTTCTTTAGACAATTCTTACCTACCCAACCTTTAAGTGAATCAAAAACACTCTAAAGTTTAACTTTTAACATAAAGAACTATAATACATTTGAATTTAATTTCAATTAACATTCAATTACATTTTTTTTTTACCTCATGTCGTTCCAAACCTATCACTTTTCTTTCTTCTGCGGAACAGAAAATACGATATTTTGAGAAATATCTTTTTTTTGTCTATACAATGGAAGTTGACGGTAACTAAAACTTTTTGTTTACCAACATTCTTCAAAATGTGAAGAAAGAAATGCATAGGTTTAGAACGATATGAGGGTGAGCAAATGATTAAAAATTTTCATTTTTGTGTGAACTATGCCTTAAAGTATATTCTTTTAAAATATATTATTTCTGCAGTGCTCTTAAAAAAAAAAAAAAGCCTATAACTGTTCTTTTTTCACAAGGGAATCTAATTAGTGAACAATAAAAAAAAATATGCAGAAAAAATGGGAAAAAATATATATTGTATATATATATATATATATATATATATATATATATATATGTATATGTGTGTATATACTGTATATATAAGTTATTTATTTGATCAGATTACTAATTTATTGTTCACTAAGCATCTAGTATTACAGCGCATACACTTTTGCAAGTGTTGAATACAGTTTGCAGTACTACGTTTCGCAGAGATTTTCAATGGATACAACTTCTTCGTATATGCTGGGATTGAGCTTGTTATGTCTGGTCTGGTCTGGTGATTTTACTGTTGCTGGTTTAGTGTCAGGTAGGGCCACTAATGAAATGAATTACTGGGAACCGCCTGTCGATTCTGTGCCCTTGGGTAAGGCACATTTCCCCAGGATGCACCAGGGGGAGAGTCCCAGCAATTAGCGCACCGTAATTTGCTTTGGAAAAACATATCTGCTAAATTACAAATAAAGTTGTCTAAGCACATTGTATCTATTATGTGCTTTCAGCTTTAAATTTAGAACTAAATTAAGACTTCTTTTAACATCTGAGTTGGAATTTGATTGGACTTGTCTGTATGTCTTCGTAATTGTGTCATAATGTCATAATGCACAAAGGCAGATTTAAGAGAGAAAGTCCTTCGGGTTGTCTTAATGACAGCACACTGAGTGAGTGTGGCATTTAAGAATTGGGGAATGCTCAAAATGTTCATTTTTGGGTACTATCCCTTTTATGAGGGTGTGTCTTTATACTGTTATATTCAGTTGTTCTGTGATTTGCAGTTTCATGTTAAGTACTGTTGCTTTAAAATGTTATTTCCTGTTCCATGTGTCTGACTTGTCCTGGCCAATCGGATGTTTTAGCCTGTATGAGTGAGTTTAGCTGTGTTACAGAACCTAGCTTAGCATCATGCTAACACCAATCTCTATAGAACACTGCAGTGATGACTGCAGTTATTGTATAAAATAAGTTCTGTGACTTACAAAAGTTTGTGATTCTTACACGTTTTGTTCATGATGATAATCTTCAGAAATGAACACATATTTTATGAATTTTAAATCCTAAATACAAGTAGTAGAAGTAAAAAGTTAAACGTAGGCTATTAACGAACTACATCACACAATCACATGAGTCTCCCCCATTGAGCTTGCTACAACTCTTTCAGTCTTTATTTAAAAACGTTTTCCCTGAACGAAGTTTGAGTTAGTTTGCAGGAGCACAATTATAAACACAACATAGCTGTGAAAGCAGACTAGCATGATGATGTTTAATGTCCCAGACAATCTGCAATCCCATTTAGAAAATTGTTAGCAACTGTATTTTCCAAGTAAAACCTTTAAAAATCAAAAGGTATTACTTTATGTTGCTAATGCTACTTAAAGGACAAGTTCGGTATTTTACACTTAAAGCCCTGTTTACAGATCGTATCTGATGAAATAGAACGGTTAAGATAAAAATTTGGACACATGCTGCTGTCCTGAGAATTTTAGGTTTATTTCGCTTTTGTGGACCTATTTTGCCAAACGCGTCACACCCGTGATTCTTCCGTTGAGAGCTTGAATAATAGAGCCCAGCCCAGTTGGTGGCGATAATGCACCTTTGCCAATTGCAAGCAAACCACGGGCATATACACAGAAGAAGCAGAAGATCGCTGTCTTCATTGAAAGCATTACAAACAGACAGGCGAATTTGTGCAGTTCCGAATTGCGGGAAGATTCGTGGCAAAAGGAACACCACCAAGTGCCTGTAAGCCTTGAGACAGCAGCAGCTTCGGCAACAGGCGTAACACTGGACTCCGTTGTCAACTGCCGTTCAAACTCTGCCTTTCTTTGCAGAAATTCCTCCTCTGAATATTCAGGCTCAAACCTATAACCCTGTCCATCAAAATCGATCTCAAAACCGTCATCCTCCCATATAAATGTCTCGGAATCCATTTCTAAGTTGACACAGATAGCTTCGATCTTGTAAAAATGTTTAGATAGCTTAGCCTACGATACCGCGTCCGCGACTGCATAAGACTACAAAAAGCATACAAACAACCCCATTTCCGTTTCCCGCGGCGGAGTAATACCGTAACGTTACCTCACACAGCGAATCCAATACAACTTAATGGAGTTGGACAAAAACTACGATAAAACCTGTTGGAATGCATCTTTTTCAGCGATTTTTGAGTGCACATACCAGTGAACACCCCTGACCACTCGGTGAGTTTCACGTCTTTGTAAACGAAAGTTTAATGTGTTTTAGGAAGGAATCTTCCAGTGCACATAGACAACCATTGTGGGGGTGTGGGGGGGAAGCGAACTAAACCTAAAATTCTCGGGACAGGAGCATGTGTCCAAATTTTAATCTTAACCGTTCTATTTCATCAGATACGATCTGTAAACAGGGCTTTAAGTATAAAATACCGAACTTACCTTTTAAGTAGATTGTTTCAAATCAGGCATTGCTTCTAATAGAAGGATACTGCCTATAGACAGTAGATGGCAAAGTAGCTCACTGTATGACACTCTACTGGTGTATATTAAAGGTAGGGTAGGTCAGAATTGTCTAAAAAACTTTTATTCAAATTTGTTTAAACTGTCTTTATATACCAATACATAATAAAAATGCAAGAACTCTGAAATAGAGAGTATAAAAAACTGAGTGACTCTAGTGTATTTAATCTTCAATAAACACAGCTCATTAATTCCATTCACTCCCACCTAAAAACGGGTGTGCGACTGCGCGCACGTGGGCAGAGCCAATAATAGCGGCAGTAGTCATGGCGACGGAGAGTGACAGTCGCGCAAGCCAATCACTTGTTTCGTCCCGAATGGAATTAATGAGCTGTGTTTTTTGAAGATTAAATACACTATAGTCACTCAATTTGTATACTCTCTTTTTCAAAATAGCTACTTACATTTTAATTATGTATTGGTATATAAAGACAGTTTAAGCCAATTTGAAAAAAAGTTATTTAGACAATTCTTACCTACACAACCTTTAAATGTGAGTTGCGTGTAGTGTGTGTCCAAGCCTTTTTCATACTCGCACTTCTAGGTTGTGGTTATTTCTGATGGTGGGTGGTTTTGGTGATTCTGAAGCTATCGGACTGACACCCCTCCCCCCAGCACTCAAAGAATCAGGGAATTATACACTGAGCAACATTCAGACTTAGCACTGAAGAGTGTGCAGAAAGACAAGGAAGTGCCTGTTATGCTTATTGTGTGCTGGGGATTATGGGGACTTTTTATTGCTGCTTAAGAGCCATTAGATCAAGTATATAACAAGAGCAACATTAGATGTGGTTTTCCCCTGGAATTCTGAACAAACATTAGCTGAGCAAATAATGTTTCAGTTTTGGAATTTGCCCCATTCAGAGTCAAACAGTATCGTTCTATGACTATGAAGTGCCAAAAGTGATGTCTGGCCTATGAAAATTAACATCTCTGCTCTTTTTCAAATATAATATTTTTTTTTTACAAAATATTTTGTAAGCATATTGCGGGTCCGAGTCCACCTTTGTCGAGTCCGAGTCGAGTCCAAGTCCTTAACAACCGAGTACAAGTCCAAGTCCGAGTCCAAAGAGGGTCGAGTCGGACTTGAGTCCGAGTCCTTAACATCCGAGTCCGAGTCGAGTCCGGCCGAGTCCACAAAGATTTAAATGATTTGAAATTGACCTTTCACAAAGACCCGCCCCTCTTGGTTACTGTTGCTACGTCCGACAAGCCATTCCTCTCTCACTCCACATGTTCTCGGTCGGAGCAAAGAGGACACTATCTGTATAACTAATTGTTTCAATGTTATTTTGTGGGTTTTAGTGACAATGGTCAGTCCTCTGCAACAAAAGAGGATATTTTCAAAATGACTAAATCTGGTCAATTGACTGAATATTGCTTGTTTTCTGAATTTGAGCGATCACAATGTCCACAGAATGTCACCTCACTGGTTGTACGCTTCAAAATAACGTACAAACTCTTGAATGAGACATGCAATTGTGAGGAACCTCCAGCTTGATCTTAAGCCCTATTCGGACATGGGACTAGTTATTATGGGATAAGTAATGTAATTTTACCACAGGACGTCTGTAACATTATTGGCCAATTCCTACAGGATAAGAAATCTACCAGAAGTATATCTACCAGAAGTGGGAGGGGTAACTCGATTTACGCACTGCTGTTACCTCCCTGTCGTCATGTGCGTATTACGCTGCTTCCTGATATGTATGTATAACAGTCAGGTCTGGTCGAACAATCTACAGTATTAATGAAATTAATTAAATTCAGATTGGATTCAATTGGTAATAGGCACTTACCTAGAGCTAAAAGAAGTTGCGTGCCTCTAACAAGTGCTTTCGACCTTTATTTGATCTGAATGGTATGTGGAAAACACTTGAAATGTGCCACAGACTTGACATCCCACCCCCTAGAAAGCAACTAAATGCTTCTTAAAGCGCATCCATACTTGAAAAAACGCGGAAAACTACTTTTATAGAGGAAATGACGGAATATTTACTTACATATTTACAGCTGGTCTATTCGCACGGTATTAGAATTGTCTGTGGCAATTTCTCCAGACCTTTGTCCGTAATGATTACTGAGATAGCACATTCGGACGGGACTAAAATCACTGAGAAGTTCTGGAAATAATTACCCCACCTCTCCATGTAAAACTAATCCCGTCCGAATAGGGCTTTACACTGCCAGGCTAGTATGGAGGATCTGCATGGAGCTCGAATGTGTCATTTCTAACACAATAACGATCCTAAACACCATGCACGATGCTACAGTGGTGCAAGTGCACTTGATCTCTGCATCAGAGCTGTACTGTATTAGGACTTAGTGTCAGGCATTTAGAATGGCCAATGCTGATTGGCTAATAACAGGTTGTAATCTCTTTACTTGTTCTGAAAGGCACAGTGTTTAGCTGGCCAAACGTACACTGGGATTTCCACAGGACCATAAAATATTTCCATATTAAAGTTTGAGAACTTTCTTCCCCCCCCCATGGTGCCATAATCTCTGTCATATATGACCTTTTATGAGACCTCAGTCTCAAGTAACCAGTCTTATGTCAAACTTGTTGTGTAACAGGATTACCACTATGCTTGTTAGTGCTGGCTTTAAAAAAGTTGCTGTACAAGTATGCTACTTTTTTTACACAGACTATAGTATATACAACAACAGTACAGTAACTGATCTTACTGTACTTTAATTTTACAGTGAAAACATATGTCATTTACTGATATAATGTTTTTATACCAACCTACTGAAGTACTAAGCTGCATTTTGTACCTTTGTAATACACTTGACAACCACCATAACATATGTGGTAAAGAGCCACAGTGGTAAGTAGCTTTCCTACAAGCTGAGGTATAAATATGGTGTGCAAAATTTGTTCATCAGACAGGAAATGGAAGGCCAAGTTGAACACATTGCATTGTGGGATATGATGTTCTATACAGTGCGTCCTGGTTGTATGCTGCACGTTTGAGTGCACATGGTAGTACTCCACAGTCTCCTGAGCATTTTGGATAAGTGATATGTGTATCTCAAGTTGAAATTATGTCAGTACTATAAAAGTTCTCAAATGAACAATGTGTTAATTGTACAGTAGGTCAGGTGTGTTTTATAACCCATTGTAGGGTTTTACACAAAATGTCTTCAGATTAAAGATTAATTTAATGTTACTTACAATACCAAAAGTCACATATATAAGGAAAAACAGATCTATTTCGACCTCACTCAGACCGTCACCACGGTCTTACCTTGAATGACGCCATTCTGCTAGCTCTCCTCGAGACCTAATGTAAACAATGTCAGATGACTGACCCCAAGTGGTTGGTTCGCTATAAAACATCCGGATGAACCGAACACTTCCTCTTTGCCTTTCTCGCCTCTTTAGAGACCGGTTTGGAGAAAATCCGCGTGTATACAATACGCTGTTATTTGGAAATCTTTACCCATTCAATCCGTCACTGTAGTGCAGGCGCCTGGTGCCCCTGAGGATTGCGGTAAAACATTTTTTTCCCTTTTTCTTCTATATTTCAGGTGAGTGGTTGGTATTATTTACAAATTTACGAATTTGATTCATGTTAATATTTGTTTTGTAGGAATTGTATTCCGACGCTTGTATTCCGACGCTTAAGAAGCGTACGGAGGTGGTGAGTAATTTATTTATTTATTTGCTCAATTATTCACATCAGTTGAAAGGAGGTTTATTTGTTTACCCGCTGATCTGCTGTTCGCAGCTGAGCGGACTCTGTCACCTGTCTTGATCTGTGCGTACGCGCATAGATAGGTGTTAATAAAATAAAATAAAATAAAAAAACCTTGAAAAAAAAAAAAAAAGAAATTTAATTATCACACTGACTCCATTGTTCGCAGCGGCTCAGTGAATTTAAGTATATATATGATTTTGATTGTGTATACACACATTTACATATAATTTGGCAAAACTCCTGTGCGCAGGAGTAGAGTATTCATATTTTTGTGAGTTATCCGAGCTACAACTGTACGCAGCTGTCCTACAGTCATGAGTCAACCTCTGTGCCATTATTGTCATGCTACCATGCATCCTCGGGATGGACATCGGGAGTGTCCATCATGTCTGGGTATGGCCCATTTACTGGAGGACATTGAAAAACCATGCCCTGCCGCAGCTGAGTTCTCCCTACAAGAGAGAGTGCAAAGAGCTAGCCTTTTTGAACGGGCAGCTCATGATAGAGGTGCATCAGGATCAGTGGTCGGTGCACGCTCCCTTAAACGGAGAAGGGAACATTCTCCTGTTGAAGTCCATGATGGACCTAGCTGTTCTGATGGAAGAAGGTCAAGGGCTTCAGACCCTCAAGCTGACACCCAGATGCAAATTCTAGCAACTTTACGGGATTTGGCTGGGAAAATGGATGGTTTTAGGCCCCACGATAGGGGGTTAGTTGGACAACAACATGCAGCTCCATCTGTTGTCTCTGAGGACGATATCCCTCTAAATCAGGGAGGAAGAGGTAACATTCCTGACACTATTTCTCTCCATGCTCATGACTCTCTTTTTGGTAGTAATGATCAGGATGTGAGTGAGGAAGATCAAGGAGATGAGTCCAGATCTTCTGTTATTGATAGAGACAGTACACAACCTGACATTCTTAACAGAATTCTTAGCGCTGCAAGAATTTTAGGTTTGGAAACCCAGGCTGAGGCATCAACGACACCAGTGGTGCAAGGAGTGTGGACTGGGGTCTCCCAGTCTCAACCATCTGTTTCGATTCCTGTTTCTGAGGACTATTCACAAATGCTAAGCAAAGCTTGGAATCACCCCAAAGCTGCACCCCAGTTCAATGCTGGTTGCAGACGTTTTGCTAATATACAATATGCTGCAGAAACAGGCATGGGAGGTATGCCAGCGGTGGAGCGTGAAATGGCATCTTTAACGCCTTTGGGTCTAGACCGGGTGACTGATGACCCACGCTGTCCCCGGAAAGAATGTGAGAAGACCGATAACCTAGTGTGTCGAACCTACAACTCAGCCACACGTGCAGCCCGATCTGGTAATGCCTTAGCCATAATTCTGGCTTCTTTACGGAAACTTATAAATCCGGAGGATCAGGACGTTATGGGTTTGGTTGATGCAGCCCTGGTTACGCACGCCCAGCTTACTAGAGACATTGGGGCTTCTATGTCGTCTGCAATCCTTTCTCGTAGACAGATTTGGTTGGCACAGACCTCCCTACCTGATACTATCAGGAAGGAACTGACCTACATGCCCGTCACACCAGGCCGTGTGTTTCATCCAGACTCTCAAACGACACTCAATAGAGCGGAGCAAGCGCGGCGTAGAAGAGAATCAGTGCAACGCACATTTGGTCCCGCTAAGGCAACTAGACAGTCATATCGAGGCTATCAGCCCCCTCATCATCCCTATTTTAGTCGGCCAGGATCATGGGAGTTCAACAGAAGACAAAATACCCATCCTCAGAGGTTTGATAACAGCCAAAGTGCCAGACAAGTACCACAGCATTCACAAATGGCTCGGTCTCGTACATCAGTTAGAAATGCACCACAAAAGAAGCGAAACCCCAGGGGCTCAGGCCCCTATGGGGGAACTGCGTAGCAATCCTGGAAGAGCCGCCGGAATCTCCTCCCAGCTATGCCTGGACAGCTGGGAGAGAAAAATCTCAGATCGTTGGGTACTCGCTACGATAAAAAGCGGATACAGAATCCAGTTCCGGCGGCGACCGCCTTCGTTTTCAGGGATTCACTTAACTGTGGTCAAAGACTCAGTCCAGGCAAACATTTTATCCAAAGAAATCGCAACCCTTCTTGGGAAGAAGGCAATTACTCAGCTACAACCCAACGAACAGCACACTGGGTTTTATTCGAACTATTTCCTTGTGCCCAAAAAAGATGGTGGTCTCCGACCCATCTTAGACCTAAGACGTCTGAATGCATACATAAAAGTGTTGCCATTCAAGATGCTGACCACCGCCCAAATCTTGGAGGTTATAGAGCCAAACGAGTGGTTTACAACACTAGACCTCAAAGATGCATACTTTCATGTGCCCATTCATCCAGATCACAGGAAGTTCCTTCGCTTTGCTTTTCAAGGCCAAGCATATCAATTCGAGGTCCTTCCATTTGGCCTTTCCCTCTCTCCCCGTGTATTTACCAGGGTGGTGTCAGCCGCTCTTTACCCTCTTCAGGCTGTGGGTATAAAGATCCTCCCATACCTGGACGACTGGTTGATCTGTGCACCAAGCCGTCACCAGGTTTTAAGAGATACAGAGGCTGTTATCAACCATATACAAGAGCTTGGGTTCCGCATGAATCACGAAAAGAGCAATGTCGAACCACGGCAAGAAACCGTATTTGTCGGGTTAGTTTTGAACACCTTAACAATGACAGCATCTCTATCTCCACAGAGGGTAGCAAGGTTATCTGCCCTGGCACAATCCTTCCGCTTAGGCAAGCGGATGGAGTTGGCACAATTCCAAAGATTACTGGGGATGATATCGGCAGCAATAAAGGTAGTGCCTCTGGGATTGCTCAAAGCACGACCACTGCAATGGTGGATCAACAAATTTCAACTCCACCCCAAATTACACAGGCGAGTGAAGTTGAAGGTCACGCAGAAATGTGTTCAGGCTCTGCGTCCTTGGATAAGGAGCAGCAGGTTGAATCAAGGTGTTCCGCTGGGGAATATACCAGCGAGGAGAATGGTGGTGACAACCGATGCTTCTCTGACAGGATGGGGGGCTGTCTGGCAAGGAAGATCAGTCAGAGGCTCATGGATGTTCCCCTGGACCATGGAACACATCAATGTGCTGGAGCTCAGAGCAATCTATCTGTCTTTGAGACACTTGATTCCGTTCCTACAGGACAAGCATGTCCTTGTAAGAACAGACAATATGTCGGCAGTTTATTACATCAATCACCAAGGAGGCACCAGGTCATTGCGCTGCCTCCAGGAAACCAGGAGACTTCTGTTTTGGGCCCACCCGAGACTTGCCTCTCTCAGGGCAGTCTACATACCCGGAGAAGTGAACCGGGCGGCCGATCTCCTCTCCCGAACTGGACCTCTCCCGGGGGAATGGCGATTACACCCGGAGGTGGTGCATCTGATTTGGACCCGTTTTGGAAGAGCCCACACCGACCTGTTTGCATCAGCCGAGACAACCCATTGCAAGATGTGGTTCTCTCTGAGCGGCCAAGGGGGGCCTTTGGGACTGGATGCACTGTCTCACGAGTGGCCGGGAGGTTTATTGTACGCTTTTCCTCCCCTACCATTGATTCCTCATGTGCTCAAACGGGTGGATCTGGGGCATTGCAGGATCTTACTGATTGCCCCGAAATGGCCAAAGAGACATTGGTTCCCACTTCTCCTACGTCTGGTACAGGGCCATCCGTGGCCACTACCAATCAGAGCAGACCTTCTCTCTCAAGTGGAGGGACAGATCTGGCACCCGAGCCCAGCCACGTTACAACTCTGGGTTTGGCCCCTACTGAGCCCCTCTCTTATCAGCTAGAGGAGGCAGTAAGGAAAACCATAAACAATGCTAAAGCGCCTTCCACTTGGGATAACTACTCGAGCAAGTGGCGTGTGTTCTCTAACTGGTGTCAGGACAAAAATTTAGACCCTACAAATTGTGGTCTTGATTCTATTTTATGCTTTCTTCAGTCACTTCTAGACTCAGGAAGAAAAGTCAACACAATAAGAGTTTGTGGCAGCTATTTCTCATTTCCACAGTATTGTGGAAGGTTTATCAGTTGGTAAACACATGTTGGTTACTCAATTTCTCAAAGGTGCACGTCGCCTCTATCCAGAGAAAAGGCTGAGATCACCATCCTGGGATCTTCCCATGGTTCTACAGTCATTGACTAGATTTGAACCATTGGCCCAAGCGGATCTTAAATCACTGACGTGGAAAACAGTTTTCCTTCTTGCTATCTGTTCAGCAAAGAGAGTGGGTGAGTTACATTCTTTAACAGTAGATAAAGACTGTCTGAGATGGAAAGCAAACTATTCAGGCGTCTCTCTTTGGCCGAACCCGGCTTTCCTGCCTAAAGTTCTTAATACTTGCACGATCAATCAAGTAATCGAACTTGCAGCGTTTCAACCTGATCCTGATCTCTCTTCTACAGAACTTGATCTTGCTACCTTATGTCCAGTTCGAGCACTTCGCACATACATTGAGCGGACACAGTCGTTACGACATTTACACACTCAGTTGTTTTTGTGTTTTGATAAGAAAAGTGTCGGAAAACCAGCCTCGAAACAGCGCCTATCACATTGGATAGTAGACACTATTGCACACACATACTCCAGTCAGAGCTTACCAGTCCCAGGGAACCTGGTAGCTCATTCTACCAGGAGTCTGGCCACATCCTGGGCAGCACTGAAAGGGGTGGCACTAACGGACATATGTGCAGCGGCATCATGGAGCTCACCTTGTACCTTTGCCCGGTATTACAGGGTCAATGTGGCGGACCCAGTTACGCTTGGGTCCACAATTCTGCTCTCGGCCGCTAAGCAGGGATGTGAAGAAGGAGAGGCTTACATTCCCTCGTGACCTTGATGGCACTAGTCATCCAAGGTAAGACCGTGGTGACGGTCTGAGTGAGGTCGAAATAGATCGTAAGTTATGACTATAACTATGGATCTATGAGACCGAATGATGACCGTCACCATTTCTTGTCACTCGGGATGAACTGAGGCGTTCCAGGCAAGAGGAAGTGTTCGGTTCATCCGGATGTTTTATAGCGAACCAACCACTTGGGGTCAGTCATCTGACATTGTTTACATTAGGTCTCGAGGAGAGCTAGCAGAATGGCGTCATTCAAGGTAAGACCGTGGTGACGGTCATCATTCGGTCTCATAGATCCATAGTTATAGTCATAACTTACGTTCTATTTCTCTCATTACATATTATTTATTCTCTTTTTGTTAAAATATTTAATGTTTATATGATTTTTATATTCATGCTGGTTTATGTATGTCTGTTTCTGTAACACACATGACTCACATTTATTTTTATAACCGACTACCTATTTATTGGGGCAGCCATTCTTCGTCGATCTCATAATTTTCATATGATCTCAAATCTGATTTCAAATTTGATTAATTTTGTATCACAATATATATATATACAAATATTTTAACTGTAAAATAAAGTTTATTCCAATAAGAGTTTGTCTTGATTTTAATGACAAAAATACAAAGTCATCTGCAGTGGGTTTAGTATTATGTGAAATCTCCAGCACACAGGAACACCAGCCATCCATATACAGCCTACATTTCAAACTTCAGAAATTCTGATGATGATGATGATTAAATACTATAGAGCTTGTTTCTGCCATAGAATAAAAATAAAAAAGTGAATTGCGACTTTTTATCTCGCAATGACGTCTTACAATAAGCACAATTATAGGAAATAAAGATATAAACTCTCAATTTGGACTTTTTTCTTACAATTTCAAGTTTACATCTTGCAGTTCTGAGTTTATTTCTCTGTATTGTGAGTTTATACCTTGGAATTCCAACAGTATCTCACGACCAATTCGTACCAATTCGTATAAGTGATTAAAAGTTGGCTAATTCGTACAAATTGTCTAAACCCACGTGATGGGTAGGTTTAGGGGTGGCGTCAGGGGTAGGTCATTTATACGAATTCATACGAATTTGCAACTCGTAAAATATTTTTGAAGGACATTTCCATTAATATATATTATTTTTTTTAGCACACCAGAGTGAACATGGAATTGTCTAGCTATGACTTATTGTTTCACATGAGTAAAAATATGAGGTCATACAAATGTCAAATTCCCTTAATCATCCATTACAAAGGTAAAACCTAAGAATATAGTTCTGATGTGCAGCAAAAGATTGTTGAAAATCACAAAATCCAGCGTAGCGTCAGTTCTGCAGGTCACGTTGAGCTCGCATCAGCTGACTCACAGCTGATCCACGTCTACCTATAGGAATACGACGCCTATCACTGTATACTATGCTCCTTCAGTATTATCAGCAGATTTATCACATTTCTCAGGAGCGAATTACCCTCCTCCATCCCCAGCTCCTCCTCTCGCCCGGTCAGGATTTGGCATTATGATCCCCCCTGAACCAGACTGAAATTCTCGAATTATGTTGTACATTCAAATTAATTAATGATATCTGCAATACATTCATGTTGGTTCTGTTCTGTTTACCCTAAGGTATGCTAGGCTGCATGGATGCACAGGTAGTTCTTGCCCAGAACAGAACCATACCGCCAATCCAAACTGTGTGCTAATTGTCAATCGTATTTGACGATAGTGGTCCCGACAGAAATGTAAGTGGCTATAAGAAAATAGCTAAACCATTGAAAATTCCTATTTCTAACATCAGGGCAATAATTAAGAAGATCCAATCAACAGGAAATGTTAAGAATCTGCATGGAAGAGGACATGTGTATTGTCTTAATGGATGGTGAGGAGGAAAGTTTGAGTAGCTAAAGATTCTCAAAGGATCACAGATGAAGAATTGCAGAAATTAGTTGAGTCTTAGGGTAAGAAAACCTAAGAAAACTTAAAAAAAACTACATCACCTCATGTTGTTTGGGAGGGTTCCAAGAAAAATCCTCTGCTGTCATCAAAAACAAACTCCAGCATACAGTTGACAAATACTGGAAATTCAAACGGGACCGGCTTCTATGGTCAGATGAAACTAAAAAAAAATAGCTTTTTGGCAGCAAACCCACTAGATGGGTTTAGTGCACTTTGGGATAAAAAGTACCCTTTGCCCATGGTTAAATATACTGCTGGATCTTTGTGGGCCTATTTTTCTGCCAGAGGTTCTGGACATCTTGTTCAGGTATCATGTATTCTATCAAATAAACCAACAGATAATCTTTATTTTTTTTTTTTTTAAATTGGCAGCCTCCTAGAAATCTTATAATAGCCTGTGGTTAGATCTACTAGGACAATGATCCAAAACAAACATCAAAATCAACACAAAAATGGGTCACTGAGCACAAAATTAAGGCTCTGCCATGGCCATTCCAGTCCCCTGACCTGAACCCTATAACTGAAGAGGAAAGTCCATCAACATGGACATGGTCTCTGATCTCTTGTCAGGTGTTCTTCAAACTCATCAGGCATTATAAGAGAAAACTCAGAGCTGTTATCTTGGCAAAACAAGTAGAATAAAGGGTTGTGGCCAATGTATATTCGAGAAAAACATTTATTTCATAATGATAATTCATTTCCCATTATTTTACTTTAATGAAAGGTTAGATTTTTTTTGATTTTTTTTTTTTTTGATACAAGGTCAAAGGATTAACAATGCAGATTTATTTTCACAGGCTTCTTTGTTCCATATTTACCAAGGGTGTCAATAATTCTGACCACGGCTATTTTTTTTTATACATTCTGTGACAGAAACAAGCTTCCATAAAATTCTGCCTTAGTGAAGTTATAATTCTTAAAGGTCCAACTCATGCTAAAATGTCATTAAATAGCATGAAATGTAATGATGTTAATATTATTAATAATTATATTGAACAATTTGGCAAATATTTTTGGTAGCCCCAATATTTTTTATTTTATTTTACTATTATTAGTTTTCTGAATTCATTATGCCATCATTTAATTTGTTTTGGATATGTCCATTTTTTTATTTTTGTCTTATGTTTTGCCCTGTGTGTGTGATGAGCTGTTGAACATATCTTTTTAGGGAACCTCCTAAAGAAGACACAAAGCCTCAACCAGCTCAGTGAGTACAAGCAAATTCTTTCAGCATACTCTAAGCTTTCAGTCTTCCTTCTTCGCCCTTTGCTGTCTATGATACATCACTCAGAGCTGACCTATGATCAGTTATTTGGCTTTATGATGTTCTGTAGTTGAAAACTCAGGACTAGTCCTTGTAGGACCCTTTTCCCCATTTGATTTACTGAAACTGTTCATGCTTTCTCATCCAACTATCCTTTGGGTTGTACGTTAAATAGCAAATCTGTGTTGCTGTAGTGACCCATATGTACATCGCCTTCACCGTTCTCCAGTATACAGAACTACTTTCCTCTTGTGATTCAAACTCACCTGCTTTCATATTGTGGCTTCTTTCTCCACCCTTATTTCTAATGCTGCCGTTTCTCTGACCACTGATCTATTGCATTACACTCGTGTTTTCCAGTAAAAAAAAAAAAAAGATCAGTTTATTCGAAAAGTAAAACTGAAACTTAAAAAAAAAAAAAAAGTATATCTTTAATGGTGCGTTCATACCGGACGCGAATAGCGTGTCAGGTGCGAGTGATTTCAATGTTAAGTCAATGCAAAGACGCGTTACGCGCGTAAAACGCGTGTTAAATAGTATTATATAAATACTATTTAACGTTTTGGGATTCCTTGGTGTAGTCCCACAAGGTGAATGCGATTTCACCAAGTGAAACATCCTGGAACAACATTCTAATCAAACTATCAGATTTGAGGAATAGGTTTAGAGTTCATGCCAGTTTAGGCTTATAGCAGTGGTTAGCGGCTTCTGCACCATTCTTATTCACATTTTTAGGGATAAGTTATGGGTAGGGTTAGGTTCAGAGGCAAAGATAGGGTTAGCAATATGTTTTTAGACAGGAATGTTGTTCCAGGATCAACAAAAGATGTTGATCCAGGAACATGTCTTACTTGGCATAACCATGGCGACCAGTCCTACAAAATGCAAAGAGTAAGCGGGACAGAGAAAACACATTTCTTTGGTTCTTGCCACTTGATGTTGCTATGCTTGTCTGAACAGGTGGAACCCTTTCAGTGGAATCACTGAGCTGGTTAGTAATGTTCTTCAGCCCCAGTCAAAGTCCCCCAGTGAGGAGGAGCCAAAGCCGTAAGTACAGTGCAGGGGCTTCAATTCATGCCGCTAAAAGTAGCTAGTTCCCTTGTCCTGTGCTAAAAATCCTTTACCTAATTTGGTGTTCCCGGGCAAAAATGACTGGGCTTTTAAAATCTCTGCTTGTAAATTTCTCATTATGCTATCACCAAATATTGGATTCAATCTTTTTGTCCAATTCTCAATTAGTATCTAATTATTGACTTCAACGTTTGCCTCAATAAACTCCCAATTACTGCTTTATTAATAGTTAGTGTAGTTGTTAAGTTTAGGTGTTGGGTAAGATTAAGGGATTTAGAGTAGGATCATGCCGAATAAGGCATTAATATGTGTTTTATATAAATACGAATAAATAGCCAATAACCTAGTAATATGCATGCTAACAAGCAACTAGTTAATAGTGAGAATTGGACTCTAAACTAAAGTGTTGGCCAATTTTTTGTAAGTCGGTCATTTTTGACCTGGAACACCACAAGTCTGAATCCAAAAGTTGTTATGCCTTGTGTGAGCAAAGTCAGTACGTTTTTGTCCAATGCGAATTATGCGATAACGGGCTTTTTTAGGAAAAAGAAAATCCTCTCTGATTGGGTTTTAACTATGTCAGGAAAAAGAAAAACTGTTCTCTGGGTCAAAATGAACACAACATGGTTTAATCCAAGTGGGTCAAGCAGAACTGGTGTGATGGTCTAGGGGTTTCCCTGAATACTGTAGTTTGTAACTACTCTAGTAAAGAATGATCTGGGTTCAAAAGTACTTAAGTCATGTGGAAGCAAGATACCATGTGCAGAAACAGTTAAAACCCTGCTAACAAGCATGCTCAAGTTTATTTTATTTTATTTGGACGGACCGTTTCATCAGTCTACCAAATTGTATGTCAACACAACATGTTTAATCCATTAGCCATGCGTGACCGATGACAGCGGATATTCATGTACTCTTGCGGAGGGACAATGTCAGATAGTTTCAGTGGACACGTTATCGACTTTCCAGGGCTCAAACTGAATATCATGATTTGTAGTGCATGTATAGTAAAACCCGTCCCTGTCACATACTTCACTGTTCCATGCAACTTAAAAACAATGGAAAATACCCCCTGGATCAATAATCATCTGATGAGTAAGTGTTTTCTCTGGATAAATTATTGATTGAGTCTGTCTGCTTTAGATTTGGATCTTGTCAAACTGGAACACTCTCTTATCATCTTGTTAAAGTATTAGATGCATCCTGTCAATGGTAACTGTCTTATTTCAATATGGTTTGACTGATGAATGTAGAATAGGAGGAATTCATCTAGAGTTTAAAGCCTATATATTAGGTAATTACTACTGCATAAAGAACTTAATATAGAGTCATGTTTACACCCCCAGTGCTCTCTTAAACCCAAAGCACCACACTAATCATGTGCCAAACAATTAAGGGTTTAAACACTAAGAAGTGATCAGTTGATTTACTTAAAAAAGTGAGGAAACCAGTTGCCTTAAAATGATTATGTAAATAAACTTCATGTATATTTTCGAAAAATTAAACTATGTGAACTTGACAACTCCATATAACTTAATTATTTCAATTATGCATTACGTTTATTTACTTAAAAAAGTGAGGAAACCCATTACCTTAAAATTATTAAGTTAAGTCAACTGATCACTTTTTACAGTTGCAAAAACGACAAAAAACTTTTTTTATAGTTTTTTTATAAAAAACTTTTTATAGATTGTACTTGTACTTTTCATGAAATGGATATAAATCAGTGTTATTTTTCTATTATTTGTACACAATTATAGCATTTATTAATATTTTGAATTGGTTTTCATTTTAGTTTTAATTTCAGTTTAAGTTTTAGTATTTTTTTTAAGTGATTTTGCAAGTTATCTTGTTTTTAAATATATATATTTCGCTTTTTATTTCAGTTTTAGTTTCATCGTAAACTTACTAATTTCAGTTATTTGCCAAGGCATTTCTGTTCCCTTTCGAGGGAACTCGCGATGCGTCGATGACGCTTTGGGAACGCTTGCGTGATTACGTCTGAGCACGTATGTCAACTAGTCCAATGGAAAGAATGAGCGTCACGGGCGCGTGACGTCATGACCAGGAAGAGATATAAGCACATCCGGTACGTTACTCGCGTTAGCTTTCGTGTCTCAGCAAAGCGCTCTATGTCAAAACTGTCTGTGTTATTTACTGTTGTCTGTCTCTATATATTTATATATCATGGCGAAACAGCTATTCAAATCTTGTGCTTCTCCCTGCCCTCGTTTTCTTACGGGTGGGGATACTCATGAGCTTTGTGTAGTTTGTTTGGGAGTGGAGCATGCTATGTCAGCCTTCAAGGGGGCTGACTGCTCCGCATGCTCCGCTCTCGCTTGTCCACATTCGAGGATGATGGACAGGCTCGCGAACCTCAGGGCGCTGGACCCGCTGCTGCCGAGGCAGCACGGAGAAGGCTCACCTGGGGTTCGCAAATGGATCTCTCGGCGGGGTTGGAGACGGGCTCTGCCTTATCTCCGCCTTTACCCGAGGGATCCATTGCTCTTTTGCCGGTGTCGGAAGCCCGTCCAGCGGCTTCTTCCGCCCGGGAAGAGAGCCCAATGCTTCGGTGCTCTAGCTCTGAGGAGGTAGATTACTGAGCATTGGAGAAAGTGACACAATCAGCACACATAGGGGGGATGATTCGCCATCTATTTCCCCCGCATATGAGGAGCTAGTGGAGGTGATAACTCGCGCTGTTGATAAACTGAATATTGATTGGCCAGCAGAGAGAAAAGATACTCGTCCTAAAAGCAAGTTAGACGAGCGATTTTTAACTTCTAATTTATCATCTCCATCACGGGCCCTTCCATTTTTTCCTGATTTACATAGTGAGCTAAGTAGATCATGGAATAAACCATATTCATCATGTCTTTTCAGTCCCCATGTGAAAACATATTCAGATATTAAGGGACTGAAGGAACATGGTTATGGGTCGATGCCCCCAGCGGAACAGACGCTCGCGAGCTATCTGTCTCCTGGGTCAGCATCGTCCCTGAAGGCTCCCGTGTTGCCCAATAAGCCGTTAAAAACAACTTCTAATTTAGTGGGCAAGGCATATACGGCAGCAGGTCAAGCTGGAGCCTGTCTGCACACGATGGCAGTGCTCCAAGCCTACCAGGCAGATCTGTTGGGGGATATCGATAAGAGTGAGGGAGTTGGTGCTGACGATATTCGAGAACTTCGTCGGGCTACAGATCTTTCTCTCAGGGCTACGAAGGAGACCGCTCGTGCTATTGGGCGGTCTATGGCAGCCCTCGTAGCTACTGAGAGACATCTTTGGCTTAATTTAGCCGATTTAAAAGAAAAAGATCGGGCTTTTCTTTTGGATGCCCCTATTTCTCCCTCTGGTCTTTTCGGTGACTCTGTGAATTCGGTTGTTGATAGGTTTCAAGAAACTAAAAAACAGTCAGAGGCTTTAAAAAAATTCCTTCCTCGCCGAGTCCATCCCCCTGGGGATGCTGGGCGTGAGCATCCCCAGCCAAGCTCCTCGCACCGTGTGCAACAGAAAGTGAGTGTTGCGTCTCGTGCTCCTCCTACTAAATCTTGGGGGCCGAGCCAACACTCTCAGCCGAAGTCTTCTAAGTCTAAGCCGGATCTGAGGACCGTTCTTATGGCGAAGAAGGCTTCGGCTCAAAAGAGGTCCTGACGCCGCGTGCGTCAGACCGTTGAGGACAGCCCCACCCGGGGTGGAGCGGTGTTCACCTCATTATACGGTGCCCGTTCCACTTCGGGGTCCTCAGGGGACCGTTCTGCCAACCCCGCCACCCTTGGTGCCTCGGGGCGCAGCGGTCTCCAGCGAGCTCTTGGCTCAGTGTCAACTCGACATTGCGTCGGATTCGCGCCCTCTGAGGGGGGTTCAAAAACAGTCAATTCGGTTGTTTCCTGCCAGTATGCTTCAGGTCACCGAAGTGGCTGTTCCAGTAATACCAGAGGCCAGTCTCGAGAGACTGGTACCCTTAGTAGATTTTCTGACAGAGTGGAAGAATCTGCCGAATATATCTCCATGGGTCCTGCAGATAATAGACAAGGGTTACAGAATCCAGTTTGGTTCTCCTCCACCTCGTTACAACGGGGTGTTACTCACGTTAGTACATCCCGAGCAGGCTCTGGTAATGGAGCAAGAAGTAGAGTCTCTCTTAGCGAAAGGAGCTATAGAGCAGGTTTACTCGCCGACAGAGAATCGGGGTTTTACAGCCGCTATTTCATTGTTCCAAAAAAGGATGGGGGGTTGCGTCCCATTTTAGATCTTCGTTTGTTGAATCGTGCAGTCATGAAACTCAAGTTCAAGATGCTCACTCTCAAGCAGATCGTGACGCAAATCAGATCCGAGGACTGGTTTGTCACGATAGATTTAAAGGACGCTTACTTCCATGTCTCCATCCTCCCTCAACACAGGAAGTTCCTGAGGTTTTCTTTCAGGGGCAAAGAATACCAATATTGGGTGCTTCCATTCGGTCTAGCTCTATCACCCCGCACGTTCACGAAGTGCGTAGATGCAGCTCTGGCCCCGCTCAGGCTGCAGGGCATACGCATTCTGAATTATATCGACGACTGGTTGATTCTGGCGGAATCGGAACAGTTAGCGGTTCGGCATCGAGATGTCGTCCTCGCTCACATGCAGAAATTGGGGTTGAGACTCAATACCAAGAAGAGTGTGCTTTCTCCATTACAGAGAACCACTTTCCTTGGTGTGGTATGGGATTCAGTCACAATGCGGGTTACACCATCGCCCGTTCGTGTAGCTGCTATCCTCGTGGCCACGAAAGAGTTGAAGCTAGGCCAGTCACGCACTGTGAAACAGTTCGAGAGACTGTTGGGTCTCATGGCAGCGGCGTCCAATGTGATACCCTTTGGCCTACTGTACATGAGACCCTTGCAGTGGTGGCTCAGAACCAGAGGGTTCTCCCCGAGGGGAAACCCACTTCGTATGATCAAGATCACACGGCGGTGCCTCCGTGCCTTGGTCATATGGAGGAAACACTGGTTCCTATCCCAGGGTCCGGTGCTGGGAGCTCTTTGCCATCGAGTTGCGATCTCGACAGATGCTTCCCTCACCGGCTGGGGAGCGGTAATGGAAGGCCGCTCAGCTCAGGGTCTGTGGAGGAGTCATCATCTCTCTTGGCACATAAATTGCCTGGAGATGATGGCTGTCTTCAATGCGTTGAAACATTTCCTTCCAGACCTGAGGGGCCATCATGTGCTCGTCCGTACAGACAACACATCGGTCGGTCTCTTATGTAAATCGTCAGGGGGGTCTGCGTTCGCGTCCACTCTGCAAACTGGCGCACCAGATCCTCCTGTGGTCCCTGGGGAAGATACTCTCTCTGAGGGCAGTGTATATCCCTGGGTGCCAGAATATCGGAGCAGACACCCTGTCGAGGCAGGGGCTGAGGCCAGGGGATTGGAGACTCCACCCCGAGGCGGTGGAGCAGATATGGGAATTCTTCGGCCAAGCAGAAGTGGATCTGTTCGCGTCTCAGTACACGACGCACTGTCCACTATGGTTCTCCCTCACTCATCCAGCCCCACTGGGGTTGGACGCTATGGTACAGGCGTGGCCGAGGCTACGTCTGTACGCCTTTCCCCCGGTTGCTCTGCTCCCAGGAGTTCTGGAGAGAGTCCGCCAGGATGGAATAAGTCTACTACTAGTAGCACCACGCTGGCCGAGTCGTATTTGGTTTGCTGACCTTATTCAGCTCCTCGACGGCCCTCCCTTGGAGATCCCGATCAGGAGGGACCTTCTGTCTCAGGCAGGGGGCACTATATATCACCCCGACCAGAGATTTGGAATTTATGGGTTTGGCCTCTGAGGGGGCTCAACTTATAGAGAGTGGTCTTTCAACTGAGGTTGTGGAGACCATTCTTAGCTCCAGAGCTCCAGCCACGAGGAAATTATATGCACTTAAGTGGAGAGTTTTCACTTCTTGGTGTCACCAGCATCAGCGGGATCCAGTCAACTGTTCAGTTAACACAGTACTTGAATTTCTCCAGGATCGCTTTTCATCAGGTTTATGTCCATCTACCTTAAAGGTCTACGTGTCGGCCATTGCAGCTTTCCGCGCCCCGGTGGGTAATACATCTTTGGGTCGAGACCCCCTGATTATTCGTTTCCTTCGTGGCACCTTGAGGCTGAGGCCTGCAACACGTACTAGGGTGCCGGCTTGGCATTTGGCAATAGTTTTGGAAGGCCTTTCAGGGGCTCCCTTCGAACCCCTTGAGTCGGTTTCAGAGAAATTTCTGACATTCAAGACTATTTTTCTTCTGGCTATTTCGTCCCTTAAAAGAGTCGGAGACCTTCAGGCCCTTTCGGTTTCTCCCACCTGTCTCGAGTTTGCTCCTGGGATGGTTAAGGCATTCCTTTACCCTAAACAGGGATATGTGCCTAAGGTGCTACCAATATTCTGAGGCCTATTGTACTGCAGGCGTTCTATCCTCCTCCGTTTGCCTCTTCGGACCAGGAAAAACTGAATCTCTTGTGCCCAGTGCGAGCACTGGACACTTATGTCCACAGGGCTGCCCTGTGGAGAAGGTCAGATCAGTTATTTGTCTGCTTTGGATCACCTAAGAAAGGTCTTCCAGCTTCTAAACAGACAATTAGCAAGTGGATAGTCGAGCCTATTTCTCTTGCTTATGAGTCCTCTGGCCAGCCGTGTCCTCTGGTGGTCAGAGCTCATTCTACTAGGAGTATGGCGGGCTCTAAAGCCTTATTATCGGGGGTTTCCCTGCAGGAGGTTTGTGATGCGGCAGGCTGGTCCTCACCGCTCACATTTGTGAGGTTTTATATCCTGGACCTGGATGCTGCCCCAGGGTCCCAGGTGCTTCTTACTTAGTTTGTCGACAGTTTTGTCTGCTGGCATTTTGTAAGTACGGCATATTGGGTATTCTCGTTCCCAAAGCGTCATCGACGCATCGCGAGTTCCCTCGAAAGGGAACGTCTCAGGTTACTACTGTAACCCTAGTTCCCTGAGAAGGGAACGAGACGATGCGTCGCCCTGCCATACTTCCTGCATCCCTGCGATCGACTTTGCTTCGACTCTTCAAGCTAACGCGAGTAACGCACCGGATGTGCTTATATCTCTTCCTGGTCATGACGTCACCCGCCCGTGACGCTCATTCTTTCCATTGGACTAATTGACATACGTGCTCAGACGTAATCACGCAAGCGTTCCCAAAGCGTCATTGACGCATCGTCTCGTTCCCTTCTCAGGGAACTAGGGTTACAGTAGTAACCTGAGACGTTTTCATCCTATATTTTTTATTTTATTTCACCTTTATTTCAATTAACAAACGTTTTCATTCTTGTTAACAACACAAATTGGTGTTTTATTAAGCAATGAAATGGCAAATCTCACATTTGTTGGAGAGCTATTGAGACAACAACAGGATTGAAAATTCCAAACCAATTTCATTATTTTTTAAAAAGAAAAATAAATAAATAAGCATAGTTGGATGTAAGCAGATCGCACAAAAAATCTATGAGATTTCAATAAGATTCAGACAAATTTGCCACCAATTTACAAAATCTAAAATAGTCACATCATCTTCTACTACATGATGGGAATATAAATAATCTGAACCCATTTTTTTCCCCATTCTTAAATCTTTTATATAAAAATCACTTTATTTTAAATTTATCAAGTTTATTGGTAGATTATGTATAATAATTCTTATTTTTTATTAAAATTATTAAAATGTTTACTGAAAAGGTACCCAATTGTGTAACCAATTTGGTCTTTTTTTTCCCTTTTTTTTTGCAGTAACATTGCAGGTTATGCTGAACTAGCACTTCTTGACTGAATTATTTTCATATTCCTGATCAGTTATGCATAAATGTTATTTAACAGGTGACAAAGCTATCATTGCACAAACTCATTTACACGACAACAGTGTTTTGATGGCCTGAAAATGTAAACTTTTGAAAAAGGGTTTCAAAGTGCAAGTTTTTGAAAACACGTTCATCGTCTCCATGTAAACTACAAAATGTGAATTTGTAAACAAAAGGTGACGTTATGCGCATTACATGTTCAGTAATAGTGTTTCTTTAAAAGTGACATCGCCAACTACTGGCCTGGCATGCATTGATGCATAATACACTATTTTTAAATATTTTCATGGATCTGTGTGGACGGGGACCGTTTAGACAACGTTGTCGTCAGTATGCAAATTATTTTTTTTAACGTTTTTTAGTACATCGTTGTCGTGTAAACGTACCCTCATACTGATCCTGACTCTCCTCTCCAAATGTAAATCAAGACAATTATAGAAAATACTAAAATGACCCAGACCTAAAATGTCCCCCTCTGCTCTCCACAGGAAGTTGCACCAGCAGTTTGAGATGTATAAGGACCAGGTGAAGAAGATCGGAGAGGAGGCTCAGAAGAATCCGGAGCAGAAGGGAGACTCGCCCATCTGTGGGATCTGCCACAAAACCAAGTTTGCCGATGGCTGCGGCCACGTCTGTTCTTATTGCCAAAATAAGTTCTGCGCACGCTGTGGAGGACGCGTCTCGCTCCGGTCCAACAAAGTACGTCTGACCCCTCTCTCATCGTAAAGTCTGTAGACAAGTTGTATAAAGACCCTGTCTACTGTATGTGGCCTTGTGTCTCTGTATCTTATGTTCAATTTCGACATCTTTCAGATTGTGTTTCTGGGTTTGGTGGCTTTTTACTAAACAGGAAGTTAGCTATTTAATCCCTTAACCACTAGAGGGTGCAGAAATGTAAAAAGAAAATGAAGCCCCTCAATAGAGTGTCTCCCTAACTCCTGAGGTCTGGTTGAACAAGCTCTGAGTTTCAGAGTATTAGAGTTGACACAACCTTACAAATCCAACCTAGCTTAGATCAGGTTCAGCGGGCTCAAAACTCTCAGTATAAACGTTCTCTGTCAATTTAGGGTTTGATCAAGAGTTTGCGATTAACTCTGGAACGTGCACCTGAAAGTGTGTCATGTGCTGCTAACAGACAGACAGCCAATCACAAGGAACATGGAGAGCATCAGTTTGATTCACTTATTCACTCTTTTTTCACTTGTGAGGTACATAAGCTCAGAAAACAAGTTGATGACACGATTGGGTAACACTTCAATTTAGGGTCCAATTCTCACTATTAAGTTGCTTATTAGCATGCATACTTCTAGGATTTTGGCTGTTAATTAGTACTTATAAAGCACATATTAATGCCTTATTCTGCATGACCATATTCTGGCACAAGAGAGAGCTGACATAATTCACTTCTCTGATAAAGAGATGAAGAGATCGTTATGAAAAACATCATGAATTTAAACACATTTAAAAGGCAGAAATAAACACTTCTGCAGTGAAAATATCTGACTATATCCATGTGTATTAACAAATCATCAGTAATCAATGCTTCATCAATAGACCATATAAATCTAAATTTATATGTATCTAAAATAAAGATTTAAAAAATATGCAACACGCACGTTTAAACAACAATAAAATCAAAAGAGTTAGCGCTCCCGCTCCTGTGATGAGAGATGACACTGCGCATTTAAGTTTCCAGTGGCCTTAACAAAATGTTAAAAAGCGTTTTGTGAATGTTTTATATGAAATATTGAAATGTATAAATTAGTGTTTTGGCACACCTGGTCGAGTGGCACTACAATTTTTTTCTAAATTCGGGTTTTATTCTAGCATGTTAAATTAGTATTCGACGAACGCGCTGGTGCATTCACTTGGATTTGTTTTTCTCACAACAGTGAAAAGAACTTAAAATAAGCGTAGGCTACTCCGTCGTTTTTGGTCACACAGATCAGCGTAAGACATAATTCGGAACTGTAAAAGGTCTACTTTTATGTTTGTACCCTCACATTAACAATAAAACGTTATGCTTTTGTAAAATAAAGAAAACAAACAGGATGCGCTGCCGTCTCGGTCTCCGTGAACTGGAGCGCGTCACAGAAATGAACCAAAACTCTATAAGCGACTTGACCCAGTCACGATAAGAAATATGTCTATAGAAAGCTTGAGTGAACAAATATTATCTGATTATGTAATCCATATGAAACCAACGAGAGGTACAGAGGCAATCTGCTCAAATTTGGATTTAAAAACAATTATTTGTTAAAATGTTCCGATATTGTTTTAATTAAAGTTCATAATTATTCTATAGCCTAAATGTTACTTTAGCAGCTGCATGAAATACCCACTGTAGTTCGTGATTTATTTTCATGAAATAACCCCCCCCCCCCCCCCCCTTCTGCTTTTTTCACAAATCACACACATTTATATACATACACACAAACACACACTCATAATTGTATGCAGTGTTTTTTTATTACTTTCTATTCATCAAAGAATCAAGGTTTCAACAATTTTTTTTTTACCCCAAGTTTTTAACCTACTTTTTTTTATATGATCATGCACTTCTTGAAAATCTTCAAACTTAAGTTCATATACAACCTAAAGCACTTTTTTTACATTTACAAATGTACAAATGCAAAAAGGTGTTTGGTAGCTACAGTATGAGTGATCTGGATGTTCAACAGAAAATGTAACAATATAAGAATGCTTGGTCCCACTTTATATAAGGTGTCTTATATGTAAGTATAGGTGTATGTACTATGTAGGTGTCTCTATGTACTTGCGTCCAAAAAAAAAAAAATAGGTATGTGTTCTTGTGGGTAGTGTTCCAGTTTTGCTGTTATTGGTGTGATACGGGTAAGGTTAGGGACAGGTTTGGTGGTACGGGTAGATTTAAGGCTTGGTTAAGGGGTCAACAGTGTATAGGAGTTTAAGAGAACACTGTTCAAACTGTTTGTATTACATTATTTTGATAAATTAAGTATTTTCTTGAATGCTGTTTATTCAATGAATATCCTAATGATATAATGTTGAGGCAATACAAAACATGTTTCGCACCATAATTACAATCATGTGTTATTAAGTTTAGCTAAATGCTTGCTAAAGACATAACTAACCACCCTTTACACAAGCGTTGCTACAGTAGCTAAATGTCCAAAGCACATAAATGTGTTAAATCGTTAATAGTTAACATTTAGAAACATTTGGAAATTATCAATAGATTGGGTACCTCAAAAACAGGAACAAAATAATTAATAAATTATTTGTAAGTAGAAGTCTGCATACACACCACAACAAATAAAGCCCGTGTGACTTTTACAGACTGTAGTATATGAGTTAATAAATAATGTTACCCATGAATATTTTTTTGTGAAATGCTTAAAATTACTAATAAGATAATTAAAGTGTGTTAGATAATATATAAATCGAATTTTAAAGACATTTAGCATTCAAATGTACAGCAAATGTCAAGCTTTTAATCATTGTATAATTTATTTTATAATCATTATTCGATTTTTAAGAAGTGCTTGATCATTTGAATATAAAGTTCTATGATATTTGTAATTTCCATTAACATTAAATAACGATCTGTTAATCATTATGTATTTTTGTAAGTCCAATAGTAAATATTAACAAACACATTATCTCATAGTTCAATGTGAATATATATTAATAACATAAATAATGATCTGTTAAGTATTCATTATTTATTCAAATATCATTATTTGTTAATGATTTATTAATGAAAGTTGTGTTAACTTAAGCTTTGTCATCACAGGAATACATTTCATACTAATAAATGTAGCCTTAGTGAGCATAAGAGACTTCTTTCAAAAACATAAAATAATAATAATAATAATTCAAGACTTTTTACAACATTGAAAAAATAGATTTTTGCTGCTTATTTAAATTACTTAATTTAAATTGAGTTACAGCAACATAATTGCTATACATTTAGTCCTAACTTAATTTGATTGTGTTCAATTCACTTAAATATATTTAAAATTTAAATATATGGATTAAATGAATCATGTCTGTTAACTGAAATTGGGCGAAATTTTCAGTTCCCAGCATCCTTTGCATATGGCTGGATGGATAAGGAGAGTACATGTTGAAATTAAGTGTTGTTTTATGTGTTTTTGAGTGAAGGGGAATACATGTTAATGTTTAATGTTCAGTTATGTTTGACATTTAAAAGAGTTTCTGTTATATTCAAGTTTTTGTGGTTGCTGAAGAGTAGCAGACAGTCTTAACTTTTAATGGTACAACATAACATAACAATGGTACAACAATGTCAAACAAACATGTCTTTTCCGTTACTCAAAATCACAGACTTTAATATATTGGTATCTACTCAATATATTTGAACTGAATAACTAAAAAACATTAAGTTCAACTAAAAATATGTAAAAAAATGAAGATAAATTAATGTAGTGTAACCTCTTGCCTTAAAAAAAGGTTATTTTTTTAAAGAAATAAATCTTTGACTTTTTTTTAAACCAACACAGGCTGTTCAACACTGTTTCCACTAGTGGGCATTATATTCCATTCGGTGATTCAGCCCTTCCTCTGTTCCTCGTGTGTTTGTGATTTCAAATAGCTAATATGAATTTTTTGTCTGACTGCAGTTTTGTCTCTCAGCAGTCAGTGAACCATTTGAGTTTAGACCTGTATACATGGATCAATACTAATATCGCAGTACATTTCCCTCTGTTCCTCTCTGTGCATCTCCTTTTCTTTTTTTATCTCTTGCACTTGTTCCATTTCATCCCTCTGTCAATACTTGCATAAATTTACAGCATGGGGACAAATTGTTCAGCAGTTCCTCTTTTTCTTAGTATTTATTTTTTCTTCATGGTGTTCTATCATTATGTTCAAATTCTCACAAGCCCCTTTATTATGGAGCATTAATACTGTAAAAAGTGAATTACAATGACAATTGGATGTATCCAAAAATACTGAGTTTAATTGTCACATGCTGCTGGCATATTATAGCTCCATTGGAGTGAAATAAATGTTTGGTACGATTAATATATTTATACTATGTTCAAAAGTTTGAGGTGGGTAAGATTTTTTAAAGAAGTCTCTTATGTTTTTAAAAGAAGTCTCTTATGCTCCACGGCTGCATTTATTTGATCAAAAATACAGTTAAAACAGTAATATTGAGAAATATTATTACAATTTAAAACCACTGTTTTCTATTTGAATATATATATATTTTTTATTAATTCCTGTGATGTCAAAGCTGAATTTTCAGCAGTCATTACTCCAGTCTTCAGTGTCACACGATCCTCCAGAAATCAAGAAACAAGACCCTTTTTCGGGAATAAAATAGAACAGCATTTATTTGAAGTAGAAATCTGTTGTGTAACATTATAAACGTCTTTACTGACACTTTCAATGAATTTAATGCATCATTGCAAAATAAAATAATTTATTTACTGACCCCAAACTTTTGAATGGTAGTGTGTACATATTTGCATTTTGATATTATTTCCATGATATTATTGCACATTTTACTCCAAAAACACTGTAATGTGGGAAAAAAATGGATCGTGAGATTCATTTTTACAGTATTTTTTGTATTTATTTATTTTTACATTTGGAACAAAGCAATATTTTCTTTTGAATTTTGGGGTGAAATGTGACAATTAAAAGTAGCCCGCAAGAAGATTCAGTCCAAGTGTCCAACACTGATTTAGCACTTGTACTACAGTAACTGAACGGAAATCAAAGAGGGAAGATATTCACGGAACCACGACTCTTGACATAATTTCAAGAGATTTATTTGAAAAAAACTTGCTTTTATCAATGAGGCCCCTGTTGTGAAAACAGACACTGAGCTTTGATTGTGCCATAGAAGCTCAGAAAGTTGCTTTCTGTGTATAGAGATTATTTACATCCTAATTTGTCCGCCACCTGTACTCTTTGCCCTCTTAGGAGCTGAAGAATGTGGAAAATAACTTAACTGATGGTCAATTGTTAACCAGCGACTAATTCACTATTCACAGCTCATGAATGATGAATGATGTGCATAATGCATAGTGTTTAGTGAGGGTGCAGCAGTAGGAAGATCTGTACATGCTTCTGATGAGATAACACTGCGATAAACAGCACTTGTATATAGTTAGAACTGCTTACTCTGCTTGAGTTCTTGTTGGTATAGAGGCAACAGACGTCTTTTCGGGTGTCCCACAAAACAGTATTGCGGGTTTTGTTGAGATCTCAGCGTTAGCTTCTTAAAGCAGAAGTATGCAGGACAGCAAACCAACTATATATGCATCTAGATGGTAGTTTTATTTGTACACTTTTCATCTGCTTATCTGGCATGTGAGGTTTTGTTTGATTTGTTTCACTGGCTTGAGATCAATATGGATGGTTACAATATAAGTGAGTTAAACTGTGATGAACTTTAAAAGCTAATTCTAGATCAGCAAGTGGTTTTATTCCCATGGTGCTATGCGCTTCCTGCTGGACTGCGAGGGTGGAGCTGTGTGAAGGCAGCTGGTGTTGGGGTGTCATGGACACCGGCGCTGCTGTGTCTGATGTCAGTGTCAATGGCTCCACATGTTAGTGAGGCCATGGATTGAGTTGCCCCCGCAGTGCTAGATGACCAGATTCTTTTTCAGCGGTGGGACAGTGATGTCATGGAGCTCTTGCTTCACGCCCTTAAACATTCACACCCACAACATTGTACATGGAAGGACAAGAAAATAAAATTAAATAAAACGTGATTAATGAAAAAAATACATTATTAAAACATTAACCACATACTAGCTTATAACTTAATTTGTACTGGGTTGCGATACCTTTTGTAATTACAATAATTGCAATAATTATGAATAATATAATTTTTATAATATATCATATAATAAATATTTCATTTGAAAAGGATTAACATCCATTTTTTTGTGTAATGTCATGTGTTGTAGTGCATTGAAATCTAAAGGTGTAACAAAATAGCTAATATATAATATCATATCATATTAATGGCTAGACGTATCTAATGCATTGAAATGTTTATGCATTATTATGATTCATGATACATTAAAGGGGTCACATGATGCAATTTCTTGTTTTCCTTTTCCAAGTAAAACGACTGAGTCATTATCAGTAATTATGTCGGCTATGAAATAAAATCTTACCAGTCTGATACGATCTGGTCCAGTCGCGCTGACAAAGTTGATCGATCAGGAATGCGTTTCCTGAAAGCATCGTTAGCCAATATGGTCGCAAGTTTCGTTGTTATCAGCATAGTTCAACGAGTCGGTGTTTCCCGAAACCATCGTTCAACGAGCATTCGCAAACAGCATCGCAAACTTGTGTGGTTGGAACGACAGCTCTCGACCTGTGGTTAGAAGCATAGTTTCTTGTTTGCATGACATGTGGACTCAATAAGTCCTTATCTTGAGAAAAATAAGCAAGCTGACATTCAGTTCAACCTGTGTCTTTTATTTAGACATACAAATGTCATTTACGTCTTTTAGTTTGTCAGAAGATTTAAAGGTACAATTTGTACGAATTTTGTAATAAAATATCCAAAAATCACTTGCACAGTGCCATATATTTCCTGCAATTGTGTACTTACAATATCCCAAAAGTCTCCAAAGATTTTTAATTTTCAGAAAAAATTAAAATTTTAAATAATTGTCCGTCCCGGAAAAAAATGTTGCCTGTCAATGACGCAATATCCGCACTAACCTCGGTTTCCGCTCGTACTGCCATAGCCATGACATAACCATGGCAACAGACGTGGACAACTGCGTAGTGCGTAACGTTTAGCGGCACGCTGTTCTTATTTCGTTCAAATATTATAGACCATGGCAAGCAGACTTTGGGACAAAAAAGGAGAGCTAAAATGAGGATCAATATCGGTCGGGACTCGTGTGCGGCCTTGATTTCTGTCTATTATTAGCAATCGTGATCTGCTTCATACCACTGTAATGTTAAAAAACATGAATGTTTTCACTCATCCATTAACATTATTAGATCTATCAGCTTGACAGCAATTCCCATCATTCAGCTTATCACTGCATCATAAACCTACGCCTTTGTTATTGTAAGAGTTTAGCGACCCCTAGCGGCAAATTTTCTTTTACATATCGTAGCTTTAAAGCACAGATTTTGAAGACTGCGCATGTGCGAACGTGCTACTATACGTAAGCCTATGATTGAATCTGGAAATAAAGCAAAATAACTGAGAAAAATAAGAAATAGTCCTGCAGATGCCATGTCTGTAAGTTATATCAAAACATCTAGCGTTACTTTGATCTCAACAGTTTCATTAAAAGAAGTTATTAGCCTACTCCACCACCTGCGTGACATCATTAACCAACGTGGTTGAAATACCAATTTTCGACAATACGGTTTCTAGCTAGTTGATTTCTTCAACGATGCATCGTAGGCTACTATGGTAGTTAAGCAGCGAGTAACGTCGTTGTATGGGAAACACACATCGTTTCAGAACGATGAGCTTTGTAAAAATCAACGCATTTCAGAAAGGCGGGGCATAGAGGAGAAACAATGATGTACAGTATATGTAAAATAATTACTTTTTTTTTTTGGATTAGTTTTACGATCTCTTTATGGCCTTTTTGAAGCATAAAAGCTTCAGTTGCGTAGCTGCCAATTTCTTTAAAACATTTTTTTCAAAGATGAACGAAAGTCATTTGGAACGACATGAGTGTGTGTAATTATTAATTAAAGGGCACCTATTATGACATTTAAAATGTTCCTAATGTTGTTTAGGGAGTCCCCAACAACAGTTTTACGTGCATGCAATGACAAAAAACACTTTTGTTGTCGTATAATATGCATTTATTTTTACCTGATTTGCTCACCGACTCCCAAATGATTCGTTCAACGACTCATTTTTCCAAACCCCTCCTTTGCGCGACGCTAATCTGCGATTGGTCAGATGACCCAGCAGTGTTTACAGAGATAATACTTATTGTTTAACACGGAGTACAATGATGCTTTTATCAATTAAATTGTGTTATAATAATGATTATAGTCCACTGCTTTGTAGTAAAAAACAAAAAATAAGATAAAGAATTTAATGTTATGTTAGCGAGCATAGCCCAGAGTTCATATTGTAAAAGCACAATCAGTCTTTGTTTGCGTTAGCCCGATGCATAAACATAACGTAAAAAAAAAAAAAAAATGCAGTTACGTTACTACGAGGTATTAACTTACTCTATTCTTTAAGACAACTCCGAAAACAACGACAAACACTTCACATATCTCAATACAATTGCCATTGAAGACCTAGAAGCTTAACGGTGCTTACACAACAAACAAAATAATTATTAAGCATGCTACATAAAACATAAAAGCAACAATTATTAATAACACTTACAGGTTGTGATACGGAGGAGGAAGCTGATGCATACACCTGGAACTGAACCTTCCTTCAATATCAGCCGGCTCGCGAATCCAAGCTTGATTGCATTTAAAAAGCAATCGTCTTCAAAATGGCGCGAACAAAGCACAAGGCTCGGACTATACTTCTGTGGTATAGTTGTATATATGAATTGTAGCCACTTAGTCTTCAAATGCTCCTCCTTGGGCAGATGAAAAAAGTTGGCTTTTGAGTCGCACTTCAGAACACAGCGTCTCGTCGCCATGATGTTGTCAAGTTTTCCCTGCTGGCCTTGGAGCGCAATAAGTGGGCGTATCGTATTCAAATAACTTGACAAGTTGACGTCATCTAGTCAGAGAAAAAGCTTCGGTCTTCTAACGATTCATAAAAATGACTCCGAGTCGACTCTTACTTTTGAAAGACAATAACTTTATATACGGTGCACTTTCATATTTCAAACTTTGCAGGATGTTTTTGTTCACTTAGATCTATGTTACACACTACGTGAAAGGTAAATTTCAAAATTCCATAATAGGTGCCCTTTAATGGCAAAATTTTCATTTTTGGGTGAACTATCCATATTGTGACATACTGAGTGTAACAAATAATAGTAAAAAGAAAAAAAATGTAGGGTGGAGACTTGGATCAGTTTGATTGGATGTTGAGACATGGCTGTTTCAAAGTGGAGGCATGTGAATGTTGCAGAGGTGAAGTTTAAGCAGACTAAATGATTGGAGAAGCCCTGTATGTCACCAGAGAGAAGTCTGGCATTTTCACTGAAGATCCAGTTGTGACATTATGACATAGGCTATATATATATATATATATATATATATATATATATATATATATATATATATATATATATATATATATAATATATATTAAAATAAAAAAAAATATATAAAATATATATATATATATATATATTAAATTAAAAATGAAACATACGCAAAAGAATTGTTCACAATAAAATCTAAAACATATTGAGGAAATACAAAAAAATATTTCATGGACATTCAAATAGCTCTGAAAAGACATGTATTTTTACTAAGCACAATGCAGTGTGCTTAAAAATAGACTATAAAGTGTTGAACCCATTTCACTGAATTCTTTACAGATTATTCCTAACATGTACTTAGTTTTACACTCTCTGTTTCCACTTATTCTATAGTAAATGTTTTTAGATTTGCAAACTCAAAAAAATAGTACTGTTTCTCATTGTTCTATAAATATGTTTTGATGTGACAGATGGGAATGTATAAAGTTATTTAGAATCAATAAAGGGTTTGGATCTGTTCACTGTTGATGATGTTTTGTGTGAAGTCAACATTTTGTTGATTAGACTTCCTTTTTGTAAACTTTTAACTTCAATTTAACTTCCTAGAGACACTTATCTCCTAGTGAAGACAAACACAATACATAAGAGCTGATTCTGTTGCATTGTGAAGTGCTGAGAGAGAATGAAGCAAGTTTAAAGGTGTCTGACTTCTCGTCCTCATGCTACAATGTATTAATTTGCGTTCATTTTAACTAAAATGATTCAGTGAAAACAATATTTTTATTGCAATCGGAGTTCAGTCCACTTAGATCTCATTCACTCATTGTAAGGTCATGTTAGGTGAACTTCATTACAGCTTTTGAGAGATATTAATTACCCAGAGGACGCTCATTCGCTCACATTGTTTGAGTATATTCCGCCTTTTAGTGTTTACAGTGTTTGGCTGCAGCTTGTGTCTGTTATTACCTGTGTTTTTTCGGGCGGTTTGAGACGGCATGCATTTGTAATGAACTGAATTCCGGCTTAGTGGCTTGATAGCTGCAGGATCCGTAAATAATGTAGACTAAAGCGAAGAGCAGTGAGTTTCTTAGCTTCATCGCTCATTCAGCCTCTTAAACGGCGATCGGTTCCGCTGTCAGACATGCGCAGAACAGACAGCAGCTCAATAGCGTCTTCTCATGCCGTTCTCAGAATCCATTTGAACCGCAAGCGAGCCGATCATTTCTCGTTCTGACGGAGGCAGCAGACGTCAAGAGTCAATTGCACGCTGTAACAATCTTCTCTATCGCTGTTCATCGTGTCTCGACGGATACAAAATGACTCACAACGACGAAATGGGTAGGATACTTAATTTATGCATAAGTATGATGTTAAATGTTTTCGACTCTTCCTACCATAGGTGAGACCGGGGCTAGTTGTCACAAGAGCTCACTCTGGTTTTTAAAACAAAAGTCCAGTTACATAAATCTATATTATGTTACATATTATATTCCTTAGCAATTTGAAACTGTCTCCAATTACTTTTTTTTCTGATAGAACATGAATTCCATTCATGTAGCCTATGCTTGCGCTGTTGAGTAAACAAGTGAACATAGTAGGCACGCTACTAGCCTACATTCAGGCTTGAGTCAACGGCAGATTTAACCTACCTGAAAGCCTAAAACTGTGTTCTTTACAATGTATTAATTAACCTACAGTAAGTTTTGGCCAATAAATAATTTCATATTTTTATAGGTTACATCTTTTCTATATCGGTTTTAAGGCTTAAATGAAGCTGAACAGCCTAAATGCAGGTTCCCACTGTGACAAGTTACTAACCCCATTTATCCTACTATTACACAGCATGCCCTTCTATTGGTCAAAAAAGGTTAATTAACTGTTTTCCCCCCTGAGAAATTGAGTGCAACAGGTAGGCTACTGCACATAAATTCATTTTATTATCACACTCAATTTGTAAGCTTGTTTTTGTCAAGGATCAGTCTGCGTTATTTCATCTTTATTAAAAAAATAATAATAATCATGCGAAAACGGGGCATTTCCTGGTGAAGTAGGCTACTACACTAGCTTGATCCTTGACCATCCTCTCCCAAGTATTTTGAATGACGTATAGTCTCTGTACTTGTAAACTACTAATTTGTATACATCTGGTTATAATAAGCTTCATTTTTTTTCTATACTTATAATCAATTTTAAATCAATAGTTAATTAAAAAAAAAATTATAATGTTGTCCGCAATGCTTTATACTGCAAGTCTTGTGTCAGCCCACTGGTTTCTTTGTGTTTCTCTAAATGCAGAAATTTGTGTAGCCTCTGCGGTAATGCATTTCTCATGTAGCTACATTTGCATTGAGCACTTTAATGTCCACAGTCCATTTGAAAGCAGTTCAGGCAATATTTCCTTATTACTTGGCTGTCACTAATGGCCCTCTTGTTCTATTTTCTGGGCCCATTCCATTCACACACAAACTCATTTTCTCCCTTTTGGACTGTCACACTCTTTCTTTCTTTGACTGTCTCTCTCACTGGTGACTCAGCAAAGACAGGTGACCACTCTCCTCTAGCAGCAGCTCTTAATGGTAGTCATTGATTTACTCGCTCTCACTGTCTGACTTCAGTGTGTATGAGTGTGCAGTTTATGTGTGAGTCTGCCAATCTTACAATCACAGTCTTTCAAACATTTACCATAAAGTTTAAAAATAAGATTTAAGACACTTTAAAAAAAAAACTGTAGTTTTATGTTTTCGGCATTTTCCGTTTCTTATTTATTGCTTAATTTACTTAGTGGTTTAGTTTGTACAGTGTGCAACAAATACCCTTCAAGTTCTGTGAAAAAGAAGTACACTGTAGCGTACTATTAAAAACGAGTACTTATTACGCAAATAATATACTTTAATATAGTATATATACGTAAGTGAAAGTGAATGTGATTATATTCAAATATTAAAATCTAAATATTATTTAAAAAAAAACAATGATTTAAAATGTACTTTAAAGCAAAACTTCTAATTTGACATTAAAGAATTATAGTCATTAAGGATCATAGTCATGAAAGTGTACTCTCTTAGTGGCCTTTTATTTTTCATTATCTGTAAGTACAGTTTTTTTAAATATACTTTTAAGGTTTGACATATACTACAACTTATTTTTCACACGGGTACCCTTACTGTAGTAAATACAGTTTTTTCTATATTATTTATTCTATAGGCTATTAATTGGCTCCTGCATACCCATAACACTAGGGCAAGCTTGGAATAGATGGATGAATGTTTTATTAGAAGATAGAGTGATCATCTACTTACCACTTCCATGATATACATATTGATTGACAGATGGTATAGGGGTTTACAGTGTAGCCAAGGTTCTCTGACAGACACTTATGTTTGTAGTAGAATCTGTAGCAGCCTACAGAAGTATGAAGTCTGTAAGGGCACCAACATATTCATCCAAAATATAGACCTCTTTATAAACTGAATCAATAATAAATTGTACTTGTGTTCAGGATTCTGCAACAAAATGTTTCTGATTTTCTAGACTATTTTATGTCGTGAAGGGAGCAGGAGGATATATAAAAATGTAACATAATGGCTTCGGCAGGTAGGCAAACTAAAGGCCCCGATAATCTTCAAACGAAATCGAAGAACGAACTGATGTGACGTCATTTCGAACATAATCAGGGCAAAACTAACTTCTTTTAGAGTTTGTTTTGGAAGTTCAAAACAGCTTGCCAAAGCGAACTTTCCGGAAAAGTTTGCTTCGGCTGGTAAACACCTTTGTATTGGTCACTGCCAATTACATGGGTAGGTGTGCGTGGAGGCTCTGCCTTCTTTCATGTGGAAATCTTTTCAGCTTAATTTCTCCTGTTCAATCCTGGAGGTCAGACGTGACCCTCAAGTTAAAATATGAACACACTAGAGCTGCTTTATAGTAGAAAATGAAGCTGTACTTCTGATGAAACGAGACACTGACACTGTTTTTCATGTTTAATATGGTAAAGCTGCTTGATTTTAAGCACTCTATTGTATAAAATGCTATCAAAATAAACGTGACGTGACTTAACCAAAGTTATTTGGTATTTTCGACTTTATACTCTCAAAAAAAGGTACAAAACCTGTCACTGCGACCAGTACCCTTCAAAAGTGTTCTAATATGTACTATTTTGGTACTAATATGTACACTTTTTGTGCTGCCACAGTGACAGCTTTTGTACCTTTTTTTCTGAGAGTACCGAAATGCAGAGATTGTGCATGACTTTGCTATGATGCTTTATTGAAAGAATGCTTGCTGTTTTCTCAGTTTTGTTGTGTTTATTTTGTTATTGAGAGGAAAGCGTGCCTCACATATTTACATATTTATCTAAACATCGCTCTCATCTGTGTGGGTGGCATCTGATGTTTGTTAACAGTATATCGCTGCTCACATATTTCGAACTTCGTTTTACCCCTAAACGAAGAACGAAAAAGAACTTTGCTGTGAGTATATCACGGCCTTAAATTAAGCATTTAGCATTAAGCTTTGTATCAGTAGAAAACCTGTCGTATTTTCGAATTACCATGCTTCCCTCCCACATGTCCCCCTGAGACGAGAGATTTATGTATTTTTTGTCTGGAAAAAATCCTCCGATGACGCACAAATCGTCATTTTGCGTCATCAAAGGATTTTTTGGCCAGAGACTACAGCCAGTAGTAGTAGCTAGTTCCGCATGTTTTCAACCCGCCCATAGAGGGTGTATCAGAATGTACAAATAGTGTCAGCCTGAGTAGTAGGGGTTACCATACATCCTTTTTCCCAGACATGTCTGGCCGTCGAGATCGTCCAAAATGTCCGGGATTCATCTTTTGCTTTCTACAGTTTTCATTCATTGTTTACATGCACACCTTTTGTTTCAATCTAACTGAATGTAGTGTTTACATGAATGCTAAACAAGTGATCGGTTGATGTGCATTTTAGCATTGGTAAGAAAATTCCCGCTCCTCCCTGAGAGATAGCCTACGAGACCGGTGCGTCTCACAGGTGCCGCTCATCAGTAATCACGCCACTGCTCGCCACAGTAAATATAATGAATGGCGACTGAAGAAAGCAAAAGTCGAATCCCGGACATTTTGGGCCAATTCCAGACAATCCCGGGCAGACTTGTCACGGAGACTCACGATAAAACGGCGTCTTTTAAGTTTCGAGTCAACTAGTAGCCTAGCCTGGTTGTTTAACTGCGCTCTTACCGGTAGGCGTGGCTTGGGAGTGGCTTCGTAGGGCAGTGAAGCAAGTGCATTCTGGGAGATGTTGTCTTCCATCCACATGTCTCAGTCTAGAAGGCTCCAGTCCAAATTAAAAATTAATTTCACATTTCTACTACATAAATTATGTTAAATACATCCATCTTTCCAGAGGTGAAGTATCCTTTTAAGCAGGGCAGCGGGTACCCCAGCTCCATAGCGCCCCACAGTTGTCCCCACTGTAAATCTGTGGTGAAAAATGGAACTGCAGTGTGCTCTAATTAAAAGCAATTGGGGCAAATTTATTTTCACGTTACATTACATAAACCTCACTCCGGACCAAGACAATATCTGTCCGCTTTAGCTATGTGTGTATATTAGTCTGCATCAGATCAGGAACTAGTTGGCATGTCTGTTCTTCCTATGTGGAGTAGCGTATCAAATTAATGAAAGTATAAATCATTTAGTATAAACATGCTCATGTGAATAGCCTTTATGTAGTTCTGTTGTGTTTGTTTTACGTTTGTTCTGAGAATAGACATGACAGGGCTCCAGACTAACTTTTTTCCCTAGGAGCACAGTGGCCCCTAACTGAAAATTTTAGGAGCACAACCAGGAAATTTAGGAGCACACACCGTAAATCAACATACTAACCAAATATTCACATTTCTACTAATTTCCAGTGTATTACTAATAAATACTTTGATAATAGATGCAGAAATTACAATGCCTTTGCGCTCTGATTTAACGTTACAGCCTCTTGTCTTGTCTTCTAAAAGCAACCGGCAATTGATTTATTAACACCGCATACTCTATGCTTTGTTATTAAATAGAGTATTGTGTTTAAACTGTGAAGTGCCTGCACTGTCGGCAAACTTCGTGTTCCCCGCAGTTATGGGGTAGCGACTGCAACATTCGCAGTTCATGGTATTCATCTCCTTACAGTACTACCTCAACCAGCTGAATTCTCGCAGCCAGTCTTGGGTTCGGCCTTTTTTGCCACTAAACCTCTCACACTGAATCATCATCCGACTGTGACACTGTACTAGGGCTGCAACATTTCAAATAGCTCACAGTTCAGTTTGTATCACGGTTTTAGGTTCACGGTTTCGGTATGATTTCGGTGTTATGTTCAGGGGAAAAAAAGACTACTGTCAAAAAAAATTAAGAAATAATCTAACCACAAGCAAAAGCACAAATAAATACAATAGAGCAAAGATAGCCTAGCCTACTAATAAAATAAACTATGCTTTTCAGGTAGGTCTAACATTAGTTTTCAGGTACAGAAATTGAATAAAATAATCAAATGTAAAATAACATTGCATATTTGACTGTATAAATTAAAGATAAATCCTTATTAAAGTTACAAAAGCTATTTAATTCAGAGCTGATTCAGTAGGCCTACACCAATACTGTGAGTGTCTTTCTGCATACATGTTCACTTAAGGTATAACAGATACTGTCTGCTAGGATACTCATCAAGACGGACATGTTGACATACTTTTTGTGTGAATTTGTCCATTCAAGAGCAAGACTTGAAAGATAATATTTGCGCGCTGTCCGAGATGAGTAACCTACGCACGCGCGCGCGCACACACACACACACACGCGCGCACAAATCTAGACGCGAGTTCTCTTTCGCGTCTTGCTCTTGAATGTTTGCATTGGCAAAATAAATGAGTTTAGTTTAAACATGATGGTAACATCTGCAGTTCAGGTCTCGCCTGCGCTCGTGCGCTATCAACTCCCGGGTGATGACGGCGTAAATGACAGGTCATGTTCGAGCATTTGGCACTCACATTGAACAATGCACAAAGAGTAATCGTTTTATTCACGTTTTTTTATTATTATCGCTGTTGTAATGTTTTATTTGAGAAGCCAGCAAGTGAATTTAACTGGCACACTAGCCGCAGAACGAGTCAATGGTTCGCTTGCTCGTGGCTCAGACGCACATAGCAGGTTGTGATATTAATTAATAATTCGATTGGTTGGGTCCTTACCATAGACTGTAAAAAAATTAGGTCCTTACATGCGCTTCGTGAGGCACACACGCACACTAGCACACACATGCATATTCATTAATTAGCATATTCTGTCATAATTATCTATAAATCGCATTCCCGGGGGCAGGGTTTATTCTAAATTTAGGGTTAGTGATGTCACTAACCCGTGAAGAAGTTCATTGTAGTCCCTACCAACCGTTTGTTGTAGTCCTTAAGAAGCGATTTCTGTAAGGAAAATATCTCCCTTTCCTTTGAACTTCGAGCGTCGTAACTTTACAGATTTGTAACTCAAACAGCAACATTACACTCTAACTAAAGTTAAAGAAGTGAAATCATAATCAACCACCCATTAAAAGCAATGTCAGTCAACATTAGCGCCTTGGGCTGAATAACGCAAACTCTGCCAAAAGTGTTCTGCATGTGTTCAGCAATTAGAATATAAAGCTCACAAAATGTTTATCATAAACTATCGCTAAGACCCAGAATCTGACCTACCAAAATTTACGGTCATGTGCCCCTACTGATCTGTATGATAAAAAAGGTATAGTTAGAACACCATAACTCCATAAAAGCTGGACATCTTGTTTTGTTTTATGTTCTTATTGACAGTTTTTTTCCCCCTTGATCTTAATTTGTTATCTTCTATGTAGGTAATGTGGGTATGCAACCTGTGCCGAAAACAACAAGAAATCCTCACCAAGTCGGGAGCGTGGTTCTACAGCGGTCCTGAGGGGTCCAGATCAGGGTCCCAAGCCAAAGTAAGGGGAGGCCCAGCCGGAGCAAACCAGGACCCTCTCAGAAACGGTTCAGGGGTCCCCTCAGACAGGTGAGAAGTTTATATTACTGCACATTGCTTGGCCTCGGACAATGTAAAATGTATGGGACTGATGCTGTCAGAAGGTTTTGTCTCAATGAGGAAGCTTTGTTAAAGGTTTTTTGGAGTGGAAATTACTTAAATGAAGTGTTTTAATTATTGATAATTCATAGGACAGAAAATGTCTCGGTTACTCATGTAACCCTCGTTCCCTGAAGGAGGGAACGGGAGACGTAACGTCGATGTGACGACGTAATTGGGATCGCCTTGAGAGACAGAATTGCATCAGCTGCTCTGCTTGCAGTGCGAGCATATAATGAGCAGCAGGTGCGTCGCATATTGTTTTACGCTGAGGAGCCGAGACGTGTTCGGCCGTACAGCGATGGTCAGCAACCGTGGCGACGGGACATTACGTCTCCCGTTCCCTCCTTCAGGGAACGAGGGTTACATTAGTAACCGAGACGTTCCCTATCAGTCGCTCACGTTCGACGTAACGACGTAATTGGGATCCCTATGGAAAACGCCACAGTTGCTGCCACATCCAGGGCCCTGCGCGAGACTCTCTGACCCCCAACTGGCTGGGGCGGAAGGCCTGCGTAGAGGGAGTTCGAACTGCTGTTCCCTTATGACCCAGATAGTGGAACTCTTGGATAACACTGGGAAAGCTCCTCTTACAGGGGAGAGGGACGCTGTGGAGCCACATCCTGCCCAAAGGGAGGTAACGTGAAGAATACACATATGGACTGGCCGGTTAGGTGCAGTGCAACATATGGAATGTCACTAGGGTGGCTCCAGCCTGAGAAGGGGGAGGCTACACCGGACATTGACGGTAGAGCGGAATCTGCCAAGGGAAAGACACGGGCTTACCGCAGGGAGCTGGTCGAGGAAGAATACGCATATGGGATCACCGCAGGGATCACCACATATGGAACCCAGCCTAGCACAATTTACAAGCATAAGAGCACAAGGCCTGGCGTCAAACTCGACTGGAGCAGAAAAGCACATGTATCCGCTCCATGTGGAGGGGAGTGGCGCAGCAAGCCGACACTAGAGTGGAAACTTCGGGGTTACCGGCTGGTTGAAGCGAGCACACAAGAAGAAACCAGCTCAACACGTAGGCTATATCACCGAGGCGCAGTGTGCCAGCGCCCAAGAAGAAGCGACACCCCGAGTGGAGTGGGCTCTTAACCCGGGCGGGCAAGGCACGCCTTGGGCTTCGTAAGCCAAGGCGATGGCATCCACTATCCAGTGGGCCATCCTCTGCTTAGAGACAGCCTTTCCCTTCTGCTGGCCTCCGTAACAGACGAAGAGTTACCAGGAGTACTTTCTTACAGGACAGAGTTTTTAACTCAGCTGATTGCAAAGGCTCAAAGGGGGGTCTCTGAAGTGCCAAAGGACCAGAGACAATCCCAAGAGGGTATAGAGAGTGGATTCCTCAGGAACCTGACGATCAGGTCGTGCTTTCCCAATGACTTACCTTCAACTGCATCGTGATGTGTGTCAATCGCGCCAAAATGCACTTTTAGGGTGGAGGGAGACAGCCTTCGCTCCAAGGAAGGAAGGCACGGCTCTGATCGAGCAAGATCGGGGGTTCTCCTCGTGAGAAGAACACCAGTCAACAAACAGGTTCCACTTCAACGCATAGAGGCGCCTCGTAGAGGAGGCTCTAGCGGAAGTGATGGTGTCTACTACTGCTTGGGGTAGGTCACCTAGAACCTCCGCATCCAGGGACCAGACATGGTGTTTCCAGAGTTCTGGATGCGGGTGCCATCACAAATGATGTGCCAATGCAGTTTAGGCCCCGTTCACAGACCTGAAGCTGCATGCCCATTGTACGTGGCCCCCCAGCAGGTGGCAGAGGCATCCTTGGTGACCACAGAGTGCCTGGGCACTTGTTCTAGGGAAACACCTGCCTGCAGGAACGAAGGGCCCGACCACAAGCTGAGAGTTTGGCGACAGTGCGGGGTCACTTGGACCCGGCACGAGCCGCTCTGCCACGCCCATCTCGGGACTCGATCATGGAGCCAGTGTTGGAGTAGCCTCATATGAAGCAATCCGAGCAGCGTTACCGCGGTGCCTCTGTGAGGCGCGCTGTCATGTTGATCGAGTCCAACTCCATACCGAGAAAAGAGATCCTCTGCCCGGGGGTGAGTTGCTCTTTTCCCGGTTGACCCGAAGCCCCAAGTGGCTGAGGTGACTGAGCACCATGTCCCTGTGTTCGTACAACTGCTCTCTCGACTGGACCAGGATAACCCAGTCGTTGAGGTAGTTGAGGATACGAACACCACTCTCGCACATGGGAGCAATGACCGCCTCCGTGACTTTCATGAAGACACGGGGCGACAGGGCCATTCCGAAGGGTAAGACTTTGTACTGATATGCCCGTCCCTCGAACGCAGAGCGAAGAATAGTCAGACTCGGATGACATCCCACTCGGATGCCATCCTAACGTCACAGTAGAGCAGGCTGTGGCGGAGTTTTTTTTTTTTCGCAGGGGACTGACACCCTTGGCGACAAACAGACTGAGGGGCAGCCCACCAGTGACCCAGGGAGCACATTGTGGTAAGCTTTTGGTTACCTCAGCCTGCTCTTGAGCTGGGGAGAACCGCTGGTCTCCAATAGTGTCTCAGAAAGGCCACCTCGTGAGATGGGAGCATCGAGAAAGCGAACTTTGGCGATGTCTCACACCTCTGCAAGGTTTATCCAGGGGGCACTTTGTCACCAGGCGCAGCTCAACCCCAACTCAGAACTACCCTCATGCATTATGACTTTTTTTTATTTATTTTTTTAGGGGGGCTGTCACATGCAGGGAAGAGGCAGTCTGCCACCCCACCATTGAATGTAGTGAGAGAGAAAAAAAACTTTCTGCAGCTTTTGGCACGTTTGGCTTGCCATATTGGTTGGTAATGCTTCCATTCCATACTGAAAAAGTTTTTCATGCACATCCGGGAAGGCAGGGGGGCGGGGCAAGGCGATTATGCGTCACCCCCAGTGTAACCCCGGAAAGCATGGCTGTCAAATCTGAATCTGATTCAGCATGAGCATGCACACCATTATAGTGGGAGCTCAGAATCATCTTAATTTCCAGAGCATAACAACCCTCTCTCTGATCGACATCTAATCCTCCCCGGAGCCCAGAATGAAAAGCTAGGTCCATCATGAGAATGACCAGCATCCCATCCAGAAGCTGCTAGGCATGCGAGACAGTGAATGTGGCCGTCAACTTGACAGCACGCAGCACGCTGATCGCTTAACCTTCATGAAAAAGGCAAGACGAACAATGTGCTGACGTGGTCATGTTCTCATAGGAGAATATAACCACCCACAAACAGAGTCTCAACATGTTTGCGATGCGATAGAGGAGTGAGGGGCCCACACGGATTGGTTACCGGGCGGGGAAGCCCTCACTATAATCCTCCGGTCACCCTGGCTATACGCAGAAGTAGCCCTTTTCTGGTGCACCAGAAGAAGAACTAGATCGGGGCATAGGCGAGAGGACTCCACCTCGAAAGACGCGCACTGGGTTGCTGTGACAACCTGCGCTGTCAGCCGGCAGTTCGACGGCACACGGCACCCTGATCACTTAAACCTTAATAAGAAAGGCAAGACTAACAACGTGCCGACGTAGTCATGCTCTCATGAGAGAACATGAACCACCCACGAACGCAGTTTCAGCAGACTTAAGCCTAGGCATGTGAAACCGTGATCGTGGCCATCACATGAGGATAGGAAACGACCGCATCCAGAAACACACGGTTTGAATGACGTCTTGAAAAAGACGCAGTGCCAAACCATGTATACTCTTTCAGGAAAAAACTGCTCTCTCTGGTGCTGAAGCACCCAGGGATGACCGCGGCTACACAAACAGGATGATAGTGCAAGCCTGATGTGAGCACTCACATTCTCATTAAAGGCGCAGCATTCTGAGCTGTGAAAACAGCTGTTTTTTTCGGCTCTCTGTGAGATCGCGGCCAGCGCTGTCTGCGCTGTAACGCAAACACCTGGTTTGAAGAGGCATTCTCCTGAAGAGCAGACTCGTTTTCTTCTTTTGAAGTTTAACACTGTCAGAAGATTGAACCGCTCGGCTCCGAAGCGAAAGACAATATGCAACGCACCTGCTGCTTGTTATATGCTCGTGCTGCAAGCAGAGCAGCTGATGCAATTATCGCATGCCAATGTGCATTGGCTCGTTATAATACTCTCGAAGTAGATTGGTCTCTCAAGGCGATCCCAATTACGTCGTCACGTCGACATTACGTCGTCACGTCAACATTACGTCAAACGTGAGTGACTGATAGGGAACAGTTTTTATTATTGTTTTACAGAGAAATTAGCAAACCAGGATATTTTTTTTCAGATTCAGGATTTCTTCGCTATTTTCTCAGGACATGCATTTGATACCTGTAATGTATGGACATTTTATGTGCGGTAATTAAGAATCACACAGCAGCATTAATAAACAGGAAACTGCAAATGTTTGAGATCTTTAGGAGCATCTGTAAAATTCAAACATACAAAAGTGATAAGGGTTGTGCTATGTTGAAGGGACAATACATGCAACATTTAGCTCCTTAATTTTCTTCTTTGACAATTATATCTGTTTAATACTTTCTGAGTCAAAGCGACATTCAATGTACAGTGACAGTTGCCTCTGAGGTAACTAGAGGTAAAACTAATGGTCATGAATTTTGCAGTAACTACACTGTTACATTTTAACCCTCTGAGGACGAATTGGGCGGTACCGCCCAAAATGGCATACTTTTACAAATGTGCAATTATCTTCAAAACTATTAATGATAGAGAGGTGCAGTTTTGCCGTCTTCCTCAGATTCTGCTGAAAACAGTGATATCACGTTTGTATTATACACACGCTTCGCTGTTGCGCAATACCACTGCATAAAAAGGCCAATGAAATCGATGTTGTTAGGCAAATTCCACCAATGGAAAAATTGCCGCTGGGAGGATTTTTTTTTTTACCCATTCAGAGGAAGGTTACCAAGATGTATTCTAGCCAATCAGAGGACTCTGTAGCCTTCAACATGTACAAACAAACAGCGTCATGTGGACGGAGAATGAGACGGATAGCGAACGGAGCGGAGTATTACAGAGCGCACAGAGATCTATATAAGAGAGAGACAGAATAACTTAAATAGCATTATTATTGTATTGTTTTAGCACTTTTATGATGGCAAGCAGTAAGATTTACGGCAGAACAAGCTCTGGAACAGTTAGTGGAAAGTAAATCTGCCAGGTTGTGAGTGTGTCTGTTCTTCAGAGCAAGCAGGTCTCATTTAGTTCGAAGCAGACCGCTTTTTCACGCCTGGGACTGTAAAAAAAGTTCCTTATTTCATTGTTCTTAACACATTTGATTGAACAATTACAAATGTCTGTCAAGCAAAGGGTTTGACAAATATATTTTTGGTTCAAAAACTGTTCACTATTGTTGTGCGAGGTGTGATTTTCAGTAATAAATGACAAAAATCTAATTTTCATTTTTGAAATTCTCTCGATTATTGTAAATTTTTCACTCATACTTCCTTTATAAACACATTACATGCATGCTTATGTTAGCTTAGGGTCTTCTGAATCCATAGATACCAAACACATGGTGTTCCATCTCCATTACATATGGTGTATAAGCCCAAATGTAAAAATAGAGAAAACGGACCAAAAAGGGCTTAGTCCCCAGAGGGTTAAGAAGTGAATGTGAATGGAGCCTGACTTTGCTAAGCTCTCCGTTACTATACTAGGGTGTTGTGATTGATATGGTTTTGCTTATCAGTATTATTATTATTCTGATATTAATCTTGGGGAAAAGAAGTACACTTTAAGTATGTCTTTATTAAAGAGTGCTAATAATTATAAATATAATAAATAATAATTAATAATAATTCATTACATTTATATAACGCTTTCCTCGGCACTCAAAGCGATTTACATGGAAGGGGGAATCTCCTCGACCACCACCAATGTGCAGCATCCACCTGGATGATGCGACGGCAGCCATATTGTACCAGAACGCCCACCACACACCAGCTTATTGGTGGAGAGGAGACAGAGTGATGAAGCCAATTAGTATATATATATATGGGGATGATTAGGAGGCCATGATGGACAGAGGCCACTAGGCAAATTTGGCCAGGAAGGGGTTACACCCCTACTCTTTCGAAAGACATCCTGGGATTTTTTGTGAACACAGAGAGTCAGGACCTCGGTTTAACGTCTCATCCGAAGGACGAACAATAGTTAATTCAGATAAATGAATATACTTAAGCAGATTTGACATGATTAAAGTTTTTTTTAAGTGTACTTAAGTGCATTAAAAAGTGTACACTTAAGTAGCTGTTTTACTGCATTAATGTTTATATTGGCAATTATACAGTTTAAAAAATATATAATTTTAAGATTTGAAGTATACGCTACAAGACTTATGATTTCTGGACTATACTTGGGGTTAATAGTGGGTTGCTTACATAGTAATAGTGATTACAGGCTTCATGACTAGAACAGATATTTCACTACTAAGCTACACGCACGCAGCAATACCCATTAGCTCTGGTCTGACTCGAAAAGTGGACTAGCGATCCCGTCAGACTCTTTCCAGCAGGTCATTAAGGGTCTGTAAGTGGTCCAGGACCTAATGAGGAAAGTGCACTGACTACACAGGCCACATCAGCATCAGATGGACTTGCACACATTGAGCTCAGATAGATAATGGTAATGATTGTAATCATTTTGACTGCTCAAAATTTTCAACAAATTATTCAGCCTATACTTGAGTAGTTGGAGTGAGACACAGGACGGAGTTGGAGAAAGTTCTGAATGAACTATTTTGCAGCCTAATTGTTTGTACATATGTGTCCGATAGATTTCTTCCGCTGTTTCATTGAACATCCCTCCCATTGCTGTCCAACTTAACCAACCAGAAAAATGCAACAATAAAGGCTTGCTCACACCAAGGATAACTACTACACAGTTTAAATAATCGTTCTAAATAATCAGATAAAAGTCCACACCCCATCAATAACAATAATGTCACAGAGAAACAATATCATTAGAATCAATTTTTAGAATTATATTTTTGACAGCTAATCAGAATCCATCCTGCTTTAAAGAGTTCAAGGCAAGCATTTAAAGCAGCAGATGACAAAACTACAGCGCATGCTTATAATAAACAGAACCTTATTTTGCATTAGTGTGGACTATACAGTAATATCGGTCTTGATGTGAACGGGCCTTTAAAATGGCAATGGCTGTTTTTTTCCATCATTTTTGTCACTTTCTAGAGTACTAAACTACTATTTTTGTCAAGTACTAGATGCTTGAGTGATTATTGTCCTTGCCTGCATGCAACGGAAGTTGCAATCAGACTTTTCTTAGCCATTGTGACATATATCTGAGTTAAAAGACTTCTTGAACAAGAAAGATTAAGGGCGGAATTTGATTTTGACCATCGTGAATTAGACCTGTATGCCAAGTGCATACAGCATTTTCGGTTTCGGCCCAGAATTTTCATTTCGGTGCATCCCTATTTTCAACTACACAATATAATTTAGGTGTTACAATAATGAAAATGATCACATAAGTACTGGGATAAAGGTTTATAGTTTGGATGTAAACACTGATGTCTACGGTAGCGACCAACATAGAGTTGTTAATTTGTAACACGGACTATAACTTTTTGGGGTAAAAAATTATCCAAAATAAATTTTTGAGCAAGTACATAACCAGCAGCCAGTGTTCAAAACTCTCTGCTTGCCGTAGCTCGGATTCAAAATGGTAAGCTTGTAATAATGTTTTTAATTCCAGTGGTACTGGTGTATTTACGCTGGAAATTTGAGCATGTCTTTGCGTCATTACGTCACATCTGTACACATAAAGAAGTTGTCTCGGCTAGCAGGCTATATTATGTGTGAGGATGTTGGAGGTGGAGATTTGTAGCCTTTTCTCACACAGCACTTGATATAATTAAACGTTTCAATTTGATGGCGGATCCAGAAAGGTTCAAACGACAATCACCAGTGACGAGATTCACCCGTTGTAAAATGCAAAAGCCTTGGCCACAGAAAAAAAAGAGACTGCAACCGGCCCATGCGAAAACAAGGATACATATCAGAAGGGCTTTTGAAAGCTGGCGTGAACCTTGTGTTTTGAATGGGTTCAAAATGGACGCAGAGACTGCTTTTTTTCAGCTGGACAAGTAAGAAATTTCAACGGTTCAATTATGTAACAGTAGCGCTCTTGTTCGCTTAATTCATTCAGTTACTGAGTATGTTACTGAAATACATGTATTCACGCAATGCTGGTGTTATTAACATTAACAATTTGACAACGAAGTATAATTTGCACGGTTTGACGTGATATAAGCGATCGTTAGATTTAAAGGGGAACTTGGCAACTATTTCAACTTAATAAAACCGTTTAGAAATCATTTGGATGGTTAAATAAGCTGTTCCGGTGAAAATGGTGACTTTCCCCGCTCCCCCCCAGCGTTCCCAGGCGGAAAACCAACCTTGCAACATCCCGGTAAGTTATAGGAAATAGGAAGTCTCGTGAGAAGCGAGAACGAGCGAGAAACACAAACTGCTTTACGGCAATTCGACATACATGTAAATGTTCTATGATACTGTGTATGATGTATTACCCACCTCGGTAGACATAGCTCCACACAATAAAGTTGGCCGGCTCCGATAATAACATATGCACATGAGCAGCGGTAGAAAGGGGGAGGAGGGTGCCGCAAGTGAGTTTTTGTGTGTGTGAAATACACGCCCCACAGCTGTAGGGGGAGCTTGTTGAGAAAACATGCGACAACAAAAGTGAAAATCAGCGAAGAAATGGAGAGTTACCGTGTTCCCCTTTAATCAGCGAGATTTACTTCAATGCTTTTTTCCCCCTTAGTTGGTCAGAACAAAACTGGATGTTACTCACTTGTTCAGATGACATTTTCCGGTGAAAATTATTATGTTGGTCAATGGTCATACTTCCAAAAAGTAGAATTTGTGATTCTGAATGACAGTATCCACACTGACGCGGTGACATAGCCTACAGCCGTACATTCTCCTCAAAACGCCGTCGCGCCGCAAAACACGAAGAGATGTCTTTGTGTGCAATATTCTAATAGATATATGTTAACCACCATTTCATCATATACTGTATGTCAGACAAATATGGTAATACAAACAGTAATCGATCACAAAATCATGGATACATTTCCTAAGGGGGTGTGAACAGTATTACAAAAGCTAAAGTAAACACTACATCAATACTGTAATGTTAGTTAGCAGGCTAGCGGATGCAAAGCTTTGCTTTTCGTTTACATCATAGCAACTATACATAAAGCTTAATTGGAACTGTTAATGGAAAACACAACTACAAATAATAAGACATATACTTACAAGTTGTGATCCATAAACAACAGATTGTCCTGACAAATAGGAATGGCTTTGTGCCTCTAGCCTGCATTGTACTCTCTTCTGGAAGCTGTTCTCCGTAAAATGTGCAGAGCACAGACAAACGTTGAGGTTATATTCAGGAACAGTGTGAAATAAATATTTACCTCTCTAAGTTTGTCAGCTTTAGGACAACATTTTTGTAAAAATGTTGGGTGTAAAACATGGGTGTAAAAAACAGCGACAACAACTCTTCTTCTCTAAAGCAGTCCAACATGGCCTCACCCACTTTGTTGCGTGTTTCCCGGGGCAGGATTTATGTACATTTTAGGGTTTGTGATGTCACCAACCTGGGAAGAAGTTCGTTGTAGTCCCTACCAGTCGTTTGTAGTCCTTAAAAAGCGATTTCTGTTAAAGAAAATATCTCCCTTTGCATTGAACTTTGAGCGTCATAACTTGGCAGATGTTGTTTATGCTCAAACAGTAACATTACACACTAACTAAAGTTAAAAAAGTGAAATCATAATCAAGGACCCCTTCAAAGATTACAAAAGCACATGCATTTTTTTTTAAAAAAGTCACTGATCATTTATACTTAAACTGCAATATTTCTTTAAATAAACCAAGAATTGTCCATTTTGGTGACTTTAATTATAGCGCTGGTGATAGCTCTTAATAATGATAATGACAGGGAGTGGGAGATAGAGAAATTAATAAAAATGTTAGAGAAAATGTCCTGTAAATTGTGGTTAAAGATTTTAGCAGCACCGGAAACCATTAGAAAGGAAAATATACTTGCGTCTCAGAACGTCTTCGATTCGCCAAGTAGCCTACGAAACGCCCTCATGTTGCCAATCCTCTTCAAATAGGCAATCACTTCTTAAAGTGACCTTTAACCCACGTCGATGAGGAAAAAGATAAAATACGATATAGCCTAATATACGAGATACGAGATAAAACAAGTTGTTACATACCTATAGGCCTATCACTCGTGCACTAGAGCGCGCTGCTCCAGTGCTTTGCGCGTCTGCTGAAATAGACTCCAGCGCACGGGCTGTGTCTGAAAACCTAGTAAGCTGACTGGTTAGACAGCATATTAGGGTATAGGCTATCATATGCACTAGCCCAACATTATGCTCACTTCTCTCTCTCTCTCTCTCTCTCTCTCTCTCTCTCTCTCTCTCTCTCTCTCTCTCTCTCTCTCTCTCTCTCTCTCTCTCTCTCTCTCCCGAGAGCTCACTGTATCAGAACGCCGTGTTCACTCTCCCGTTTGCGCATCTCTCACAGAAACGAGCAGCCAGTGCGAGCGCGTCAGGAATAATGTGTGTGAGAGAGTCTGTGCTGCTCCAGTTTGTCTGATTCTCCGAGGCGAGACGGTGGCGCATGGACGCAGCTCCAGATATTCCAGCCGGTAAAAATGCAGCGCTGTTTTTCTCTCTCTCTGGCACGCCGTCAGACAGAATCCATCCCCCGCTCCCAGCAGCCGCAGCACCTCAGGACTGGAGCATGAGGCGCACATCCATCAGATCTCCGGGAAAATATGGGACTTGATCGACACGGCAGCGCGTCGGATGTAGCGGTCGCGGGGTTGTGGGTGTGCTGTTGTTGTTTCCTCAAGTGAAAGACTACTGGGTTCGGATAGGGAGGAGGGGGCAGGTGAAAATGCAATTTGGGACATTGCGACAGTTCTGTAGCTCGTTTCTATCGCATTTTAAGCCACCCCAGAACATCTCGAAGCCAGAGCTGTTGGGACAGGCGCGGAACGGCAGGTGAGGCGATCGATACCCGCTCACCGATCATCACACAAGAGCTAAACGAATACAGAAATACAGCACAGGGACATCCAGTGCTATAGATTAACATGCTGAAGAATCCCCTGGGTTTTGAACTTACGCTGCTGTTTATCGCTTAAGATTCGCATGGGTGTTTTATAACGGCTCCGTGCCAACAGCTTCATTTATGCTTTTTGCATAAGACAATATGGGAACACTCTTTATTACAGTGTCCATTAATCACTGCATGCAAATGCAATTAATTAAATTACTATGTAAATTAAATTCATAATAATAATACACCTACTAACAAATATATAGCCTATGTACAAGTTGTGCATTGAAATAATTGAAACGTATTTAGTATTATTAGACTATTTAATGCACTTTGAAAAAGTAAACCATGCAGTTATTACCCTAACTAGCTGTTTCTACCTGATTTGACTTAATTTAGCTTAATGTAGTCAATTGTATTCAGTCATATTTCATAATATTGTAAGTAAATAATCACTTTATTTATAGATAACATAAATGTAAAAAAGTGTATGTAACATGAGCACTAATGCATAGTAAAGGAGTGACGGAATGTTTTTGCCAGTGCACTTTGCATTTATTTATTTTTTAAACCGTTCTGTTTATTTTACCACTTTCACATGCAAATCCCAGCTGGGATCGTAGCATCTCGGATTTAGGAGATTGGGACATTGTCAGGTTTTTCTTTTGTCCCTTTTTATAGAGCATTGTCATAAATTGGAGATGGTTATAGGGACAATTAGCATCTTAATGCCTCCTTCTGTAAATTTCTATATAGATTTATAGTGAGAGATATATTGCTCTCACTAGTGCTTTTTTGCTGATTCTTTGTTGGAGCAGGTTTGAGACTTTCTTTACGACGCTAATTTAGACTATGAGGAGCCTTGAGCTATTTATAACTCAAGCAATAACTTGCTTTGGGAAAAAGTCATTCAGTAAAGTGGCATACCTGAAACACTGAATATGGATTATATCATAATACAAACAACAGCGTATACATTCTCATTCACAAAATCATGGTGAATGATACAGCACGTCATGGTTTCGTAGACGAGTTTAACCATGAGCGCCTTTCACAAGTGTCTTGTGTTCACAGGACCATCTTGTTAAAGTAACACTTTGTCATGTGCATGTGTCATCAGCTCATAAAGTCTGAAGAAAATGAGAAAGAATTACATGGCAGCAACATGCAATGTAAAAATATGCACCAAAAACACAAATAAAAAAGTGTTTGCACTAGTGCTTAAAATTGCATGCACAGTTTGGATGTGTTGAAGGCATCGTATTTTTACTTGAAGCATTCTAATTTTATTTAAGTAATGTGACATATTTCTGAGTGAAACAGGAAATATAGGGAGGGACTTGATTTTATCCACCAGGAACTGACTGGATTGTGCAAAGTGGTCTCTATGACAGATAGTTGGAGAGGAGGGGTTGAAAAATAAAAGGCATTAGTGATTTCAGCCATTGAATAAAAGTGTTATTTTGATGAAAAATTATCATTGCAAGTATTATTATTCTTTTGAGTAGCATACATCGATAAAAAAAAATCACGTTTCGGTAAAGTAAATAGGGTCAATATTGAGTTAATGTTGACTTTATGACTATCTTCTTTTTTACTAGATGATAGGTTTAGATGGGGAGGAAATGATGATACATGTATTAATATTAATTTATTTTTCTGTTATTAATTAATCTGACTTGTATTATTTGTAGCTATATTTGTGGTGGTGTATTCAGAGGTTATCTTTGTTTACTTAGTTCACCTTTAAGATATTTTATCTGTCAGCCAGAAATCATTTCACTTATGGTGCGTAATGTTTTCTGATACATAAGTTATGCATTGGCAACATTACAGACTTTAATGAAGTCAACTGCGACATGCTATCTAGTAACAGTGTGACTCCCAGAGTTAGTGAATTGTGAATGAGTTTGTGTGTGATGATGATGATGATGATGATGATGAGATCCCCACTGCATGTTTATTCATCAGCTTTAAAATGAGCATTTATATCTTATTTAAAAAACAAACAAAAGAAAAACAAAGATGCAGTATGCCATTTGTGTAATTATTATCATCATCATTATCCATATAAGTTTGTAAACATGACGTTTAATAATGCTACATTCATGGAATTCCAAATATTTTTGGCACATAAATGTTATTTACAGAGTTATTTTTTACAGACATTTTAACTTTTGAGTAAATAATATAAAGTAAATCTGCTTTGCATAATCTCGACATATTTCTATGGTCGCACTGCGCTGTATATCCCGTCACACCGCCCAGCCCTTTTTACAATTCAGGCTTTTATTTGCAAAAGCCTTATACCCACTTAGTAGCAACCCATATCTCAATGGACCAACTCATTTTGTTGTATCCCCGGTCTCTGCACTAATGCTGTTGATATTGCATGTGAGTGGTGGGCTACAGAAATGGAATCTGACTCCCTCAGATGTCCTAATTAATTGCCGGCCACATTTCGGCCTCTTTCACTCTGGCTGATTTACTCCCTCGATCATTGATTATTTAGGAGCTGTATTTTCTCTAGTGTACTCTCTTCCCAAAAGCACTCGCTCTGAATCAGTCAGTCCTTGTGCGCCAGCTCCTTTTAATGGAAATCCAAACTGATCGATGGACAGTCAGAGCAGCCCATCCCGTTGCGGGCTGGAGCTGTTATAATGTTGGACTTCGATGCTTCTCTCTTTTCAAGTGGTGGAAAGTCAAAAGAGGTGCAGCTTATTTTGTATCATACTGTATGTCAAGTGAGGTATGTCTTAGCTTATATATTACATATATAAACTACCTTTCAAAAGTTTGAGCTTGTTAATATTTTTTTATATTTAAAGTCTCTTGCTTACCAAGGCTGCATTTATTTGTTAAAAAACCCCACAGTAAAAACAATATTGTGGAATATTAATACAATTTTAAAGAACTGTTTCCTATTTGAAAATAATTTAATGAAAAAGTTTATGATAATGCTTTATTTTTTGTTAAAACCATGATAAATTTCCCCCCAGAATTCTTTAATGAATAAAGTTAAAAAGAACCACATTTATTTAAAATAGAAATATTTTGTAACATTGTAACACTTTTTCCTGTCACATTTGACCAATTTAATGCAGCCTTGATGAATACAAGTATTAATTACTTTAATTTTTTTTTAATTAATATTAAATGTTGAAATGCACATTAGCAAAGATTAATAAATGCTGTAAGTGCTGTTCATGTTAACTAATGTAGTTAACTATTAACTAATGTTAACTAATGAAACGTTTTTTTTGTAAAGTGTTATTACAACTATTTTTATTACATATCATATTGTTAATTACTATTTATGCAAATAATACTTTAAAATGTTTTGAAAATGTTGTAAGAAAATTCTAGCGTATAGTGTTTGTACAGACCCTTGGTTTAAATGGCTAATAAATGATTTTAAATGATTATAGTGAAATATTTAATCATTCATTTAAGTGTTTTATCCTGTATGTTCTGTAGACAGTGCAAATGAAACTGGATTTTAATATTTTCCTAAAAAGTGTGTGTGAGTGCTGCTTACCTGTGCAAAACTCATGGCAGAATGCTAGGGTGCTGTGGGTGTTTGCAGAGGTGTTGCTAAAAAAGGCTGTTGTATGTGCTTTGTAAGGTGTTCTGAATCTGAATGGTGTATAGAGTATTACTGTACTATGCAGTCACCATGGTGTTCTATATATATTGCTAGGATGTTGCTTACTGGCCCATCAAATAATAGACCACCCGCAAGTAGAGCGGGGCGATATTGCCAAAAATATGATCACAATATTTATTTACCATTAATGGGGAAGGAAATGCTTTCCTCGTTTGTTTAGAAATTAATCTAAACATGTAAACTTGCTTGTTCACAATTAAACTCCACAGAGTAGCTACTTTTTAATTTAGAGCACATTTAACATTCACAAACAAGCTATATTACACACTGCATGAAAGGTAATATTTGAAAAATCATAATGGGGGCACTTTAATTGACTTGCTGTACTTTAGCTCTTGGAGAGTTGATAAACCCTTTCAGAAAAGTTACGTCTTTAGATGATGATTATTCGATTTGCCATACGGGGAACCCGCAGTTTCTTCAGTTTTGAAAGTATGTTTTGCACATCAAAAACTGGAATATCGCACAAAATATTTTTGACTGTTTCCATCACATGTGTTCAAGATCACAAAATCTTTGCTTATTGGAAAACTGGCTCAAAATATCAGCATTAAAATAATTAAAAGTTACTGCAATCAGGAAAGCTTGTGACTTTTTTTCCTACATAATAAATGGCTTGACCCTCAGAGTGCGCAGATACAACACAATAAAACGCTGTCATGTTATTCTGCATTCAGGGGCAGATAGATACCTGATATTTGGGAATGCAATCGTGTGAGACAGTTCAGGAAGGTAATTATACCAAATCGTTTTGATGACAGATTTTGCCTGAAGACATTTGAAACTAATATTAATATAAACATTTTAGATAGTGTGCACTGGGCATGTTTTCTTAGCGAATAATAAAAATGTCCCCCTTAATTGCATACGCATACCTTCTTTACGCATTTTTTAAGATTTTATGCACATGTTGGCTTTTTCATCCAGTGTTCCTAATGCGATATCTCAAAGTTCACATAAAATACATGAATGGAAACATAGCTAAGCTTATGGGATTTTCCCGCTATTTTAATGGGCTGCCTACCAGGAAAAGAAGTCACTTAGAAAAGTAATAGCATACCTTTCCTCAAAGAGCCACATGATTTGAGGCATCATTCATTTCAACATTTTGTGGGGTGAGTTATAGCAATAACAATAGTGAGTGTTGCCTTTTCAAGCAGCACTAATAAGGCCAGGGCAGATGTAATAGACAAGGTGAAGATAAATCAAGGGTTGGAGTTTGGTGATGGTTTATTGATCCTTAAACTGAGGTTAAACTTAAATGATGCCATTTAGCTGGCAGGATATTTGTCCTAATAAGATCATTGATTGGGAGATTAACAGCATAGTGCGTCGATTGAGTGAATCCCATCAATAAGAGATCATTTTTGAGCCTCTATCACGGTCATTGTAACAGTACGTAGCTCTTAAAGAACTGACAGATGTGATGACACTGTTTGGAACCTGTTACAACATTGCTTGAAGGAGGAGAGGCATGTAGCATTAAAGGATTAGGTCACTTCAAAATGAAAATTCTGTCATCATTTACTCACCCTCAAGTTGTTTCAAACCTGAAGGAATTTCTTTCTTCTGCTGAACACAAAAGAAGAATTTCAGTAACCAAACAGTAGATGTACCCCATTGACTGCCATAGTATTTGTTTTTTCCTACTATGGAAGTCAATGGGGTCCATCAACTCTCTGGTTACAATCTTAAAAATATCTTCCTTTGTGTTCAGCAGAAGAAATAACTTAATACAGGTTTGAAACAACTTGAGGATGAATAAATTATGACATAATTGTCTTTTTGAAGTGAACTATTTCTTTAAAGATGATCATTTATATGGTGGTGGTGGCCTTGCTTAGTTAACATGGACAAATGAATGCATGCTAATGCAATGGGAGGCTGCTTGACCTTTTCCTATTAGGTCAACTACCTGGAATACCTTTTTATTTTTGGAAGATAGAGTTTTTCAGGCTTGAATTTAAAAATGTGAAATTTTTACATATATATATATGTATGTATTTCAAGAACAGGGGGTAAAGAAAAATGCATGAGATGGGGGATCAGTTAAGGAGAAATTTTGCTTGCTTTTTTGGAAGACCAGTGTGGGAGAATTTTAATTTAAAAAATAACTATTCGTTTTCTTTTTGGACGACTAATGAAATAATGTAACAATAAATTCTTACTTCTAATGGGAAGTAACTCGTTAACAACTTTGACATTGCTTTAAGTCTCTTCTCTTCTTCAGAATGGTAGCTTTATGTTTGGCTTATGGTGTGTTCTCGTCATGTCGTAAAGATCGTATTTTCTAGTTGGATGCAATGCCACCACAATGTCGTAAATACAAGTGGGAAGCTCGGGATTTTCTCACTGATCTATACCAGTTGGGGACGTGTCAGTGAGAAACATGGTACCACAATACTTACACGTATTTAGCAGTGATGCTGTCTGGATTTCCTTTTTACAGCGAAGTAAGATAATTGCCTGCACAAAATATGATGGCATTATAATATAACAATATAATATGTAACAATAGTCATCTTCATTTGTATAGCGCTTTTAACAATGTAGATCAATAAAGTTTACAGTGGCTTCATACATTAATTAAAAACATAAAAAAGCAAAACAAACCTGATTCCTTGTTCTTCATTATCTAGAAGTAGAGTTTAAGAACCATGCTGTATTTTTTTTTTTTTCAAATTAATTTAAAGAAAGTGCACCCCGACAAAAGTGACTTGAAAACTTCCCACCTCGTAAATATGAATTTCCCAGGAGGAATTGAACTCACCATTACAATTGTTGTTTCTATTCAAAGTGATATTTTTTCAACAGTTTGTATGCAGTGACTAAGAACCCTGAAAAGACATCGCTTACAGCATAGACAGCTGAATCTAATCTAAATCTGTTGCTCATTTGACATGGAGACAAGGTGTCACATTAATTTTCATGACTTTTTTATGAGGAAGGGAGGTATTCAGTTTATTTATCAAGTAATTAAATAAAGTAATGCATGTTACATATTTGAAAATGTATTAATGTGTTATGGTTAAAAAGTCCAATTCAGAAAGTACTTCCTAAAAGTAAATACGTAACACATTTCTTTGTGGTACATTCTGTTACTGATAACTGTTTTAAGTGAAACTAATTTTATGTAAGTATTGAAGGTAGCATGTTTTTTTAGTAGTAGTAGTAGTTCATAAAAAATGTTTTTTTGCATAATTTACTCACCATCGTGTTGTTTAAAACCTGTTATTCTGTGGAACATAAAAGTAGATATTTAAATAAAAAATTGTATGGGACACAGTAACTGATCTTGATCTAGTAATTTGAAAGAAGCTTCTTATGCTCACCAATTTTATGGTATGCAATTGTATGATATACAAATTAAAATCAGTAATATATTGAAATATTATTACAATTTAAAATAACTGTTTTATATTTGTATATATTATCAAATGTAGTTTATTCCTGTGATGTCAAAGCTGAATTTTCAGCATCATTTCTCCAGTCTTCAGTGTCACATGATCCTTCAGAAATCATTCTAATATGTGCTTTACTGCTTAAGAAACATTTATTAATATTAGCAATGTTGTAAACAACTGCTTAATATGTTTATGGAAACCATGGTAAAAAAAAAAAAAAAAAAAAGATTATGAATCTGAACATTCAAAAGAACATAATTTATTTAAAATAATTTTTCTTTGTTACAATGTAAAAGTCTTTATTGTCACTTTTGATCAATTTAATGCATCCTGAATACAAGTATTAATTTCTTTCAAAATATATCAAATGGATCTGGAAATATCTAGCTCTGCATCAGTGTTTTTGCAATGAATGTTGCATGTATTCTACATGCTGGAGCGTTTTACAGAGTAGGCGAACATGATCACAGTATCAGTGCATCTCCATGTCCCTGGCATTTTTGAGGACTGCCTTGACTCCACACGAAAAGTCTGCACACAACACTTCTTGCCACACTATAGAGTGTCATTTCCCAAACCCACAGCCGTTTCATCCCCCTCAGAGCTCCCATCCTCTCCGTCACTGACAGCAACATGACATCTCTCTGCCTTTGATAATGCGCAGAGAAATATTCATCACTTCTGCCCTTGAGAAACAAACTTTGCTATAGAAATAACAGTGATACTTAGCTCCGAGCCGGTCGCCAACGCATTTTTAGCTCTCTGCTCTCGGAGCCAATGCAATTTTCTACACTTCAGCCATTGTGCGCCGCACTGCATTTTTCTTTTGTGTGAAATCTGATTGAAAGTGCTAGAAAGGGCTCGACTGGAGTGGATGAATAGGGCAGTGTTTATCTAAGAGAGAAGAGAGAGAAAATCTGTTTTAATTTAAAATGAGACGAGAAAGTCTCCCGTCACCCACATCTCTGGTTGCGCCGTGCTGCATCGCATGCGTCAGAGGAACCAATGTGTGTTCATTTATACTCTCGCTCGCATCCTCTTTTAAAGGATGCCGACTCAACCGGCATCCACTTCACCCACTATATAAAGGAACAAATTATTTATTCAGCAGCCTGCAAGGCACTCTACGGCCCTATGACCCGCCTGTCCAGGCCCAAAATAGAGACGGTCTGTGTGCAGCGCTGGGCTAAGTGTTTCAAATCCCACCACACTGGAGTGCCCATTAGTTAAAGAGTGATCCTTACAAGAAAGGAAGTGCGTATAAAGCAAAAGTTTGCTCAAAAATGAAAATACTAACATGATTTACTCACCCTAATGTTGGTCTAAACATGCATGACTTTCTTTTTCTTCACACCAAAAGAGAAATTCGGAATGTGTTGCTGGCCACTCTTTTTCATGCCATTTAAGCTTTCAACGTCAAAAACTCCATAAGAGTATGGCTCGTGTTCCAAGCTCTGAATTTATACAAGCTTTGTTTGAGGAAGAGACTGAAATTGAAGTCACAATAGGTCATTTTTTAAGTCAATTTGTCAGTGTGATTCACAAAAAAATCATTCCGATGATTTTTTGAACTGGATCAAATGATTTAAACAATCTGTCTCAAAGGAATACTTGTTAATGAAAAGCAAATTTTGCTCTGTTCCTCACACAGAGCTGAGGAGACATATGTGCTATATTCTACTTGTGTGCTTATACGCTATATAAGTCGCATGTATTACTTTTATGATACTTGTTTTTGAAGTTTGAAAGCTTCAGTTCCTGTTCATTGTACACCGCTGTTCAAACATTTTGAGTTTGGTAAGATTTTTAAAAGTTTTTGATTGAAGTCTCTTACCAAGGCTGAATTCATTTGATCAAAGATATAGTAAAACAGTAATATTGTGAACAATTATTACAATTTAAAAGATCTGATTTCTATTCCAGTATATTTTAAAATGTAATTTATTCTTGTGATGGCAAAGCCAAATTTTCAGCAGCCATTTTTCAACAATCAAAGTATACATTTCTTAAAAAAACAAAACAAGATAATTGCAATACAAAGAGCATAAAACCTCCTCTTGTACCCCACAGATGAAAAAAACAAAACAAAAAAACAGAATATACTGTATATTTGTTTTGTTTGTAAACTATTTTTTAAGCCTTCCTTCTCTTTCCATTGGAAAGAGAGGAAGTTGACAAGGGTTTTGGACTCCAGTAAACAGCATTACTCCATCAGAAGTGCAGTGCTTGAGTGATGTACGCTGAATCAGAAGAGTAGGTAATTAAAATCAGTGCATATTTGGAACACAACGAGCATACTAATAGATTCAGAGTACTGCACCAACGTTCTGGAGCATTCCGCTACTGCCTTCTGAAGTATGACTCATGTCTGGCACGCTGTACTTAGCGCAGAGTTGCGTTTTTTTAGTGGTATTGTCTCTGGATATTGGTGTTGCTTGGATGTGGGGGGGTTAAATGACAGGTCTATAGCATTCTGTAATCTAACTAATGGTGAAGCTTATTATAACAGTTCAGTGCAGTCAGCTATGATTTAAGAGAGAAATATTATAGTGGCATTTGCTAAGGCAAGCATCACTATTGCTCATACTCAGGGTTCATAATTTAAACTAACCCATTACCCTACGTAGAGACGCCCAGTAACTTGGACCAAATGTTGCAAACCCCTATGGAACAACCCTGACACCTTAGCATTCACATTTCAACACTAGTTAACCAACTAGCAATGTCCTAACAACCACCTGAAAACCCTAGCAACCACGTTGCAACGTGCTATAATCACTAGCAACAGCAGCAACCACCCAGATCATCCTAACAACCACTTAGCAACACCCTAGCAACCACCCTAACATGTCAGCATCCACCCAGAGCACCCTACCAACCACCCTAACACCTTAGCATCCACATACCATGCTAAAATTACACACTGGGAACCACTCAATGCACCCTAGTATCCACCCTACCACCTTAGCACTCAGAACACACTAGCACACAGCGCGTTGATCCCGGGAAATTGCCAGAGTGCCTTCTGTGTGAACGCAAACATGTCCCGGGATTGATGCCGCCATCAATCCCGGGTTGGGGACCTAGTAACATTGCCGGGATCAGTCCTGGAACGCGCCCTGTGTGAACAAAAGCCAGGATCAATGCCGTAAGGGGTGTGCCGTAGTGATGACGCACGTGCCATCGCGCGACTCTAGAAAGTTTGTGTTCGTCATTAACAAAGAAAGAAAGAAAAAATGTCTGCAAACTGGAACGAAGCAGAGACCAGGAGCTCCTTACTATCCGCGCTGAAGCTTAGAGTACTCGCCAGCTTTGATGAACGGTACGCAATGCGTTAGTGTACATGTTTTCGACGCGTACGTTACACGTCTCATCCTGACGTCACGTGTCTTTATGGGATCTTACCAGGATGTGTGTGAACGCACTCACAGATCCCGGAAAATCACTAGCAGTGTGAATGAAGCAAAATCAAACGATCCCGGGACAAATCACGGGTCACATTACCCGTGTATTTTCCAGAATATCTGTGTGAAAGGGGCTTAGTAGTAGCAATGCCTAACAACCACCTAAATAACCTAGCAACCACATAGCAATGTGCTAAAAATCACTATATAGCAACCATCCAGCAATGCCATAGCAACTACCCAGAAAACCATAGCAAGTGCATAGCAACACGCTAAGAATTCACTGCACATTAGGAACCACATAACAACATCCTGGCAACTGCTTTAACATTGTGGCAATGAATTTTGAATGGTCAAATGCCAGTTGATTTTATTATTCAAATATAATACATTAATACTATAAAAAACGAACATATTAAATATAAATTATATTAAGACACAGACTATCTGATTTTTTAAAATATAATGTGATGGCCCTGCTTGGCTTTTGAAGTCAACATAAAATCAAAATGGAGAATTATTTTTATTTTTATGGAATATTGCAATATTTGTTATAAATAATTTATCTGTGCACATCATTGTTTTAAATGCAACGTTAACGCACTTTTGTATGGTATAATGGTAAAATGACGTATGGTAATGAATGGCACCATGAAAAAATACCATGATACTGAATTATTACTATTATTATTTACTATTGTATCACCATGTAGTACATGTCTAAAAACCATGGTATGGCAAGGGTACCGTCTAAAAAACAAAAACTGTGATATAGGTATTTTTAATGGATCATTCGTGTACCTCTTAAGGTTTATACATCGAATGTATATTTTTCTTACTTGCGCCCTGATTTCTTATTGGAAGGTCTATTTACCTCACTGTTGTAGTTGATTCTCTTCCCTGAATTTTCTGCACCTCTTTCATGGAGTGTGTCCCGCTCTACTGGGGTATGCCCTACTTACAGTGTGTGTGTGTGTGTGTGTGTGTGTCTTGAGATGCTAATAAGGCAGTCTTAGAGCTTTTACATGGAAGCAGGTCAGACGGATCCCCCTTGGTGAGAAGGCTGTGATCTCTGCTGCTGTCTGATCACTGTGTGGAGGGTCCAACGGGCCGATCACAACACGACTGCTCTGCTGAAATCAATGTACGGGGCGGATTTGATTTATACCATCTGTCTTAAACTGGGACTGGATGATGCACCTTGCTACTAGGTTAGCAACATCAGTTGAGGTGCAGTGTGTCATTTCTGGCTTGTGCAGTGGTTCTCAGAGCAAGGTGACTAAGATGATTTAATATTAGACTAATCTGGATATTTATCATTTTATTTCTTATTTCTGGAAATTTCATCTTATACACTACTGGTCAACAGTTTGGAATAATTAAGTTTTTTTTTATGTTTTTGAAAGAAGTCTCTTATGCTCACCGAGGCTGCATTTGATAAAAAAAATATAGTAAAAACAGTGAAATTATGGAATATTATTACAATTTTAAAATGGAATATTATTACAATTTAACATAGAAATTTTTCTATGTTAATATATTTTAAAATGTAAATCATACCTCTCAAAGGAATCAAAGCTGAATCTTTAGCAGCCATTACGCTAATCTTCAGTGTTACATAATCCTTCAGAAATCATTCTAATACTGATTTGCTGCAAAAAAAATAAATACTGTAAATCCTATTATCAATGTTGAATACAAACAGTTGTGCTGCTTCTTTTTTTAGAATTCTGATTTTTTTTATTTTATTCTTTGATGAATAAAAAGTTCAAAAGAACCGCAATTTTTTTAAATTGAAATATTTTGTAACATTATAAATGTCTTGTTTGTCACTTTTGATAATTTAAATGCATCCTTGCTACATAAAAGTATTGATTTTATAAAATATTTTTCAACCGGTAATGAATCCCAGGTTCTACATAAAAGCAGCTGTTTTCAACATGGATAATATTAAAAGATGTCTCAAATCAGCATAACAAAATGATTTCTGAAGGATTATGTGACACTGAAGACTGAAGGCAGGATGTAGGTGGTTTCCAATTTATTGCTGTGCAGTTGCTTAGGATGTTCTAGGTGGTTTCTAGGGCATTGCTGTGCTGGCAAGTTGTGTTTACACAGATTTTAATAGCACAGTGGTTTGCATAAATGCTGTCTTGACTTTAGGTATATATGATGTCCTAGCTACATAAATAAAAATACATAGCAAAATACAATGATTACACTGTTTAAAAGCCTCAGAAACCTTAAATACTGCATAACACAGGAACAGAGACATGACTGAAAGTGATCTGACTTGTGATTCAGTAAGTGAGTAATTAATTCAGTAATCACTCTCACTGACTCATGTTTTTGATGAATTGGAAAAAAGACTAGGGTCATAAGAGTCATTCTCACTCCCTTTGCTGCCTGCAATGCAATATGAATATTTTCACATTGAATTTAAACCGCAAGCTAAAATATAATTTATTCTGCACTGTAGATTCAGTGTTTAGTACAGTGTTCCATTCACATTGGCAGATAAATGCAGGTGTTAAAGAACTGTTGACTCAACCTCAAGTTATTCAAATCTTTAAAAATAATTTTGGTTCTGAATAAGGTTCTGAATCAGGGTGGGAAATTAACTTTTTTGTCCGCCAGCCACAGTGGCTGGTGGATGCCCAATTTTACCAGCCACTTATATTTTTTACCAGCCACTTTTTCCGGAATTCAAATTGCAAGAAAGAAATTGCTTCAATACGTTTTTTATTCATTTCAGGGTACCCCCAGGATCCTCCATCTTAAATTCAAGGCTTTTAAGACCTTTTTAATACCATTTCAAATGAAATTCAATGCCAACTTCGTACCCATTCCAACATAAGTATGAGGGGAAAATATCAAATCTGTATAAATTTTAAACCCTGGAAAATAATTATGTAGGCTACTATGTAGGCTACTAGAATTAAATAAAACATTTTATTTAAATTATCAGTCATATTTAATACATACGCAACAGCGTTGTAGTGCGCTTGGTGTGTGTAGGCCAGTGTTCATTTTGGCAACCATTTTTGATTCAGTCTTAGTCTTCATCTTCAGACGAAAATGCTTATGAATGCAAACTTTTAGTCATTACTTTTAGTAAACTGCAGTTACTTTAGGTAGCTATTTTATATGTAGTCTTTAGACAGAAAATGTCATAATTATTCTCTCTAGGCCATTCAATTAAGCTTATGAGAAATTATTGACATTGCACTCTTTAGCAGTAGCACTTGTGCAATTCTACAAATCCCTTTTCCTAAGTTCCGTGGTTCTCCAATTTTTTTGAGTGCCGTACCCCCTGGTACCCCCTCTCTTCCACTTAGACTGCAGTCACACCTTTTCCATTAAGGGACAATATTTGCCCCCTTTAATACTTTTTTTCCATTTAATTTTTAACCTTAATAATACCTTTTAAAAATAAATAATGCTTTAAATAAAACAATGTTCAATAAATATGCAATGTTAAAAAACGTTTTTAATATTAATAAAAATATTATATTAAAATAGCCAGTAGGTGGCGGTCATCGAGTCATTCATTCATTGAATCTCACGATTCGTTCAAAGCCACAGATTTCGTTGCAAAATAGTTTATATACTGTCTATGCAAAATAGAGCAATAGGCCTGACTATACTGTTTTAAATGCAGTACATCACTTAAATGTTACCCTTTTTTTTTACTGTTGTATACAATCAATGTCACATTTGAAATCGTGTGGATATTCGGGAAACATTGCATTCTTGCTCATATAATGATCAACATTAAAAACACTGCTGGATATCAGCCTGCATTTTGATCGCAGATTTAGTCGCACAAACAGCGCAAGCGGCTCGTGACAGAACACAGACCGACTGAATGACACTTTAATTTAAGTAGAAAATCTCAAATAAAGATCGCTGAACTCCATCCAGCTTGTCTGTGTTTTCAGATCATCCGCGCTTCAGCAGTGTAGAGAGCGCGCGCGCATGGTTAAAAATAATTTCCCTTTCTTCTGCACCAGCTCAGCTCAGCTATATATACACTTTTTATTTTATTTTTATTCTCAGTTTAGCTCTGTGTATAAGTTATACAGTATAACGGTCTCTTCAGCGCCGTGACAAAAAGGCGCTGAACCAATCAAAAGAGTTACTCGACAAAAGTGTATTATTGTTACTTAGCAACCGCATTCTTTGACAAAGGCTGTCCAATCCGTACAATGAAATCACTCGCAGCATGTGTTTATTGGTTACTACTTACATTAAATGTTAAGTCAATGTAAAGACGCGTTGCGCGACGCGTCTGGTGGTCCTGTCCTGGTCCCCCGGTGGATGCGAATTTTTGCGAACTGTATTCGCTTTTGGTGCGAACGCAACATTATTATAATCCACCCGCCACTGTGGCTGGTATACACGGCAAAGTGACCCGCCACTTTGAAAAAGTACCCGCCCTCGGCGGGTGGCGGGTGCTAATTTCCCACCCTGTTCTGAATACAACTCCAGTAGGGTTTCACGGTACATTAAAAAGAAATCCGAAATCACGACATGGCTTAGTGCGATTATCAAATCACGAAGGCTGCAATTTTATTAAATAAATATGTGTGCTGTGTGTTTCAGAAAAAAATGGCACTGTGCTTTACACTTGAGCAGCAGTTCTGAGTTTGAGTCGCTTGGAAACACAGCATACGCCAACCATCTACCCATACTTGTAATGAGAAGTGATTATTAACAAAAGAGAAGATTAAGCTCCCTGCGGTTTTGTCAAAATAAAATGTTGATGTTTTGACATTTAAAATTGAAGAAATTAATCCATAAATATTAGTATTGTAATTTGACAGTTATTATGTAAAATAAAGTAATTATTATAATAATAAAAAAATCGTACATATACAATGTGTACAAAAATAATATTATATTATGTACAATGAAATATTATTCATATTTCTTATATTTTTATATAGTAATCTTTATATTTGTATTTAATTATATTTTAATTATTATTATTATACAGCCATACTGATATACTATTACAACATTTTGGCCAAATTATGCAGCCCAACAAATATGCACAGCAAACAGGGAATTTTTATCACATTTTAAATTCTCAATTTTTACTTTTTTTGTAGATATCTGCATGGGCTATAAAAAAAAAAACCTCATAAAACTAATTTCAACATAAAAAAATATACACTTCATTTTTATATAATTGTAGTACACCCACTTAATTAACACCAATCAGCTACAATGTATTATATTTCACTGACTGTAGGTGGCGCTATGTTCTCACTGTCACACAGATGCATTTATGCACACATGCTCACAAGGCCCTGCATTAATCTGTCTGCTTGAGAAAGAGACTGGACTGTTGTGTCTTCCTCAACACACACACACACACACGCACCAGGTTTATGAATATTTGCGATCATGCCTACACTTGCTCAGAGCTCAGGGAAATGCGAGCTCTCCCCCCCCCCCCACAAATACATGCATGCAATTACTGCGTATACATGCTGAGACAGCCAAGTTATATATGCTGATACATCATATCGAGAGAGGTTTATTTCACTGGGATATTGTGTCGCTTTGTTCTTGGAGTTTGCTGGGGCAAAGAGGAAGATGATTATGCCGAAATCCAGTCTTGCACTCGGAGAAGGAGTTCCCAAGCCGTACAATTGGTAGGCAATAACCGTCAGGCAGCCAGTAATCAGCTAAGTACCATAATCCTCCTTGCAGGGTAAAGTCGTGCTTGACCTCCAGCTAAATACAGCCTGTGATAACAGCATTAAATGGTAACACTGCTCTCCGCTCCCAGAAGCCTTTGCTCCTCGTGCGTTCGGCCTCTCGGCACCCGTCGGCACCTCTCGGCCCACTTCGGCTTTCTAGAATTGACTCTTCGCTCCGGTGCGGCCTGACCGTAACGCCTTCGTGTGTGAGGGCATGCTGGGAGGGGTGGATGATGTGCTAAGCTAGCAGCTGCTGTACTACGGGAGTAGTGCTTGTGTTTTCTGTAGTGGTGACCTGGTTTCCCCCCCAGCTGGACCTCTTCAGCCCTTCAGCGTAGCGGTGTGGTGTACAGCGCTCAAACAGGGATTTGTGGTAGATGCAGCCACGCACTCAACATGCTCACGCCCGCAGCCCAGATGTGCAGCTCTTGACTGACAGGTGCGTGCATGCGTGACGCGCTCGGCTGTGGAAGATTTTTTTTTTTTTTTTTTTTTGCCTGTGCAGCGTTTGTGTGACAGTTGAGTGGCTCTCACTGAATGCTGCTTAGTTGACGGTTTTGTGACAGGCGTACAGATGTTCCGAGACGAGTAATTATAACGCCTGAGTAATGCCCGCACAGAGCTGGCCGTACAGTTAGGAAAGCTTATCATGCTCGTGGTGAGGTTCGCATAGATATCGAATTTATACATTCAATTTGTCTCTTTTTGTCTCACTAAGATGCTGTTTTGAGCATCCTAATGGGGTTGAGTTCCTTTCTATGCAGTATCAATGCCCTGAATATGAACATATTATATCACTAAAATATACATATTGTTATAATATACACTACTAGGCTATTTGAGGTCAGTAAGATAAAAAAAAAAAAAACTTGTATTCAAAAAGAATGCATTATTTTGATCAAAAGTGACAGTAAAATATTTATAATGTTTTACAATATTTCTATTTCAAATAAATGCTGTTTTTTACAACTTTATAGCCTATTTATTAAACAATTCTGAAAAATCATGGTTTCCACAAAAATGTGAAGGGTTTTCAACCTTGATATTAAGAAATGTTTCTTGAGTAGCATATTAGAATGATCGTGTGACCCTGAAGACTGGAGTAATGGCCTATTTTACATTTTACACAATATTAATGTTTTTACTGTATTTTTAACAAATAAATTCAGCAACTTCAGAGACTTAAAAAATATATGTCCTAATGTGTTGTCTATGTTCTAAAACCAGATGTGGTGTTTTTATTTGATTACATTCCATCCTATTTTTGTAACATTTCACAGTTACTCCAGTGACATTATTTTTCCTGTTTTAAATCAATTGCAAATATCATCTGTAAATGTATTACTATTAATTTGAATTGTTATATTTTTAAATTGCTTCATGGCCATCACTAAATTAACATAAAATAAGCTGAATTGGATTTTAAAATATGTTGGGACATAGTTAGTGATTTGATTCGACTCCAACCCAAGCACTATTTCAGTGGAAATGAGGAATCAATGTTTTATTTGGGATCTTTAATTCCATAGCCAATGTAAGGAATTTATATACACAAATAGTGCAATACTGAGTTTTTTTTTCTGGGTCTAAGAATACTGTTATGTACACAGTCTAGCATCTGTGCTCAAGATGGCTTTTATTTTAAAGCAAACAACATATAATGTAGTAATTGTGTGCTGCACACACACGTTCAGAATGTTTTAAAGTATTCTCCTGCTGTGTCGGGCTGCTCTGATTGAGAAGCTCATAGAGTTTTGCACAGGGTTAACATTGCAATCATGCATATGATGGCACAATGGTTGATGTCACATTTTAGACATTTAGCAATCATTTAGTGCTGGAATATGGTACAGCTCAATATGGTACTGCTGCTGACTCTGCACAAACATTTAATGATGTATCACCCGTGTCAATAAAAGTAAAATGTTTGCCCATGCAAAAACTCTCCACTGTAAGGTTTTGTGGGTGGTTGCCAAAGTTTTCTCGGTGCTTCACTGATGCTCAGTGCATTCTTCTCAACAAGTCACATGATTTGAAGTTTCATTTGTGCCTAAAAAAACAAATAATGAGAGATGAGTTACACGCTGAAGTTTTATTTATGGTTTATTTATGGTTATGGGATTGCTCAATCGCTAACTGTATGAGCAATAGTAAAAGTGATGTTTACTTTTACAATCACAGCCATCCCATTGTCTCCTTTTTGAAACAGTGCTGGAGAGTAGTGGCATCTGCTGTAAGTAACACTGGCTGGCAAGAAAGAAAGAAAGAAAGAAAGAAAGAAAGAAAGAAAGAGAGAAAGAAAGAAAGAAAGAAAGAGAGAAAGAAAGAAAGAAAGAAAGAGAGAAAGAAAGAAAGAAAGAGAAAGAAAGAAAGAAAGAAAGAAAGAAAGAAAGAAAGAAAGAAAGAAAGAAAGAAAGAAAGAAAGAAAGAAAGAAAGGTAAATAAACTCAGTGTGACATAATTCCCCTCATGAGTGTGGCCAGAGCCAAACTCTTTGCTCTTAAAGGTTAACCACTATGAAAGCCATGGCTCAAAGGTCTGTTTTGGCAGACCGGTCCCAGGACCACCGAACCCGATCCAACTGCCCACTCTTACAGTCCCTGTGGGCTCCTCACGATTAAAGAGCTCCAGGGCAGGAACAACAGTGATGCTTGTTGACGTATGCCTGCTTAAACAAGAGAGTCCTGAAGCCAAATGGGAATGGACTCTTGGGCAGTGAACTTGAGGTGACTGTTTGCGTCATACAGTTTAGTCTGAGGGTCTAGTAATTACGCATAGATCAGGATGGATTGCTAGTTCAGGTTTTTTTTTATGCTAAGAATATTTTTATGCATAAAGGGTAATTTATTTTGTGTAAGAAAAAAAAAAGTGACTTTGTTTCCAAAATTAAATAATTGGCTGTATTGTAATTGTAATGAAGAAGAAAAAATATATAGAAAAATATTTATTTTGTATTTTAATTCTATAAATGTATACCCTCTAGAGTTGTCTGGTTTTCTGTCTTTCGGTCTAACATTTCCCAATTCAACATTTTCCCACAAAACTGTATGCAGATTTATTTTTTACTGTTAAAAAGTAAGGCTGCCCATATATTAAAATAATTATGATTATTCTCATGATTTCTGACCAGTCTTTAGCATCCTGCACCATGCACATCCTGAGACCCTGTTCCAGTCTTTAGTGCTACATCCAGGTGTTTTTTTGAACACAAGAATGCATCCTATGTGAAACACATCTGAACTGTGTCTTGGGTATTACCCTAAATCAGAGTAATATACAGGGCTTCCTTAAGGCAGATTAGTTGTTCAGATAACTCAACCTCTAGTTATTTTTTTGAAGTGTGTAGTTTTACACAACTCTTATCTGAATTGCTTGAAGAGAAAAGGAGGTGCCCAAAGCTCATTTGTGATTGTCTACATTTGTTTCTTTGCTTTAGACTTGCCTCACTGTATTGACCAGTCACACTGACATTATGTTCTTTTTCCATTCTTAAAAAACAGAAGCCCATCAGCATCCAGAGACCCAAACGCGGCATATAACCAAAGGGAGGGGGAAGGAGGATTGCAGTATGCCCCGGCTGAAGGTGGCATGCCTCGCTCTCCGTCCGACTACGGACGTGACCCTGGCCGTTCGCCAAGGAGTTCAAGAATGTACAACGAGGTGGGAGATTATCGAGACAGTCGAGGACGCTGGCACTCGCAAGGCCAGCGTTTGGACGGCCAGTTAGACGACTATGAACTCCAGAGGCGCCGTGAGGAGGAATACCAGGCCCGTTACCGCAGTGACCCCAACCTGGCGCGCTACCCGGTCAAACCCCAGCCCTACGAGGAGCAGATGCGCATCCACGCCCAGGTGTCACGGGCACGGCATGAGCGGCGGCATAGTGACGTCTCGCTTGCTTATACAGAACTTGACGAGCCTCTGCATGGCCCCGGTGTGCGGAAGTCGCGCCTCCCTCTATTGGGAGGTCAAAGTCAACTCTCATACTCTGAGGATAGGAGCTCACCGGGACATCGGATGTCGAATCATAGCCCACCAACACCACACCGCAGCCCTGTGCTGGGTGAAAGCCGGCGAGGACTGGCGGAGCCAACAAGGAAACCCATACCCCAACAGCACCACTTGGACCCTAGCTCAGCTATGCGCAGGAACAATCGCGACAAAATGGATAGCATGCTGCGAAATGACTCCCTAAGCTCAGACCAATCCGAATCGGTTCGGCCTCCTGCACCTCGACCCAACCGAAGCAAACGCCTTGGCAAGCTCAGAACCATGGGCAGCTTCAGCAGCTCAGAGGAGGAGTTGGCCACCACGCCTGAGTACACCAGCTGTGAGGATGTGGAGCTGGAAAGTGAGTCCATCAGTGAAAAAGGTAAACGCTGCTGGCTGAAAATGAAAATGAAATAATTTCATTGTTGGTTAAGAACATTTGCAGTGTTTCAGTGAGAGAAGTAATCTCAGATGTGACTCCTGTTATATCAGTTGCCTAGAAAGAGCTGCACCTTCATGGTGCTCCAGGGCTGATGGTGGCAGCAGAGAGTTTAATGATGTTATATAGATTGTTTAGGGAGACAAATAAAAGCTAGTGAACCAAAGGCTGCATCCGAAATCGCATACTTCCCCACTATATAGTAGGCCGAAAACAAAATATATGTTCGAATTCACAGTACTCATAAAAGAGTCTGCAAAAAGTACCCCGATTACCTATTTCTTCCGGCGAGTTTCTGAAGTGTGCATACGATAGATACTTCAGTATCCCATGAGGCCACGGTAGAGGATTCATGAATGGTGGAGAAGCGACTTAACTGATGCGGGTAGGTCACATAATAATAACAACATGGTGAATGTAATAGGCCTATATTATACTATACACACTCATACTATATAGAACATACTTTTTTTAGCGGTTGTGAATTACTTATTCAAAATAAGAACCTACTCAAGAGATTATGCGATTTCGGACAGCCAAAAGCTGAAAAATTATGCCTTCCCAAGTGTAGGAAGGAAACAAGGCAATCCCAAATCCAATGATTCTGATACATTTCTGTCTGCTGACATACCTTCATCCAATGGATTTTTGAAGGCAGCATAGATGTATTCTTTGTTGCCCATATACCATTATCCTGTGCTGAAAGTTGTGGTTGGTGGTCAGTTTGTGAGTAAATTTATGTTTTTGAATGAGTTTGAAAATGTCATTCAACTTTTGATTTCAGTTCTTGTGCAAAATTAGTATTATTAAATGTGTGCTTAGTTATCACCAAAGCTTGCTCTGTTTTGTTGTAGATTATTAGACTCAGACCTCCTGTCTGAAATCATTTTTGTGAGTTTTGTGTGCAAAGTTACAAACACTGCTGTGAAGTCATTGCCTGATAGTGTAGAGGCAACAAGTCAGCTGCCTAAGCTTTTGGACGCATCCATAAACATGCAGTTACTTAGTGCACCTTAAAGGAATCAACAGTCAGATGAATTGTGTGGTTTGGCATCCTAGATCTTAATTATTTTGGTTACATTTTGGTTCCTCTCGGTTCTCCTTCTTCAATGAAAGTCAATTTTGCCTGTTGATGAATCATTGCATGTTTTTTTCTTTTCGTCAGTTGTGCTTGATGCAGTTGTAGAATTAAAGGGATAGTTCACCCAAAAATTTAAATTCTTTCATCATTTACTCACCCATCAGGTTTTTCTTAACCTGTATGAGTTTCTTGAAATGTTGGTAAGCAAACTGTGGGGTTTTTTTCATGCTATGGAAGTCAACGAGGACCAGCAATGCTTTGGTTACCAACATTCTTCAAAATATCTTCTTTTGTGTTGAACAGAAGAAACAAACTCATACAGGTTTAGAACAACTTGAGGGTGAGTAAATGATGACATTATTTACATTTTTGGGTGAACTATCCCTTTAAAAGGGTTGTTAAAACAAAGCCAGTGTTGTTCATTACCTAGATTGTAATAGTAAACGTTTCTACCAAAATGTCATGCTTATTGATTTTTTTATTTAATGAACAACAATTAAACCTTTAATACTGTATGGCTATACCATGACATACTTTGAGAGACTTTCAGACTGGGTGTGATTGTAAATATTATATTTGGTAACGGTTAGTGATGTTCATGTAATTTTTTTCCGCCTAACCGGCAACCAAAGCTTGTTAACCGATCCTTTACCGTTAACCGACAAGATTATGTTAAATTAGAATTAAATTAAACTAGAATAAATAAGAGCCTGTAACCCATTAAAAATAACAAAATCTGTTTTCCAGGGGTTTAGTTTTACATGGGCAAATATTCACTCATCGTCACATCACACACCTGCAGCTCTTCTGTGAATGGAGAAAAAACTAATAAAATGATCAATATGAAAGGAATAAATGCGCAAAATGTTTCACTTAAATCATTACGAGATTAACAAAACAAAATAAAAAAATGTGCAAGTAGTAGGCTATATAGTGCTAAACAAGTTCATTGAAATTTACCCATGACGGCAGAATGCGGAATCCTGTTTGTTTTCTTTATTTTTAAAAAGTACAATGTTTTGTTTTATTGTTAGTGTACTCAACTAAAACTAAACCCTTTACAGTTTCTGATGACTTCCACTTTTGACCATAAATGACGGAGTGGATTAAGTTGTTTCCTCCGTTATAAGGAAACAATACAAGTCTTGTAAGCACACACAATATATCAGTTCTAGCATCGCTAACTTGAAATCTTTGTTTTTTGACTTGTATCCTGATTACGTAACGCTGTTACATGTATTCCATTACTTCCCAACCCCGGTGCCGAATGAGCGAGGCTGTCTACGTGAGCCCATCACTGGTTTCTGTTTCAGTTTTGCTTTAAATTCATTGGTTTCGCCTTGAATAGCTTTTTTTTCCCCATTCTTGTTCTGTTTTGAATACCGTTCAATTTAAAGGGTTAAAAATGACATTTCTGTCATTAATTACTCACCCTCATGGCGTTCAAAACCCATAACACCTTCGTTTATTTTCGGAACACAAATTAAGATATTTTCCGAGAGCTTTGTATACCAGCCATAGGGAGCAACGTCATTGCAACTTTCAAGGCCCAGAAAGGTAGTAATGACATTGTTAAAATAGTCCATGTGACTACAGTGGTTCAACCTTAATGTTATGAAGCGACGAGAATACTTTTTTTGTGCAAAAATAAAGACTTTATTAAACAATCTCTTCTCTTTCATGTCAGTCGTAGTAAACGCAGTGCAGCACTTCCAGCTTCTACTTCAGAATGCAGTTAAAAAAAAAATCCTGAAAAAGTACTTTTCTAAAACTGTTTAACCAATAGTATTAATCTGTCAAAATTATACCGGTTACTGGTTAACCAGTAAATTATGAGCATCCCTAGTAACGTAATCCCTGAGTGACATTTCAATGAATAGAATAGAATGAATAGAATTAATTCTATTCTTAACACAACCACATGGGACTCAATCACATGGGAAGTTGAAAAAAAAAAGAAGATAAAGTGTAAAGACTTGCTAGGATGTTACAATGACCTCAGATTCAGTACAATTGCCAGTTCTCTTGGTAAATCTCTTTTAGTTTTTTCATTTATGTGCTTTAGAGTTTTTGAGATCAGTTGTGACATGCAATTTATTCTTTCTGTGACCTCTCACTTTTAAATTCAGTTTAAAACTGAATCCACTGAAACTGGCAATTACATGGGGTGAGTCACATGACTAGGGTTTTAAACCATGGGGGCTGTTTCATATTATATAGGCAGGTTTAATTATGTAATGCAAGCCGGGCTGAAGATACTAGAGTGTGAATGGGAATGATGTGTAAAGCTTCAGTTAACATGTCAGTCATACATTGCTATTCAGTATTAAGTCGATTCCTGTTACAATATGAATTTATACAGCTTTTTCTACTGGACAGTTAAAGTGAGTATTTTACTATGACCTCCAATTATGTAATGTCCTGTACATCTGACAAAGAATTAAGAGCAATCATTGATGTTTCTTTATCATTGTCATCACCACAGGTTAGATATAAATCTGTAACTAGCTAAACAAACAGACAGTCATATATTTGTTTCAGTTCATTGGGTGAATCCATTGGTTAAAAAAATCCAGGCTGGTTTATGCTGGTTAGTGCTGGTGAAGTTGGTCGACCAGCACACACAATTCACATCCTGGAGAGCAGCAAACCAGCAATAAACATGCAAAACATACAGTACTTTATACTGTTGTTTTTTAGGAGTGATATTTACTAGAACATCCAAGTATATGAGCTAATGTGAATCTTTACCAAATTACATTTTTCAGCCGTGCCCATCATGTTTCTCCAATAGTCATACTGACAGGGTTTAAAAAAAAAAAAAAAGGGTTAAAACTGAGTCTCCTCAGCACTGCACATTATGGACATCTTCTTTATTTAACATACCTGAATTAACTCAGCTGTGTAGTACTCCATGGCCTAAGCTGGATCTGTCAAAAAATAGGTAACACTTAAAGGGCACCTATTATGGAATTTTGAAATTTACCTTTCATGTAGTGTGTAACATAGATCTAAGTGAACAAAAACATCCTGCAAAGTTTGAAATATGAAAGTGCACCGTATATAAAGTTATTGTCTTTCAAAAGTGAGAGTCGACTCTGAGTCATTTTTATGAATCGTTAGAAGACCGAAGCTTTTTCTCTGACTAGATGACGTCAACTTGTCAAGTTATTTGAATACGATACGCCCACTTATTGCGCTCCAAGGCCAGCAGGGAAAATATCATGGCGACGAGACGCTGTGTTCTGAAGTGCGGCTCAAAAGCAAACTTTTTTCATCTGCCCAAGGAGGAGCATTTGAAGACTAAGTGGCTACAATTCACTATACCACAGAAGTATAGTCCGAGCCTTGTGCTTTGTTCGCGTCATTTTGAAGACGATTGCTTTTTAAATGCACTCAAACTGGGATTCGCGAGCTGGCTGATATTGAAGAAAGGTTCAGTTCCAAGTGTATTTGCATCAGCTTTCTCCTCCGTATCACAACCTGTAAGTGTTATTAATAATTTTTGCTTTTATATTTTATGTAGCATGCTTAATAATTATTTTGTTTGTTGTGTAAGCACCGATTAGCTTCTAGGTCTTCAATGACAATTGTATTGAGATATGTGAAGTGTTTGTCGTTGGTTTCGGAGTTGTCTTAAAGAATAGAGTAATACCTCGTAGTAACGTAACTGCATTTTTTTTTTTTTTTTGTAAAAACGTTATGTTTATGCATCGGGCTAACGCAAACAAAGACTGATTGTGCTTTTACAATATGAACTGGGCTATGCTCGCTAACATAACATTAAATTCTTTATCTTATTTTTCGTTTTTTACTACAAACTATAAAGCAGTGGACTATAATCATTATTATAATACAATTTAATTGATAAAAGCATCATTGTACTCCGTGTTAAAAATAAGTATTATCTCTGTAAACACTGCTGGGTCATCTGACCAATCAACGCAGATTAGCGTCGCGCAAAGGAGGGGTTTGGAAAAATGAGTCGTTGAACGATTCATTTGGGAGTCGGTGAGCAAATCAGGTAAAAATAAATGCATATTATACGAAAACAAAAGTGTTTTTTGTCATTGCATGCATGTAAAACTGTTGTTGGGGACTCCCACAACAACATTAGGAACATTTTAAATGTCATAATAGGTGCCCTTTAAAATGTGCAGCACTGGGAAGGCTTCAGGAATGGTTTAAAAACCCATGGTGCAAAGGAAAATTATTGCATGTTGTTTACAACATGAACTAATTGCAATTAGTGTCTCAGCATGTATTAAATACTTTTGGAAGAAGGACCCCTTACACATGGGAAGGCTCTGATGGAGCGTTTAGCAGAAAGAGATGCGTAAATGGGGTTGCACATCGGACACGTCTGGTGAATGGAACAGTGCTTTCTAAAATTCTAAAGCATTATTTTCTATGGAATTTATGTGCACTTCATTTGAATGTACTCAACATCAGTGACTCCAGAAACCTGCTGCACCACATAGTTTTAAAATTTATTTTATATTTAAATGTATGCATTATATTTGATACAAATTGTTGTTAATGTACATACCTACAGTACTTTACCTTAGCCTGGGACATACATTGCGCATAGCATTTTTCCGTAACATGTTTTTTTTTGTGTGTGTGTGTGTGTGTGTGTGTGTGTGTGTGTGGTCTGCCAGCTTGAAACATGTCAAAAGGGAAAAATCATAATATACATGACCCTTTTCAGTATTTCAGTTTCCGTTGTATCATTACTTTCATACAGCTCATCATTGCCATTGTTCATTTTTGAAGTGAACTTCTGACTGTTAGGTGCTTAGATAGATTCACTATTTTGGACTGCAAATTAAGCACTTAGAATGCATTACAGAACTAATACTATGCATCAAGAGCCAGATCCACAAAAATCTTCTTAAGAAAAAAGTTAAGAAAATTCTTTAGTTGAGTGCAATTCTTGAAAAATTCTTAAGAATTTCACAAATATTTTTTACTTAAGAAGAAAATGAAAGGTGTTATTTGGTGTGTGATAGAAATATTTTATGTAATGGGTATTTTCAACATTAAATGTACAGGGAAATGCAGACTAAGAATGCTTAGGTCAAAGGCCATATATACTTAATCAAAAAGTGCTGAACACAGTAGAACTAACAGTAGTGCTGTGTTGAAAAAATCGATTCACCAATTCTAAATCGATTTTCATATTAATTTCTAAAGATCGATCCGTAACTCAGAGGATCGATTTAATAACAGGCCTACATTTTCCCCATAAACACACTGAGACACGGCGACCGGCGGCGCTGCTAATGCGGTTTCTCTGAATCCACTTGTTGACAAGAAAGGAGGAATGAATCGTTCACATAGCGCGTTTTTTGTGCGTGCAAATTCGTTTTCCAGGCGCGCCTCTGTTCATGGTTGCATAGCAACGGCAGACGCAAAGGGAAAGCACGCGCTTGTTGAGAGGAGAAAGCGGTGCAAACCTGGTGCAAACTCGTGCAAACTGCGCTCTCCATGATGACGAGGAAGTATCATCAAATAATTAATTGATTTCTAGCCCTTGCATTAGCTTTACTACTAGATATATTCATTGAGATGAGAAATAAAAAGCCGCCCTGTAACATTACAGCTATGATCAGCTGTTCGGCCGAGCTTTCCATGTTGTTACGGAAAGGCCGTAACAGGCTTGTTTTTGTCACATGACCTGTTGAGATGCATTGAAGTGCTTCTCACTGAATTTGCACGCGCATAAAACGCGATATGTGAACGGCCCCTAAAGTGGTATCGTGTGCGGTTCGTTGTATCTAGTTTAAAAGGCCTTTTAAATATGAACGCAGTTTTGGATTAAATAAAAGGACAGTCAAGTCAAATAAAACACATTTTATCTCCTGTTTAGTTGGTAACACTACATTAAGACACCATTCATTAACATTATGCCTTATCTAACATCAATACATTGAGTGAACAATACATTTTTACAACATTAATGTATGTTTGTGAATGTTATTTAATACAAACACTTGATTGTTCATGAACAGTTAAAACTTTTGATTTTAAAAATATAAGATCGGATCAGATCGGATCGAATCGAATAATGATAATCGATTCAAGATCTTGAGAATCGGAAACGAATCGATTCTTGAAATTTGAATCGATACCCAGCACTAACTAACAGTCATATGATTATCATTAATTCAACAAATCACAATGAAGAAGACTTGAGTGACATTGATTTTTAGTCAACTGTATGATATAAATGTACATGTATCTTTCTATTCAGGAGACTCACTTGGTTGTTGTGACCAGTGATCTCCCGGCCGTGAATAAAACTGCATTTCTACAAAGAGCAACTTGGGAGCCGTGTCAGGTATATGCTGAACAGCTGAGAAATAGATTCTATGCTCAAAAGACAACAACAGAACATCTATGTGTGATTGAGGTAGTAATAGAAGTACTAAAGATTATATGCTCAAAAGACAACAATAGAACATCTATGTGTGACTGAGGTAGTGATAGTAGCTTCTTGACGGGACGCTGTCACCTTACTTCAGGGAAGTATTGTATTGTAAGTATTCAGGTAATTCAGGAAATTACCTCGAGATACTGTAGTTATTATTTTAACAACTGCAAGTTGTTTAAATTGTCCGTGGTGAAGAAGTCAGATTAAGTCGGTTGTATACGTTGTATACATATTAAGAATTTCCACGACAGGTGTAATTGGGTATTGTTGAAGACTTGCTGAATGAAAAATAACTCCAAGCTTATTTATTGAGCTGCCTGAAGATTACTGTAGATTTCATAATATGCGCGCAAGCGCGACAGGCTTGGTGGGAGTCAATCACTCAGCGTTGAGTTTGTCTCAATATGCAGCAGTCTTTCCCATTAATTTAATTTAATTTAATTTGTGCTTTCTTCCGCTTTATAGAGTGAATGAGCACATCATATACACACAAAGGATCGATCTGTGTCACTTAAAGGGCACCTATTATACCCCTTTTCACAATATGTAAAATAAGTCTCTGATGTCCCCAGAGTGTGTATGTGAAGTTTTAGCTCAAAATAGCCCACATATAATTTTTTACAGCATGTTTAAATTGTCATTTTTAGGGGGCTGAGAAAACCGCACCGTTTTAGTGTGTCTCCTTTAAAAGTTGACGAGATGCGGTTCCACGCACAGGGGGCGGAGCCTAAAAAAGCTCGCACTCAGAGCCAGGACAATCTCATCTCACAGAAAGATGATAATATCAAAACAGAAACTCACAGTAACAGTGTTCGAGTCGGACAATAATGCCCACAGAGCTAGAGAATATATGCTGAATAGAGACAGAACAGGTATGTTTATTTTAATTACGTTTATAACTTATACTGTATGTCATCTGCTCCTCTATTAATACAAGCCTGCTGTTGTAGACCCCGTCTTAATGATGACCAAAATATACTGATGAGTTCAATTAAGTTTATTGTACATCACACAAAAGATGAAGCGTTAGTTTTACTGCAGAAAATCACTGTACGAATAAACACAGTATAAGAAGTGCCCATTAAGTCTTATCCATAAACACTCTCTCTCTCTCTCTCTCTCTGACTTTCATTATCATGGAACATAACGTTACACAGTGAAGTACACAAAACACTCGTTACAACTAACAGTAAACAAATATATACACACCTTTTCAATGGGTGCTTTATAAACTGGTAAACTGTATATCTGTTAAATGACTGGATGAGCTCGAGCTGTCATAAAGTGTTCGCTCTCACTTTAATTTTTGCCGTGATGACCGTAACGTTAGTCTTGTCGCTCCGGAGACTGTAAGCTGGATCAATCCTCGAGTAACAACGAGAGTAAATGAAGACTGCTATGTTTATTCTAACATCCAAAAAACAAAACACCTAAATCGCGTTCGGAGACATTCTACAGCTGCTCCAGCGTCGAAACAATGGCGGACTGTGTCCAGCTCACTCAGGGCGGGTCTATGCTCAAACTGCAGTGTCAATCAACAGTCGTGGGTGGGGCTTGTGCAATTCTACGTCACATTGCATTGATTCTGAGAACAGCTCGTTCTGAGACAGTGCTTATGATTTATGTGGATTTAAAAAAAAAACACTGGTTGGATTTTATCATTATAGGGTGGTTGTGTACACACACTGCCAACACACATGTTATGTTCAAACACCATGTGAAAGTGAATTTTGCATAATAGGTGCCCTTTAAGAGTACTCATCCACATTCATGGCACTAGTATTACTATGTATTATATTTAGCTATCTAGTGTTATGTTTAATGCTTAAAATGTTATACAACCCGAACCCAGTACATTCATTAAACATCTTACATTTAGGTATGTAAGACATTTAAGAACAATCTTAAGAAAAAAAGACAAGAACATTTTTAAGAAAAGTTTTTGGGAATACAAAATAAGAGTTAAAAAATAAGAAGAAATTAGCAGTTGAGAATATTTTTTTTTCTTAAGAAAGTTTTGTGAATCCGGCCCCTGGTATGAAATGTCTGTGAATTGTACTACGGTGTCAAAAAATTAGCAAAAATGGTACCTTTAGAGGTACAGCAGCTTGAGATGCAGGGGCAATTTGAAATGAGCATACAGCAGATTGGATGTCTAAAACACAACTTTACTGTGTTGTCTCATTTAATTGAAATTCTCATTGATCATTGTTTATATCAGAGAGTTTCAGCAAATGTTACAATTTTCTCTGGGTGCTTATTATCCATGTTAGGATACCAGGAAGGAATATGGATTACTTCTTTCTTACCTCTCTGTGAATTACATGTCCTTCCTCTTCCTGCTTTTTCTTTTATCATGCAAGAAATGCCCTGTGTTTCTGGCCCCTACCATACAAGCTCTGATGTTGTCAGGGTCACAATTAGCTCAAGTGGATAAGCCTCTTTGTACAGGAGCAGTCTCGAGAGAGAGCTCCCCCAGAGTCTTTCCTCCATCTGCAGAGGTAGGGAGAGGGAGTCCCAGCAGCTTTGCGGTGGAGGGCACTTGTAGAGGGTCACTTCCATGTCAAAGTCAGAAAGTGAAATTGCACCAGTGCATATGTAGTGGCCACATCTCCACCACACAGCTACTTAATGCACTCAAGAGACTACAGTGAAGCAGAATTTTAAAGAACGTCCCAAAGACACACTTGCTTCCACTTTCAACCACGCTCATTCTTTGTCTCTCTGTTTCAGTCTGCTATCTAACGGCTAGTTCACACCTCCCCAACAAACACCAACACACTCCAAATCCCAACAGTTGTTTGGTTTTGTTGGATTAATGTGATAATCATGTTGGTGTTCTTGAGGCCATGACTGATTCCCAAAATTCTCAATCCAACAGCCAAATTTAAACTCTAGAGTTGCCACAAATCTAGCAGACATCCAATCACTCCGTCTGACCTCATAAGCGTGGCACACCTCTTGACTGTAGACAGGAAGGAGCTTGATCTCTGACAAGCTTATCCTTCCATCGGGTGCCATTGGACATACGTCAATCAGTCAGTGACAATCCAACCTGATTGGTTCAAAGTATTCAATTCCCTCCCCATCTGCGAAAAGAGAAAAGGATTTGGTCAAAGTAGCAAACTGGTGGAGGCGCACACCGAGACGCTACGCTGTGTGAAGCCAGGGAAAATGGTGGTAAGTTGATATTTTAATAAATGGGGATCACTCTGCTGCTGAGTGCTTTGGAGTATTCCCCAGTCTCAAATGAGTGGGGACTTCTTACTAACTTATTTGTTCTCTCTGAACTGTCACTTTCATGTAAAACCCCCAACTAGAAGGTTGGAAAATATAAAGGAAAGGAATGGGACTATTGGTTCTGTGCAGATGATTGAGGCCAATGCTTGCTGCCAAGGAGTCAAGAGCGAGCTTTAGGGGTTCTCTGAGTCAGAGATCAGCCCGGCAAACTCAGGAAAACAGTCTGTAGTGGTGCGGGGACTATATAGGGCAGGGTGTTTGAGCTGGCTTACAAGAATAACAGTAAGCTCATTATTCTAAGGCATGAACTCCATCTCAGTGCAAGGAGAGAGAGGGAAAGAACTACACAGTGAGAGGCAATAAAAAATGGCAAACGTTGGGGTGTGACATCTTCCTTGAAGGGGATGTGCCAGATCTTTGAGTACTGACCCAAGTGTGACTTGAAGAGCTGCATTTGAGTTCTGGTGGACGTGGTTGAGTAAATCAGCTTTGTGGAACTTTAACTTGCCAAGGTTTGGAAGAGGTGGTGTAGCAAAGACGGATTATCAACAATATATTGTGACTACACAGAACAGATTCTTTTTTCCCTGAAGACGCTGGGGACGGTCTACACATGATGTGACAAATGCTTCTGGTTTGTGAGGCATGGTGTATGTGAAAGCAGAAGTAATGTCTACTGAAGTAAGCTTTTACAATGCTCATTCTTTTCATGGTAGAATACAGATACCACTGCTTGTGGGCTGGGGAATTGGGAGCAGGATGATGCAATGTTAGCGGCAGTAATCAGACTTCTGCAATATTATGTTTCTATGCTGTATGGTAGGATACAGGTTTTTTCCCATTTATTATAGTGCTGTTGTAATATTGCACTGAATTTGGCTGTTAAAGTTATTGATGCATAATGGCCATATTTTTCATCTTTAAACTACAGCTTGATTTCTTAATCAAAGATACTGTTTCTTCTGTACTGACGGTACAGTCACAGGTAAATAACTATTTTGCACATTTTAAGTGAATCCTATGATGATGGTTTACATAAATTAATCCAGTCCAGTTTTGTACTGGTAAGAAGGTATCAGTACAATAATACTTGAGATAATTCAGATAATTCTTCTTCTAGGCATAATGACACGACTGAAATGTTACAGTTGGAAAACTGTACTTTTAAAAGTAATGCTTTATTATGTTAAAACCACTGTTACAATGATAATGCAAGGAGATTATTTGTTAATCTATTCATATTTGCATGATGTATAATATGTTAAATGTATCCGATTATCAAAATTTAACATCACAACAAAATTGTATGCATTTTATGGTATTATAGTCTACATTTTGCAACAGCAAAGAGCAATATCAATAAACCAATGTGTGTTTTAAATATAATTTAAGCAGTTGATTTTAATGTCTGTGTGTAACCAACCAGATATAGATTTCTTAACTAAAAACTGAAATGCTGCTGTCTAGATATATGGGAGTCAGGAGATTTACTTCAGTGGAAAACTATCTGTCAGATGTTAAGATAAGAAGCTGATAGAAGCTGTCTATTTTTTTAATATATATATTTTTGGTGTTTTGTAGTTTTTTGGTGGTGACTTTTATGCTTTTATGTAACACTATACACCTTTGAATATCTGTATGTGTTGTTTCTTTACATGTCCTTGTTTGAAAAGTTAAATGTGTGTATACAGAAAAGTAATATTGATTACTAATATGCTAATTTAAAGTGATAATTGACTCAAAAATAAATATTCTGTCATCATTTAAGGTAGTCACCCTCATGTTCTAGTCCTGTATGACTTCCAGTCTTGTGTAGAATGCAAAAAATATTTTTTTAAAGATTAATTACAATGAATGGTGATCATAAAAGGCCAATAAAAGTAGTCCTTATGACTTGTGCATCATATTTCAAGTCATACGATAGCTTTTTATAAGCAACAGATGCAAGTTTTCATTGATAATCTTCAAATCCATTGAGTTCTTAATCACTGCAACCAAATCATTGAGTCTGTGAAACTCTTGATTTTATCATTCCAATTAATTAATTAATAAATTGTGATATATTTTTTAACTAAGGATGGGCACATTGATACCGCAGTATCGATATATCAAGCTATTTATTTGGTACAAAATCGGAATAAAAATTACATAAATTCAAAATGTGTTTCTGCGTCACTTTCAGATTTTCAGTTCTTTTTTTGAAGTTAGTGTTAAAACACCCCTGTAATATTTAGCTGGCGTGTGTCACATGACTGTAAGAAGTGAGCATACATCCACTCACACTCACTTCTCTATTAAACTGAGAGAGATGGAGAGAATGACAGAAATGAAACACAGCACGGTGTGGTGCTACTTTTTGCCTGTAGAAAAAAATACATCAAGATGGCCCATAATACATGGTATTTTATTTTATTTTATTCATATTTATGTTATAGTAAGTTACTTTATTTAATCACAATATTTCTGTAAAATAGATTTATTTTTTTACATGTATTGGTATTTGGTACACACATTTTTGTGTCATGTAGGTGATGTGATTGGCCTTTAAGCGTAATGATAGATAGATAGATAGATAGATAGATAGATAGATAGATAGATAGATAGATAGATAGATAGATAGATAGATAGATAGATAGATAGATAGATAGATAGATAGATAGATAGATAGAACAATCCGTTCATAATTCAGGCATTGGGATTTCTATCACAAATTTCCTTTTTGAAACTTGGATTCATTTCCCATTCATTGTAATTGCATGAAACAAAAAATGGCTTGTACATTCTTAAAAAAATCTCTTTTTGTGTTTCAAGGAAGAAAGAATGTTATACAGGTGTGGATTGACATGAGGGTGAGAAAATGATGACAGAACGTTCATTTTTGTTGAACTATTCCTTTAAGAGAGCTGTAAGAATGTGTGCGAGCAAATGAATGTTGTACATTTGACTATATAAGTTCTTTCTTGTTTATACAAGTGTGTGTCCTCTCACTGTGCTGTCCTCAGGAGATATGGATGGTCACTGGTGGGACCATGCGTCTTGGCATAGCGAGGCCGCCTCAATGTCTATGGTGAGGCTTCTGACCCTCTCACCCCATTTCCCCTCGTTTAATTCACCTCTGCATGTTTTGTTTCTTCTCCTTTTTTTATATCATCCATAACTTTTAGGCAACATTCAAAGGGGGAAAAGAAAAACAAATGAGCAGGCATATTTTTTGGACGCCAGTTATGCCCTGTCTGAGAGGCAAAAGACAGTGGTGCGATTTTGGGAGCGCTCCCACGACGAAGACGTGGAGTGGTGCGAGCCGCAGGTCAAAGATTCAGGGGTTGACACGTGCAGTAGCACCACGCTAAACGAGGAGCATAGCCATAGCGACAAGGTACTGAGACGACGCTTCCTGTGACTGACCTGCTCGACACGCTCACTGTCTGTTTCCGCCCCTAGAGGGTTTTCTACTCTAACCGTGCCTCTCAGGAGAGAGGAGAACCCTCTTGTTTGCTTGGCTCCACTCTCTTCTGGCTGCAAAGTCGTAGCGCATCTTAACCCACAGAAAGATGAATGACAAACTTCCTGGCACTGTTTGCTCCATATGCTGCATGCTTCTCGATGCGGACAGACGCTCCATTCTGATTGCAAACCTGTTTTTCCTCACTTGGTCACGTTACCTTCTCACACTGTTTCCTCCTTTGGGATTTTCCTGACATGATTTTTTCCACACAATCCTTCAGTCTCAGCTTAAACACAGGGATAGACTAGTGTGGGAATCAATCTTGCACTAAGCAGTTGTTTTTCTTTTCCCCTTTTCACCGTCTCATTCTTCATGCTGCCCTTTCCTGTCCTGTCTTTTGTTTTTGTTTGTTCACCATGTCTTTCACAGTAGTGAATAGAAGTAGCTTGCTACATCCATACTGCTTGAGGGTGTGAGAGCACTTTACTTTGCTTTTGTCTTTGGTTAATGGATTGATCTTGATCAGTGAATCTCAACTGGTTTTGCTTCAACTGGTTCAAAAATGTCTTTGTTTTTTTTAACACAATGGACCAGATTTACTATCAGTTTGCGCCAGCGCAAACCCTCTTTTGGCGTTAAACTACTGTCAGGATTTACTAAAGACACGCAGTGAAAAATTTGCGCTAAAAAGGCGTGGACAGGTTTATTTTTGCGGCTGACCTTATTGCATCTGCATTTGTAGGCGCGCATTTTGTGGGAGGAGAGTATTTAAATGAATCACACAAGGTGATTTACTAAGGTTTACGCTAGTCAATTTACTGTTATTTGCACCATTATTTATCGCCCAAAAAAGCTTGTCTTAAACGAGACGCTAATTTGCGCTGCTCTTCGTAAATTGGCTGTGTCTGTGTTCTTTAATTTGTGCGTCGTCAGTAGATCGCGCAGTACTTTCCACTTCCATCAGTGTTTTTTGGAATTGAAATCTCACACTAATTTACCCTGTTTAGTAAATCTGCCCCTAAGTCTGAACCATATGCGATTCGATGAAGCAACCAGCATGTAAATTTGGGTTTTGTCTCAAATTCTAACCACAACAAGTAATGAGACTTTGGGCCCTATTTTAACGATCTGAAACGCAAGTATCAAACGCAAAACGCAAGTAACTTTGTGGGCGGATCTCGGGCGCTGTTGCTATTATACCGGCGGGATAAATGACTCTTGTGCCCGACGCAAATCTAAAATGGGTTGGTCTGAAGTAGCTTCATTATTCATAGGTGTGGTTTGGGCGTAACGTGAAATAAACGAATCAGAGCGTCATCTCACATTCCCTTTAAGAGCAGACGCACTTGTTCCATGGCGGATTGCTATTATAACGGCGGATTTGCCAGGCGCACGCCAGGAGCGGTTTCTCAGCCGAGGCGACCGACGTTCTCATCAGGGCCGTAAAATACAGATAAGTGACATTGTATGGGGATGGGAGAAACCCACCCAAATTAGCTTCGGTTAAACGGGCGTATAATAATTTGGGTAAATGTGTAAGCTAGATGTATGCCTATTTTTTTCACATCTTTATGGACACAACAATGATTTCCCTCGTGTGTTAATATTTTTCCTTGTAATAATGTATGATTTGCAAGCATGGCCAAGCATGCACCCTTAAAATAGCATATGACTAACGCACAACTGACCTTAGACTAGGTTTTCCTGGTCAGTGGCGGAATTGTTTTCTAAAACTGAAAAATAGCACCAGGGAACGTTTGCGCCGGAACACGCCTCCTCTTTTCGCTGAACCGCCCCCGGGAGCGCAAGTTTTTCTCTAATTTACCGACGTGCGTCTGTGGAGGGAAAAGTCCGCTGTGCGTCAGGTGCAAAATAGGAATGATACATGCGTCAATTGCGCTGGGTGCAAGATAGGGCCCTTTTTGTTAATGGTTTGGTTTTATTTCTGTTGTATTGCATTTAAAGACAGTAAATCCTTATTTTGTCCACAATTCCCCTCTATATATATTAAACATTAAATATCTTCTGACTGTTTCGCATTTAGGTTGGACAGACAATTCGCTTGTCGCTGAACACTTTTGTAACACTCTCTCTCGTGTAATAACAACCTGTCCATGTTAGAATCTGTCTAAATTTTACTTTTACCAAGTGAGGGAAGAATTTATGATAAAAACTAAACATTTTTGCAAAAAGTTTGATTGAATGTACAGCCTTCTATGTAAAAAAACGTGTGGATTTCTATCCTCTTTTAAAACTTGGTAAATATAGGCTATATATATATATATTTATTATTTTATTTTATTTATTATTTATTTATTTATTATTGTTTGAATTGAAAAGGGGCTGTCTGCGTCCCCTACTACAAACCAAGCCAACTACAGGTTGTTTGCATTTAATATTGTTTTTACTCAAATGGATAGTTCTGCACCATGATTATGATTGGCTGAGTTACATTCTAACATGTACAATGCTGTATAAATACACACCACACATTACATCAATATTACGGCACAACTCTGCTTCGCGTTGTGCCTATAGCTGTTCTAAAATCCCTGTAAACCACTACTTCATGGGGCTTATTGCTTTAATATATTAATATCTGCCCTATCAGAACAGTGTTTTGATCCACCAGTTGAGAACTGCTGATCTAGTTCAATACTGTGATTTGCTGTCCACAGAATAGTGTGCTTGATACCTCTAACACTGTCCTGTCTATTGTGTCTGTACTTGATGAACGCACAAACCGACCCCTACAGGGTGTACAAATATTTTGAAGACAATTACTTTCATGCTGTTCGCAAATGCCAAGATTCTGTCATCATTTACTATGTCGTTTCAGACCGGTATGACTTTTTTTCCTCTGTGGAACACAACAGAAGATGTACTGCAGGATGCTTTTATTCATATTGGCCACTGTAGCTGTCAGGCTCAAACAATGGCAAAACATGTACTGTACCACAAAGTGGTCTACACAAATCCTGCTAGATTCTCAAAAACATTCTGAAGCCACACCATAGTGAGGAACAAGTCACTTATTTTGACAAAGTCTGTAAAAATATGGCCTAATGTAAACGTTAATCGCTGATTATCTTCACCTTCCTTGTAGCTTTTAAGTCTCATTCAATTCAAATGTGGTGCAAATTTTAACAACAATGTCAAGATACTAAAAAAAAAAAGGTGATATTATATGTTATTTAAATCAAATGTGGCACTGTATGTCTTGATGCATCATTTGAAATGATCCTAAGTGTATATTAGATTAAAGAACTGCAGAGGATGGGAACTCTTTCAGGCTTTTCTTTATTAGATTGGTTTATGACATGAGAGTAAGAAAATGATGACAGGATCTTCAATTTTGTGTGAATTATTTCTTTAAATACTGTAAATGTTATGGTGTTTATTGCTTTTATAAATTCCTCATGACAAGATTTGAGGGAAAAAAAGTCAACATGAAATGTGTGGAATGGAATGGAAATGGAAATTGTTTTATTTAAAACCGAGACAATGTACAAATAAACATTAAACTCGTTAAACAAGAATATGTCTTAGGCCAGATTATAGCAACAATTGCTAATGTCCACCTGTAGTCCCTGTGTTCTCTGTGTGTGCCTGGTCTTATCATCTGCGCATGTTAATCCAAAGATTAAAAAAAGATGGATAACTCCATTCTGGTCTATAAGGCCCCCCTTTGTCATAACTCGATCAATCCTCAATAGATAAAATCAAATGCCATCCTACATTTTTTTGTTGTTGTTGAATATCCCGTTTCATTAGAATATACGATTACAAAAGTAAAAAAGGTTGTGTAAATGTACAGTATTTCATTTTGCCTTTAAAACAATGCCTTATTTTAAGTAACACCTTGGGATGGTTTGTGTCTTCACATCAAGTAAGAGTTCACCCTCCTCCTCTAATTTCCCTCAGCCTGTGTGTGTGTGTGTGTGTGTGTGTGTGTGTGTGTGTGTGTGTGTGTGTGTGTGTGTGTGTGTGTGTGTGTGTGTGTGTGTGTGTGTGTGTGTGTGTGTGTGTGTGTGTGTGTGTGTGTGTGTGTGTGTGTGTGTGTGTGTGTGTGTGTGTGTGTGTGTGTGTGTGTGTGTGTGTGTGTGTGTGTGTGTGTGTGTGTGTGTGTGTGTGTGTGTGTGTGTGTGTGTGTGTGTGTGTGTGTGTGTGTAATGTGCAGAGTGAATGCTTGTATAAAAACCAAAGGTGTATTATCACTCTGACCCCATAGCACCCGGTGACATGGCAACCATCCAAAGATGGAGAGCGCCTAATAGGGCGGATAGTGCTAAACAAGCGGATGAAAGATGGCACAGTGCCCAGAGACACGGGGGCATTGCTGGGCCTCAAGGTAAGAGATTCCCAAACACTGTCAGAGTTCGCCCATTAAAAGCCATGCTAATAAACCTCAATCATAAGAGAACTTCAGCAAATACTTGATCAGCTTAACATACGCAATACTGCAGGTTTTACTTTATCTTAATGATTTGAACTTTGACCTTTGTCACCGTATTGTGGACTGAATTTTGCTTGAGTTCTTGTATTATAAATTGCTTACTGATGGCCCATTACACTTAAAACAGTCCCCATTCCCACCAAGGGCACTATTTATGCTTGAGTTACTGAAAGTTTGCCCACTCACTCTCTTTCAGACATTATCTGGGTACATTTCTGTTAATAGGGAGCAATTCCCCCTGGACAAACTGTATTTAGTATTAATTTTTTGGGTGTGTTTGCTTTGTTGTCTGATTTGCATAGTTTCTTTAGTAAATGGGGAATACAGAAAATGCAAATAAGCAATGATATCAGTTCATTCATAGTAAACTCGCAGTATTAGCACGCATGGTGTTGTAATGTTTTGATGCCTGGGGATCATCATCATTTATCTATGGTAGAGGTAAAACTTTCTGTAGTTAAAATCCAGATAAATAATCACCTTTCAGACCCTTTGTTCTGGAAAAATTGCAATGTCATGTAAAACATATTTTAAATACATTTCATTGCCTTTTGTCTTTGTTGCAGGTCGTGGGAGGGAAGATGACAGAGTCTGGCAGACTTTGTGCTTTCATCACGAAGGTGAAGAGAGGAAGTCTAGCAGACACTGTCGGCCATCTACGACCAGGTGAACACTGCTGTGCAAACCACAATTAAACACATTTCTTTCAGTACTCGAGCATCTTTGTCTATTATTGTAGAAGCTGCTGCTTCTACAATCCTGCTGAATTTTGTGGTTCCACTGTATATGACAAAAGAAGTTAAAAATCAAAAGAAGTTAGTTTCTTTTTACTTAAAATGAACACACACACACATTCACACACGCACGCACGCACACACACACACACACACACACACACACACACACACACACACACACACACACACACACACACACACACACAATGTAAATAATATAAAATTCACCCTCATAAATTAATTTTACAATATCTTCAAGTAATTTAGTATATTTTAAGTTTTGGTGGAATAGACTTTAAATGGAGGGACAGAAATCTCTTTGGTTTTATGAAAAACATCTTCATTTGTGCTTTGATTAATCCGCTCGCTTCATGTGGATTACTTTTACAATGTCTTTATAAATATTTTGAAGCGTCAAAGTTTTGGTTTCATGGTTTTCCAATGGAGGTCTCATGGTTTTAGAATGACATAAAAGTGAGTAAATGATGTAGTAAAATTAAAGTGTGTTGTTTTAAGTGGAGATAATGTTCTATGTTGTAGACATCCTGTGTTGTATCCGTCCTCAGGTGATCAGGTTCTGGAGTGGAACGGGAGGGTCTTGCAGGGAGCCACATTCAAGGAAGTTTACAATATAATTCTAGAATCCAAGCAAGAGCCCCAGGTGGAGCTGGTGGTCTCACGGCCCATTGGGTGAGTTAAAGCGGGTGATGGATTATTACTCAATATGTCAGTTCAGGGACACAGAGCACATTTTCTTTGACAATGGAGGCTTATGAAGAAGGATAGCCTGTGGTAGCTCAACATATGAATGCTTATATTCACACACACACACACACACACACACACACACACACACACACACACACACACACACACACACACACACACACACACACACACACACACGCGCGCAGAAACTTCAACATTCATGATTTGAAATGAAAGTCCTGCTTCAGGTGTGCTTTAGGAGAACATCAAAGTAATGTTTAGCATGTAATCAAAGCTTGATATTTTTTACCTTCCCGATTACTTTCTGACATATAGTTGGGATGCTCTCCATTAAAATGTTCTTCACTCTTTCCTTGTAGAGATGTCCCTAGAATACCCGAGAGCACACATGGACAACTTGAATCAAGTAAGATTAGTTGGTTTTGATATGTTGTTTAAAAAGCATCAGTACTTTAGCATTGCTTTAGCTAGCAGGAGGATCAATGATCTAAGCCTTCATTCATTCTTTTTTTTTAGGTTCAAGTTCCTTCGAATCCCAAAAAATGGGTCCCTCTATCTCTGTCACATCGCCCATGAGTCCTGGCATGCATCGGGACAACCCTCAGTATCTGTCTGGACAGCTCTCGGTGAGTACCAGCATCTGTTCAGATGCTCTGCACAATTGACTGATATCTAGACTTCTTTTGCTTGTCTTTGGCTGCTCAGCTCAGGGTTTCTCTGATGAAATGGTGCTAGCTTTGATGTTTAGCCATTATTTCAACACATCTTCAGGGCATTTGCCGGTACACACTATTCATTCACACATGTATTGGCTCAGATCAAAAGGCCAAGGAGTTAAGGTAGATACAATTCTTTAAATCTTTAAAAGAGTATGTGCGGAGTTGACAAATGGACATGATTGATTTTTTTCAACATCAGGAATATAGTTAATTTATACTAGTGTTCAAAAGTTTGGGGTGATAAAGTTTTTTTTTTTTTTTTTATCAGTTTATTCAGCATGGATGCTTTACATTGTCAAAAGTGGCAATAATAGACATTTATAAAGTAAAGATTTCTATTTCCAATAAATGTTGTTTTCATCACAGGAATAATTATGGAAGTAAAATAATGCCAAATGTTTTTGAAATAAAAAAGCCATGCTTGAATTTTAATGCATTGTATTTTTATGGGCTGAAATTCAACATGGTTGTATATTTAAGCTGTGAACATTTTAATTCAAAACATTTCAAACTAGGGCTGTAACGATTAATCTCAAAATAAAAGTTTGTGTTTACATAATATATGTGTGTGTATTGTGTATAATTATTTTGTATATATAAATACACACACATGCATGTATATATTTGAGAAATATTTGCATTTATATATTGCATATATATTTTTATATGATTTATATTATAAATAAATAGAACTATTTTATATATAAATAACACATTTTTGTTAAATATATACATGCATGTGTGTGTATTTATATATACAAAATAATTATACACAATACACACACATTTATTATGTAAACACAAACTTTTATTTTGGATTTCGATTAATCGCGATTAATCGTTACAGCCCCATTTCAAACACATTTTCATTAATACAAATTAAATAATCCATATTCACCTTTCATATTTCACTTCCAAAATATTCAAACTGTTTAAAAATGCAACCTATAATATTCAACAGGCAATTTTCGGTCTAATTTATTTCGCTTTACAAATTCGCTTTCACAAATTCAGTGGTTCAAATTCGACAGTAAATTCAACATTGACATCCAGGAACGGCAGGAAAAGCAGTAGATTACCGAGCATAATCTCCATCTGCTCTTAGTCGACCTCACCAGCAGGTGGTGAGCAAGCCATTCATTCATAAAAACTGATTTATAGAAATGTAAGTGTATTTGTGATTATTATGAGAGCTGTTTTATGTTTAATTCAGTGTCTTCACGGTCCCTGTGTAGCCTACATGCATCTGTCTCTACCGTGAACGAGATTATAATGTTATTCCCCCGATGCTGATGTACAGAACAAATGTTACATTTGAGGTAGACATATATTTCTCTTGGTTGTTTAGTTGCCTAAACTTTATCGCGGCGATGTGCTGCAGTAGACTACTGGGTTTCCCTCAATAATTCAGGATTGCTGGACATATAAAACGCTTATCGTACCTTAATGGACTAATACAGTGATATATAAGACCAAACTCGCACCTTATTGAGAAGGTTGTACTATATGGTTACAGGCAAGCAAATAGACTCAGAATATGAACTTAACATGCAACTTAACAAGTTTCATGCTAAGTATTTCCCAGTGATATACTGGCTATAAAGTTGGCTTGACGTTGGACATTCCCACATTTAGGGACCTTCTTACATTTCTATAAATCAGTTTTTATGAATGAATGGCTTGCTCTAACTGTTGCTCTGGTCTTCGTCAACAACACGCGCTTGCACCCCCTGCTGGTGAGGTCGACTAAGAGCAGATGGAGATTATGCTCGGTAATCTACTGCTTTTCCTGCCGTTCCTGGATGTCAATGTTGAATTTACTGTCGACTTTGAACCACTGAATTTGTGAAAGTGAATTTGTAAAGCGAAATAAAACAGACCGAAAATTGCCTGTTGAATATTATAGGTTGTATTTTTTAAAAAGTTTGAATATTTTGGAAGTGAAATATGATAGGTGAATGTGGATTATTTAATTTGTATTAATGAAACTGTGTTTGAAATGTTTTGAATTGAAATATTCACAGCTTAAATATGTTGAATTTCAGCCCATAAAAATGCAAGCCCTAAAAATACAATGCATTAAAATGCAAGCATGGTTAATGCAATGCATATTTTTTTCAAGTTGTGCAATTCAACAGGCTTTTTTATTTCAAAAACATTTGCCATTATTTTACTTCCATAAATAATTACATTTTAAAATATATTCAAATAGAAAACACTTAAAATATAACTTAAATTGTAATAATATTTCACAATGTTACTGTTTTGCAAATAATTGCAGCCTTGGTGAGCATTACAGACTTCTATGGGAAACATTAAAAAAAAATCTTACTGACCTCAAACTTTTGAACTGTAGTGTATTATAAGCATATGGGAAAAAAATCATGTTTACAAATGTAAAAAAAAATCACCACCATTATCAGATTTTTTATTTTACTGGTTAATTTGAATAGTCGTTGAATAGAATATGGATGATATTTTAATGGAAATATCATTGAAATCAATAATTTTGGATGATATAATCCTCCTGATATGAGGTCATTAAAACTGCATGCCAAATAATTATAATGCAATTTAAAAAATGCCGTTCTTTGTAATTTTAACATTACATAAATACATTAACATCTAGTTCCACATAAATAGGAGATAAATTATCTCTCTTTCTAATTTACAAGCATATATATTTTTTTAATACCTGTTAATGTCATAATTAGCTAAATGTGTGAGTATTCCCAAGAGATTGCTCATTTAGAAATAGACGTTATGAGTCACTCCACAGCCAGGACTCAGTAAGTGGTGACAATATTGTAATTTTATAACATTTTGAGGACAATATATAACTTAAAAAAAATACTAAATGCTACCAAATACTAAATTTTAATAAATCATTTTGTTAAATCTGTGTTCTATGCTATAAAGTTAAATGAGCAAAACATAGGATATTTTTTATTTCTATTTTTATTAAAATCGTCTATTAAATTTAAAAGAGTTAGCTATGTATATGTGTGCATATATTTGTTAGTTTGGGGCAGGTGTATTGTGTGATGACAGTTGTGTCAGTCCACGACAATGTCCGTCACAGACCTGCCTGGATTCTGGAAGGAATCCGGTAATGGAAAACTTATTCTTAGTTTTCAAGCTTGTTACCCGATTGACGTAGACTCTGCAGGTCAGCTTTGACACGGTGCAGGTGGATCAGGATGTTAGGTAAAGTCATTTCCTTGAAGGGGTAGCTCCTGTACATTTCTCTGAAGTTGTTCAGTCTACTTTAACGATCAACATCGGTCTTAACGGCAGTTTGAAACTTAGGGGAAGCGTATAAATAATTTACACAGTGTGCATTATCAGTGGTCCTAACCGTACGCCTGAGACGTCTGTGAGGTAAGTTTCATCCAGGTGTTAGTGCTTTCATATAGTACAGTAAATTGCTTCAGGCATGGGTATCAATAAGCAATTATTGTTCCTTTTAATTGTTTAACAGGGAAATGAGCTGTAGCAACAATTGGAATATATTAAATGTGGAGAGAGTGTGTTTAATAGGCAATGCTGATTAACAATAATAGTAAAAGAAGTGTTTTTTTTTCTGTTTTTGCTCTGATGTGTATCTGTTCTTCTATCTTGCTATGGGTTGCGATGTTGTAAATGTGTTTTCTTTTTGTTTGGAATGAGGGAGATTTATCCTAAAACCTGAAAACACATATACTGATCATTGCTGCATGTTGTTGTTGACTGTATACATGATTGAGAAACATTATAAGGCATTTAAAGTTGAAAAGCTGTACATACCAATGTGTGTCACTGTGGTTATATAAGCACACTTACATTGCATTATAAGACTCATCTTTTGACACTATTCAGGACTCACACACGAGTCTATGGTTAATTCAGATTTAAGATTATCGTAATGTTTGAATATGAAGCAGTTTGATACATGAACAAGAGCTGTCTTACGTCACTCTGTTAGGCTATTTATTCTCAGATGGGTTGTTTTAATTTGTGTGCCTCTGTGCAGTTTTGGTTTAGTTGTTTTGCTTTTGTTTTCTTTGTTAATTTTGCTTATCCAGAGTCCAAGCCTTAGTAGAAGAACCACGCCTTTTGTCCCTAGGGTCCAGGTAACATCGTCAGACTTCTCTCTCTCTCTTTCTCTGCTCAGACTTTTTTTAAATCTTTTCTTTCATTTCTGGCAGTCTTTCTCAATCCTTCATTACTCTCTCTGTGCGTTATTTGGAAAATGCACTGCAGGAAAACGGCAGCATTCCAAGTTTCTCCCCCTTGCTCTTTTGTTCAGTTTTTATTCCCCCCAACCAAATATGTCATTGTCCTTGCAATTTATAACCACAAATCATAAGAGCCGTTTCATTATTACAGTCTGATTTTTGCTTAATTAATTGAAAGGCCATCTTCCTGAGGCTTGAAATATTCTGCATGAAAACAGAAAACAATTTTATAGTTTAAAGAGACATTTGTTTTACCCTCTTTTTATGTGGCATGGTTTTGAAATTAGCGTAGGTTACTAAATTAAGTCTCTTTAAATTTTAAACTGATTTTTTTTAGGCAGAATTTTTTCATTCTTTGTCATGTAACATGGAACTTTATATTTGTATTATATTTTAAAGAAATTATTTTGTATGAAATGCATGTTGCTAGTTTCAATTTTTAGTACAATAAAAAATCAATGCCAAAGAGGCCCGGTTTGTATCAGTAATATCAAATATTATGTTCTGTGTTATAATGAAGAGATACACTGTTACTTGCCACACTTTCAAGATAATATTGCATTTTCCAATGTAGAACATTTTTCTAAACTTCATAGATAAATAAACAAATTGTACCAAATGACTACTGTTTAGGCAAACCCATGTGACATGCTTTCTTCTGTGGAACAAAAAAAAAGAAGTTGTTTAAACCTGGCATGTTATGCACACAAGACATCAGTGACAAAATAGTATTTATAAAAAACAAACATTGATTTGTGTTTCACAGAGAAAAAAAGAATAATATGTGTTTGGAGCAAAATGAGGGAAAGTAAATGATGAAATATACATTTTTAAGTGAACTAATTATTTAATAGCACTTGCTAATGATTTCTCATTTAGATACTATCTCCAATAGTTTCGAAAATCAATTTTCAAAAATTTTGATATTGTGATGATAGATTTTCAGACTATTGTTTCCCAATTAGGGGTTGGATCAAAAATAAATTCCATTTCTGAAATCGGATAATTTAGGTCAAGGATACTGGTTAATTATAATTTTTTTAATTTAGATTCCACTTATCGATTCCTGTGGTTCGAAAGCATTCAAGAGCAAGAAGACTAAAAAAAAACCTCATTTCGGCACTTGCGTGCTGGACACATCCAGAGCGCGCGCACCAAATTTTCACCCCTCATATAGTGCATGAATACTAAATTGAGTTCTCTTTCACGTCTTCTTGCGCTTTAACAGACAAATACACACACAATGTAGTCAAAATATCATCTTAAACTAACACAGTCAGTTATGTCTTAAGTGAGCGCAAACAGTTGAGAAAGAAAACGCATGTGTAAAAGTATATTGGATCTGTGCATTAAGTCGTAAAGTGACAGCAGCCTAATAAACCTGCTGCTGTCTGTCATTACTGTTAATCAAAGAATGAAAGAAAAAGAAAATCACTCACTGATCTTGACTGAATAACTTTTGTCATGCATAATAAGGCATTAATATTTGCTTTATAAGTACTAATAAACAGCCAATATCCTAGTAATATGCAAGCTAATAGGCAACTAGTTCAAAGTGAGAACTGAACACTGAAATAAAGTGTTACCGTTCATGGTATTCAGAATGTTTTGCAAAGACACAGAAACAGAATAAATATGTCTGATATCTAAATGATATTTTTTACCATATTGGAATAAAAACTGGGAATCAATAAGAATTGGAATCAATAAGAATTGGAATCAATAAGCAGAATGGGAATTAGAATCGGAATCGCTAAAATTCTAATAGTACCCAAACCTATTCCTGATGCAGTCAACAAATAAAAACACAGACCTCGATACATCTGTGTAAGAATCAAATGGTACAATTTGTTTGGACTGAAGCCTCCCCCTGCTGATTTTTGCAATGGAAGCTACCTGGATTGCCCTAGTCTGTATTGAGCACTTTCTGTTGCTTTGCTGCATGCATTAGTATTGGAGTATGTTTTAGGATAGTAAGTTCTCTCTAAAGATGCATTATAGTGTTTCTTTTAGCTCTAGTGATCTGAAAGGGCAAATGCTTGGAAGTGAGATAATAAGCTATTATAAATGCTTGAGAAGTGTACTCAAGTACTCAAAATTGTATAATTAAATGTTTAATTTGTCATTCTGGAAGTAAACCTATGTTATTAAACGTGACAAAATACTATTTTTCTATGCAAAAAAACAAAAAGGTAATTACATTACAGAATAAATTGTGCAATTGGATATATTAAATATCACAAACAAATTGGAGCATTTCATTATTTGATTTAAAGGTAGGTTAGGCAATTTTCGGAGTGGCTAGCAATAGCAAGTTAGCTTTGAAAGCATGAGATCCCACCCTCCCTTCAGAGTGCTCTCCAAAGCCACGCCTCCTTCAAAACACATGAACGCACACAGCAGAGTTTTCAAAGCGTCACAAGATGAGAAACGACGTTAAACTACATCATGTAGTTTTACAATACTGTACACACATATCATTACAATACTGTAATAATGAGCATAAACAACTTAAAGAGCACTGACCTGTACCACCTGACTGCGGCAGATTCATTTCGCCGTTGGTAGTGTTGCCATTGAAACGCATAAATTGACCGAATGCAATGATTGAACGAACATTTTGTGGTCCTATGACTTCTACAGACGATATATATAGATATAGATATAGATATATATAAATTAGGGCTGTCAAACGATTAAAATATTTAATCGCGATTAATCATTTTTATCAATTCTAAATGTCTCTTGATTTCTTTTTGTTCCATTATTTTTTCTCATTTTAATGCTCTTATCAACATGGAAAAGTGGATCGGCTTGCTTTGTGCAAATGTTTTTTTTTTTTATTGAAAACAACATTGGCATATACTGTGTTCAATTCCACACTAACATTCTCACTTGGAGCAAATAATCTCTCACACAATGTAACACTGTCCATCAATGAAAGGGTGAAAGAAATACTGACGAGGTAACGTTATAGAAACGCATCAGCTGTGTGTGTGCTTGGCCATCAAGTTCAGACTGCTGCGACTACATGCTGCGATGATAGCTCAGTTCACAACGACAAAACACACAGATCACTTTGGTCTTGTCAATTGAACCATTTGGCAACTTTTTAAAAGTAAACTTTCCATTCAGAATCTTATTGGCATTTCGGCGTCTCGCGCTCATCATTCCATCCACTCAAAACGTAATGTTCAGACGAGAAGCGCCGCGTCGCGCAGCGCCTCGTATTTAAAATTCGAACACATTATTCTCTATGAGTGTACACACACCGGCGGCGCCATTCAGCGTTTTTATTGCTGGCCATAAACTGAGAAAGTGCGCGTCCAATATGCTAGACGCGCTCAGTTGTCCTAGACGCGGCTCGGCTCTGCGCTTCTCGTCCACTCTTTGGCCGGTTCGCAAACCCAAACAGGTGTGTGCGGCGTGCCTGTTGTTTTGTTTCTGGTCTAGCTAGATCCGGTGTGGTGTTGTAGTTTTAATAATGTTACTAGTTGTTGCAAAAGCATGTGAAAAAAACTACAAAGTTTGCTAGGCGTTAATCTCGCGATAAAAAAATTGACGCCGTTAAAATGGGTTTGCGTTAACACCGTTAATAACGCGTTTAACGGACAGCCCTAATATAAATACATTTAGAGCACTTAACATAGTGATTGCTATCAGGATATGGAGACTTTCAACCAGCATAACAAAAAAATTATAATTCTGGAACAAATTGCCTACACTGCCTTTAATAAATAAATAAATAAATAAATAAGCACCTTTTAACTCATTATACTGATTAACACTGTTTTAATTACTTCTAAATAAATTAATACATGTAACTTTTGATTTAATTGTTTATTCAAGTAAGGACATTTAGGTTTAGATTTATTTAACTGCTAATTCATTTATTTCAAGATATATTAATACTTTTTTGGCGAGATGAATCTGATTATTTAATTATTTATTTATTAAAATTTTGTTAAATTTTGTTTCAAAACCTTCCAGTTTTTGCCCTTCTTGGTTTTTAGGATAATTTACTATGTAGTGTGCATGTATGAGAATTAATATTTAGTTTATTTCATTCCCAGATAGATGCAACTGAGACTTTCAAAGCTGCTTCTTTTAAATTCTAGTTTGGGTTGAAATTAGATAATCACACAAAGTTTAAAAAATGTTTTGTTTTGTGTTAACATTTCCTTGGCTTAGTCTCTTGTGTGGTATTTTATTTGATTTGGATTGCTGGGCTTTGAAAGTGTCTGTCAGTTTTAGAATAAATGTGACAAATTGTGACTACATTTGAGTCATCTGATTGGACAAGACTGGTGGTAGACACGCCCTCATCCCCTGGCCAGCCAATGAGGGATGGAATATTCCACAACCCAGACTAGCACACAAACAACTGTTCAAATCCTCTCACATGTAGCCTAACATGCAATATTTCAGAAATCATAGACTAGTAGTTCCCCTCTAATATTTTGGGTTACATGCAGTTCAATATCTATTGATGTGGCATACTGCAGATTCTTCCAAAAACTCGTCCCTCAGTTTGTAAAAGAAAAGTAAAAACACATTTATATTAAAGGTGTCCTTCCGATATTCTTTCATGAATTAGCTGTATTGGGCAAGTGTGAAAACATGAGTGAATTTTGTAATGTAAATTGTCATCATGAATGTAGACCATTGTGTTAATCTCACTGGGTTTACCTGTGTCTTGTCATTAGAGTTTGTTACTAACCTTGTCTGTAAAACGTTATAATGCAGTTTATCACACTAGTCTCATGTTACCATGTATATTGTTAGTCTTTAACATGGCTGTTCATTCAAAACAGTATATATATATACGCGTCGTGATGCACCACGGAAGCTACAAAGGTAAGCCAGCACACAACAGCCTCAGCTTCTGATAGGCTGAAGCAAGCCGCTCTCAAGCATTCAGGATGTGTGACAAAGGGATGCAGACTGTAGAATCTCATAAAAGTGTTCACAGACGTCTTGAAAGGAAACCCCCGATAATAGAGCTTTTGAGGATGTAGGACTCCTCATAGAGTGTGCCCTGATAAGGCACTGGGGACCCCTTCTTGGGAGACCCAAAGCACTCGGCTCGGCCATGCCTGTACCATGGCATCCAGCACCAGTGGAGCTGCGTTGCCTGAGGGATAACCACAGCGGACAGTGGGTTGTTTGTCGAAACGCATCTCTTATGTCTGTGTGGCAAGTATTCAGTGAGTTCTGGCTAATTTTTATGAAATGTTTCAGAAAGAATTTCCCAAAGACTGAGACGACAGAAAGCGTACCCTGTATGTTTTCTTTGTTTTACAAAATCACAAAGTTTTGTTGTTATTGTGAGTGTACACAAATAATAGTAGATATATTTTATAGAAACGTTATAGTTTCTAATGATGTCTTTCACTTATTTGTATCCCCAAAAATGAAAGTATTTTAAGTTGTTCCCACCATTATAAGGAAAAAATCCAGCAGGATCTATCCTCAGAGAGTTAACTCCAGCATCTCTGGGAAAACCCCTTGGTCCTGAGCCACCACTGCAGGGGTCTCATGTACAGCAGGCCAAAATATATTACATCGGACGCAGCTGCCATGAGCCCCAGCAATCTTTTAATGTTTTACAGTGATGGCTTGGCCTAGATTGATCCTGGTTACTGTCATCATGATATACTCTATACAAGTGGGAGACAAATGTGCTACCCAGAGAAAGGTAATTTTCTGAAGGGGAGATAACACGCTCTTCTTGTGATTGAGCCTCAGCCCCAAGTGCCTTATGTGGGCAAGAACAACATCTTGATGTCAAACCGCCATCTGTCGGGACTGGGCTAAAATAAACCAGTCGTCTATATAATTGAGCACACAAATGCCCTGGAGTCTCAGAGGACCCAGTGCTGCATCCACGTACTTCGTGAAGGTGCGAGGGGATAGAGCTAGGCAAAGGGAAGAAAACAATATTAGAATGCTTACCCCTAAACCTCAGGAACGTCCGATGTTGAAGAAGGATGGATATATGGAAGTATGCATCCTTTAGATCTATCGTGACAAACCAGTCCTAGGACTTGATTTGACTCACAATCAACGGAATTGTTAACCCCCACGGGACTGAGAGCAGCGAGGGATGAACCTCTCAAATCCTCAATCTTCCCCGCCTCAATGCTGAGAGGTTCCAATTCCTCAGAACTGAAGAACTCAAGCATCGAGCAATTGCTCGGGGTGGAATATGCTGCAGAGCAGGCTTCTGTATCCCAAATGTGAGGTCTGGAACCTGAAGATGATGGAAGAGAAAGGGCCGAAGCGGTCTCCACCTCTTCTGGAAGCTCACATGAGGCTGGAGGTGAGAGAGGAACATCATGAGCGGTAGCTGCTCACAAAACTTGTGTGTGTGTCCTCCCTGTGATGTATCTGGGTCTGGGAGGCACACACTTTTTGTAGCTTCCTTACTCGCCATAATTTCTTTAAATTATCCTAATATTCAATTATAGGATAAACAACAAATAGGACATAGAACTTTACATGACAGTCGCACACACACAGATCACTTGCTGAAGAACAGAAGGTGATGCTATTGTGTGCCAGCTTACCTTTGTAGCTTCCGTGGTGCACCGTCACACGCTACGTCACGGCACAATGCCAAACAGGATTGGACTAGTTTCACACGTGCTTCCGATGCTATCACGCTGGATGAGTTCTCCAAAGTGTCGTCATTCAACGCAGCCCAAATTCCCTCAAAAGGGAAAGGTCTTAATCGCTTTTAATTTAGATTTAGGACGGTGTCTTTCCCCATAGTAAGTGCAATACAGTATGTTTACTCTAAACAAAAGTTTTTACAAACTGAGATGCAAGTCAAAAAAAGATTCTGTGATAATGAAGCTGTATTCAACCTGGAATATTGAGTGCATCAAAAAGCCCCCAGAAACATTGTGGTATCAAACTATGTGATTCAGTGTTTAGAAATAGTTTGAATTTCGTATTTGTTTTTTTTGTGGTGAATTTAGTTGATCATCAAAGTTGATCTTGAGAGGTAGTTAGCTTGATTTAGTTGGTGTGTGCTGGTGCTGTACCTGCTCTGGGAAAGTTCTGCCAAGCATGTGACGCTTCTGCAGGGCTGCCCTGGGACCTCTGGGGTAAGCTTTCGTTACACACCACCTAAGAGAGTCCGTGTCTTCCTGCAGGTCAAGCTATGGTACGATAAAGTGGGACATCAACTCATTGTCACTATCCTGGGCGCCAAAGACCTCCCTTCACGAGAAGACGGGCGACCTAGAAATCCCTACGTCAAAATCTACTTCCTCCCCGACAGAAGGTACCTGCACTTCAGAATTCAGATATTCAGCTTTTGTCCTCCAAAAGAACTTTGAATTTGGATTTTGATAACCTTTGTAAACAATACTTACACTGCTGTTCAAAAGTTTGTGGTCAGGTGGTGCGCTTTTTAAATGTGTTTGAAATAATTCTGTAATGCTCACCAAGGCTGCATTTATTTGATCAAAACTACTTTAAAACAGTGATATTGTGAAATATTATTAAAATTATAAAGAACTGTTTTCAATTATAATATGTTTTATGACAAAGCTGAATTTTCAGCAGTCACGACTTCAGTCTTCAGTGTCACATGATTATTTTTATATTTTAATATATTGATTTGCTGCTCAAGAAGCATTTTATTATAAATAATAATGTTGAAAACAGTTATAGTGCTTAATATTATTGTGGAAACTGTGATACTTTATTTTTATTTTTATAAATAATTTACTTTTGTTCATATTAAAAAAAAAAAAAAAACAGATATCATTTAGATTTTTATAATTGTCTAATTGTCTTTTTTTTTTACTCTAAGCCAGGACAATAAATTGAGGTTAATCCCCCAAAAAGTTGTTATCAACAAATGTGTGTGTCTATTCACAGTGACACCTTTAAAATCACTGATATATTGACACAATTACATACATTTTTATAGTAAACCAATTGAGTATTTTCAGGACAAAAGGTGTTTTTCAAAAGACATTACATTTTTATTTCCAAGACTTCAAAACCTAGTGAAAATGCACTAAAATCCTCAAAATCCTCCCTTTATAGAAAGGATTTAGACTTGGGGGAAATGAATGGGAAATATTCCACAAACACAGACTGACAACTACTAAAAAAAAAACTATAAATTCCATTTGAAATGAAAACTCATATCTGAATATAAATGAATGAATGAATGAATAAATATTATGTGTAATAATATTAAAAATTATTATCAAAATGTGTAATTAAATCTAATAATGTGTGCTACAGTGTGTATATATATATATATATATATATATATATATATATATATATAACCCCTCAAGTTTAAGTCATATTAGCAGCAGTAAAATATGAACTCACCTGTTATTCTCAGCGATAAAAGCAAGAGGAGAACGAAAACAGTGAAGAAATCTCTGGAACCCAAGTGGAACCAGACATTCATGTACTCGCCAGTGCACAGGCGAGAGTTCAGGGAACGTATGCTGGAGATCACGCTATGGGACCAGGCCAGAGTCCGAGAGGAAGAAAGCGAGTTCCTGGGAGAGGTGAGAGAGGAACACCTTCCCACTGTATTGTCTCTATAATGCCACGTTCGTAGTAATAAAAGATTTCACACTGTTTACTCGGTATGATGCAAGAAAACTGTTGTGGCAGCAATATCAGACATGAAGAGAAGTTTTAGTTTAAAATCAATTTAAAAAAAAGTATTTTGTGACTTTCTTGGCAAAGATTAGACTTTAAATATTGCACATTTGTGCAGTTTAAACCCCAAAACATCCTAAGTCAATGTAAATGTGTTTGTGTGTGTAGATTCTGATAGAGCTGGAGACAGCGCTGTTGGATGATCAGCCTCATTGGTATAAGCTCCAAACACATGACGTGTCCTCCATGCCGCTGCCTAACCCCTCACCCTACATGCAGAGACGTCTCCTACATGGAGAGAGCCCAACGCGCAGGTTACAGAGTATGTACACACATCTACTGTTACAATAAACACAAACATACTCAATTAAAACTGCTTAATAATAGTAAACTAAAGTCTTCACAATACAATTGAATGTGATCTCAATCTGATTTTGCTCGCACAGTGGGAACAGCAAAATATTTTGAATCACAAATTTAAATCCAGTCAGGGCCACATTCTGTAAATCGAATTCTGTGAACAGTCCTGTCAGAATTAATTTTATGTCAATCATTCATTAAATAATTTTGTTTCATTTACCAGTTTAAATCATAAAATAACATTTGAATTGAACTGTATTGCATAGACATGTGAAAAAAATACACACTACCGGTCACAAGTTTGCGATCTCTTATGCTCAGCAAGTCTGCATTTATTTGATCAAACAATAATATTGTGAAATATTATTACAATTTAAAATAACTGTTTTCTATGTTTATATATTTGCTTATTATTGCTGGGGAAACTATGATGCATTTTTTCTTTAAAATTGTGTGTGTAGAAAGTTCAAAAGAACATTTTGTGTATGTTTGTTTTTGTTTTTGTTGATGTGTTTCTTGTTTTCATGTTTTGTTTCCTTCAAAAAAATATTACTATCTATCCACCACTGACACATTTCCAGTCAAGAGCCCGTATTTATACAACTCAGGTAACTTTGACCTGCTTGCTCCAGTTAGCATGTGATTGGCCAGCAATGTGATTACTATCCTTTACACTGTCCAAAGTGTGATCTCCCCTCAATTCCGCCTCATACTCTTCAGAAACCCCCACTACTCCACACAGCTTGCATGGAGTCAATGCCCATCGCTGCTGCTACATGCCACCAATCCTCATTTTAAAGCTTATATCCCTTTTTAGGCCTGATCTTCACCATTAAAAAATATAAAATCAGCCCAGTTGATAGCTGTTCCTGAGCAGATCTATGTATGGACTGCTAACGCTTTTCCCAGTCTCTCACAAACCTTTCTGTGGTTGATGTTTGCTGTGTTTCACTATTTTGATTTCAAAACTAAATGATAGCAAACCTCACTTTGCTTCACACTTGGTTCTACTCACACTGACTCATTTTGTATTATTTGGGTCTGAACCAAAGTATGTTTCTGTTATCAATGTGAGTTTCATCGTGAGATGCAGCTGTTTTTCCAATGTAGAAAGGTAACAAATGAGAAAGCGTCAGCTTACACTAAAATTACCTGGCATGGATATATTGTAAGAGATACAACGAGCCTCTAAAGTTATTTCATTAGAAACAAATGCAGTTTGTTATACATGCAAATGATACATCATCAATATAGTGACTTATTTTCACAAACTAGTCCAGGTTACTTTCGCATAAGCTATGCCTTAGCATGGAAAAAACTAATTAATGTCAAATATTCTCAGGTCATTCTCAATATATTATTCAAATCAAAAGTTGCATCTATTAATATTATTAAATGGACTTCAGCTCAAAGGGACTAACATCGAACAGTTTTTCTAATAACGAATGTTACCAAAATGTTACTAAATACTGTAATTCTCATTAGTTAATGTTTTTCGAAATTATTACTACAAATGGACCAATATAAGTATTTCTAAATGATCATTCTTTTTAGGTTGAATAATATCCAATATAAGAATATCAGGTCTTTTTTTTTAGGTCAAACTATACACTCTTAAAAGCTTTCAGAAGTAAAAAGCATTTTTTCATGCCTAAAATTTTTATTAAAATGAAATAAACGAACACAAATAATGTTAGGCAATGTATATATTTATAATATCAGCTATTATATCAGCCACATTAAAAAAATATTATTTTATTATAAAAGTATATAAAAAAAACAATATAATAAAAACACATTTTTAAAATTATTCATTTATAATTAATTGGAAATGTTAAAGTTTTTTTCCAATTATTTAAAAATGTTAATAATATAATTTCAAAATTGGTGCATCTGTGATAACATGATGCTAGTTTAGTATGTGTGTTTGCTGTGCTGTGACCCTAGCTAGATTACTTAACCTCACGTGAACCGTCCTGTGGATTACACGTTAAGAGGGTCTTTTCTTCATTATGTCCCTCGTGATCTGTTCCTCCACCCTTCTTCTTCTTCTCTCTCTCTCTCTCTCTCTCTCTCTCTCTCTCTCTCTCTCTCTCTCTCTCTCTCTCTCTCTCTCTCTCTCTCTCTCTCTCTCTCTCTCTCTCTCTCTCTCTCTCTCTCTCTCTCTCTCTCTCTCTCTCTCTCTCTCTCTTTCTCTCAGGATCACAGAGAATCAGTGACAGCGAGTTCTCTGATTACGACTGTGAAGATGGGATTGGTGTTATCTCAGGTACAGCGAAGTCACTTTTCTCTGCTTTAGTATCACACTGTACTTAGAAAACAACTGAAGACTTGAGCGTCCTTGAAAGCATTTTATTCACTACTTTTCAATTATATTCAGTGCTCTTTTATATATCAAATTCATTTATAAACTTTTTTAGATTTCAAATCTAAAACTAAGTTATACTGTAGAGTTATTTTTACACTTCACTTACATTTTAGTGGAAAGTGGACACAACAGTGTGATTATATTCTGAGTTTGGGGTCAGTCTTATAAGCCTTGTTCAAACTTTCAGTCCAAATATTGGAATTAGATCATATTTAGCAAGTGGGAATGCCAAAAGTCACATGAAATCCGATTTTTACAAATCCATTTCAAGCTACATTCATATATGGTTTAAAATCCTATTCAATTATAATTTCTGGAAATCCATTTCAGTCTGACCACTCTGATAGGATTTCTCACAGCTTTTCTGATATATGTCTCTTTCACACTCCACGTAAAATGTAAACACGTCAGACGTCGTTGCAGAAACAAGATTGTGTTGTGTTGTTGTCAATGTGCTGGTCACGCAGAAAATAATATAATGGAGACATCTCTGTGTTGTCCAGTGATGATGTGTGTTTACTTTTTTCACTGTGCGGCAGAGACAGCAGCATGGAATAAAGCCGTTCATAAAAGCATCCGTTTCTGTCGCTGCTTCATTAGTCCAGCGCTGCAGTCAGATACACATTATTCTAAGACAGCATTGCAGACCTCCTCCATGTTGTTTTTGGTGTAGCCTTACCAACGCAACATCATTGCCATGGAAACCAACACAGATATTCCGGAAAATGAAAAAGAGCCACATGACACACAAATCAGACTTGATCAGTTGTGATACACAGTGTGGACAGTCAATAATTTAGATCAGATTCCTATGAGTACACAAATAATCTTCTTTGAATATATTTTGGTAAATTATTAGATTTTTGTTAAATTATGAATGTAATTTTCAGCATCATAACTGCACTATTCAGTGTCACATGATTTGATATTCTACTCAAGAAACTTTTCTTATTATTATCAATGTTGAAAACAGTTATTTGATTAATTATTTGATGAATAGAAAGTTTAAAAGAGCATAATTTATTTTAAATAGACATTTTTGTAACATTTATATATGACTTTACTGTCACTTTTGATCAATTTAAAGCATTCTTGCTGAACAAAAGTATTATTATTATTATTTTAATAAATATTTTTAAATAAATCTTACTGACCGTTTGAACACACAACCTGATCTGATTTAAATAAATGAAACTCCAGAGGGATGTCTGTTGTCTCTGGAATGATATTTTTGATGTCTGATTGCACGTGGGCTACCCAGGTCTTTGTGTGCATTCACACACGCTGATCAACAAATCAAATTAAAGGATATTGTCAGAGAGGAGATTACTGTGAACTTTAGTCGCTCCCAACTCGGCACAGCGAAAATCCTCACCGTCATTTCACTCTGACGTTGTGACAGGACTCTTAACGGTTGTGTTCACTTCTTAAGGCGTTGCATTTTCATGTTCGTAAAGTGTTATTGTGTGGTAGACAAAATACAGTTCCCCAAAAAAATATTTGGACACCCAAAAATGTCTGGATTCCATTGTATTAGATAATACTAGTTATAATGCTCCTTTATTTCACTGAATGTTGAGTTGAGTTGTTAAATGTCTGTTGCGTTGTGTTTGCCTCAGATTACCGGCACAATGGCAGGGATTTCCAGAGCTCCACTCTGTCTGTACCTGAGCAGGTGATGTCATCCAATCACTGTTCACGATCAGACATCATCCGCACACGTTCACGCTCCCCCAGCGTTCCTCCCCCACAAAGGTAATCTACAACCGAAAAACGCAAATGAGTGATTTATGTGTAAAGGGTCATATCATGAGGAATCTTTGGAAATATGGGTTCAATGTGCTATGAAAAACAGATGGGAACTTTCAGGACGTTCAGAAGATGCCTTCTGTCGCCTGATTGATACTTTATACTTTTCTAACAAGTAAAATGCCTTTTAGTATAATTGTACAAACGTCCCCCTTTAGATACACATGTATTTTTGCTGTGAAATGTTTATAAGTAAACGTAAAAATAAATTGTATATTGTTAATAATAATTTAAGATGAACACTTACTGGACTTAGCTGTACTTGATTATGCTTACCGGTTCATCATTTATCTTAAAAAAAAAAAAATCATGCTAAAACGTGAGCATCAATTATGATACATCAGGCTTTTGAGGAATGTTTATTTTTTCATCTTTTCTCTCAATCTTATCCCCCCAATAAAAAAACTTTGATCATAAAAATAAGCATTTAAATATCATCTTCTTACTAAGACATATTATTAGGAGTTATAGAGTAACAACTGATATTTATATGCATTTTATGTACGTAGTCGTCTGTACTGTTATAAAGATTATTTTATTTTACATTACAATAATTTCACCTTACATTTTGGCCAAATTAATATTAGCAACTGCACCAAATTACACATTTTTATTCATCTGAATAAATGTATCATTCATTTTATACATTTATGTGAATAAATATATTGTCCTATATCATATCATATGAGCAATAAAATCCTGATGTATCAAATATGAGATAAAACATGTGCAAACTTTATTTTTTAAAAAAATTTTAAAGAACAAAATTTTGTCTAATGGTTCAATAAACGTAAAAACGTAATATTTAAAAGTACTATTTAAAACTTGTTTAAATTTTTTTTTACTTGTTAACTGAAATAAAGTGGAAATAAAATATAAATATTAGATGCAAAAAATGATCTAGTCTATAGAATAGTAAAATAACGCGTTAAATATGGCACTTCTGTTCCTGGTGCTCATTGTCAAAGCAGGGCTCTCCTTTTCTCTCCCCTCCTTCAGTCGAAGTTTAGACCATGGTGTGAGAGGAGCACCCTCGCTTTATGGCCCCCGACAACACCTGTCTGAAGACAGATACTCGCCAGACAGGTATGTGTCACATAACACGCTAGAAAGCGCTTGTGTTTATCGTGCCCTTAAAAGTTATTTGTCTTAGATTGCTTTTTTTCTGATAGAGGGAACACAAATGGGTATGTTGCCATATACCTTCATCTTTTCAGTTAACGTGATTATGGAAATTCAGTGAGACAAATATGATGTGCCAGCAGCACAGAGAGAACCGTAGGAAGGTTCAGTTCATTTTAAAAAAGCAGGGAAAAAAAATCTGTTCCTCCTCCTTTCTCTTTGACATCACACTTTTTTTTATCCGTCAATCTCTGCCTCTCTCTCGCTTTTATCTTTCCATCGCTCCATATTCAATAGCTCCATTCAGCCATATTTCTGTTCTTTGCTCCCTGTGGTTGCAGCCAGTATCTTACCCTCCCTCCTCGAACCAGACACAGACAGCCAACCATCGACCCCGCTATCCAGGACCCCAGGTATTCTGTTACCCCAGAGCAGCATTACCTCCCCCTTCTGTCCAATCACAGCACTCCTCTCACTCTCACCCACCCACTTACCCCCTGCTGCTAGATGATTGACAGGTGACAGCTTGCCCACACATGGCACTGTATAAGAAACATGAGGCTGTTCTTTCACTTTAATAAGTCATAATATGTATGTAATTAATTCACTCATGCATTATAGATCTCATCTTCAGATGATAGTCATGTTTTTACATGAGAAAACATTCAGCACCTCTCTGTTAATAATACTGTCACATTCTCACTATCTAAAGGAATGTTCAGGTTTCAATACAAGGAACGACCTACATAGATCTACATAATCTGTGAAGAACTGTACTTTACCATTAAAACTAGTTTGACTTGCCCTTGTTCTGTAAAAACAAACAAAAAGTAGTAATGCACCAAAACACTTCTTACTTACAGAAAATTTAACAGTTTACTGGCTTCATATAATCATGACATGGCAAAATCTCATGTTAACACTTATACTGTAATATGATATGGTTTAACACGTATGCTGTATACTTAAAAAAAAAAAAAATATGTCATGTCTGTTTATTTACCATTGTAAATGTATTACTTTAAATGTGTTAAACAATTTTTGTTTGTTTTGTATTCAAACTGAGGGACGAAATACACTACTGTTCACCAGTTTGGGGTCGGTAAGATTTCTTAATGTGTCTAATGCTCACCAAGGCTGCATTCATTTGATTGAAAATACAAAAAAAGCAGTAATATTGTGAAATGCTATTAACATTTAAAATAACATTTTTTTTTACATAAAATGTAATGTATTCCTGTGATGGCAAAGCTGAATTTTCAGCAGCCATTACTCCAGTCTTCAGTGTCATATGATCCTTCAGAAATCATTATAATATGCTCAAGAAACATTTCTTATTATTAACAATGTTGAAAACAGTTGTGCTTAATATTTCGGTGAAAAGCGTGACAATTTTCTTTGAGTAGAAATGTCACAACAACAGCATTTATTTTAAATAGACATATTTTATAACAATCTTTACTCTTTTTTTTAAATCAATTCAATGCATTCTTGCATAAATTTATTAATTTCTAGACCCCAAACGTTTGGACAATAGTGTCATTTTCTCTGGTCAATTATTTGGTCAAATCTTGTATTAAAACCTTTGGGGATTAATTTTTCACAAACCAGGCAACAATATTCTGTGCTGAAAGTGATTTGCACACTATAGTTCTGTTCTTTCGGGTCAGTTCTGGGTACTATAATGTGGGGGATGCAGCAAACAAATAAGGTTAATTTTCAATAGGCAATTTTCACAATAATTGTACAGCATATCTGCACCACAGAGGTCCAGACACCCAGTGATCTCTTGAAATGTGTTATGCTTTTACACGGATAAATGCCTGGTAATCAAATCCCAATAATCGCTCATTTCCATCATTTGCTCATCATTACTACTCCAATGAATAGTAAAAAAGTGTAAACAAACATCTCTCGTTCAGTTTACTGCCATGGCCATAATAGTGTGATGGAAAGCCTAAAGTATACTTCAGTTTTGACATGGCGTTTAGCATATTGACACTGCCAAACGCACAGCCTATCAAAGTATACTCCATTTGATAGCATGCACAAACACGCGCGATTGACTCTAGACTTTAGACTTTCATCTTCATTCAATTTCTATGCTGTTCCTCTACAGTCATCTACAGATGACTATATTTATGAAATGCGCACCGTACACATACCCTAGCCTACACGTAAAACTCAAAATATACTTTAGCCAAGCAAATACAGTTTTGGAAATAAAGTGCAGTCTATAAAGTGCCTTGAAAGGCTAATGTCTTTTGGTATTTTTGACACGCTGTTTAGTGAATTCATCCCAGGATTCCTTCCAAAAGAACAGTGTAGTGTTGTGCGTTTGCTAGTACTTGCTAGCGTGTGATAGTAATACATGCAAGTACTTGTACTTTCACATTAATTCGCACCACCAGAAAAGCACTACATTTTCACTTCTGCGGGTTTAGCAAATCTTTGCTGCAGTGTTTGCAGCCACACAAATGCTTGTTTCGATAGCTTAGATAGTTCTCTTGACTTGAGGTTACTTGATTTCTTCTTTTGTGCTTTGGGTGATCTTCACCTGTTCCTTCTTTCAGAGTGGAGGTGCCAAAAAAAGGTGTCCCACCCTCTTACCACCCAGATAATGCCTACTTGTCCCACCCGTCTCTAACTACTGCACTTTCACTTTCTGTTCTTACTCATAGTATGTGCCCCCTCTATCGGGAAGACGCGGTCAGGTTACTGCGCTCCACTAGGATGGCCCGTGCATACTCAGAAGGGTACAATAGCGTGGACAGGTAGTAAACCACAGCGGTTCACTCTCGTTCTCATGATGCTTCATATTAGTGCCGTGGGTAGTAGTTTGGGCCAGAATAGCTAGTGGCGCCTTTCAAAATGTGTCATGTTTATGTCTCCAGATTTACGAAGGAAACTTTCCAATGGGCGGAAAAGGAGACAATAACGTCAAATGGGCCATTTTCTTACAGAAATGTGGTAAATGTTTGAAAAACAGTGGCAAATTGAACGTGTCGCTGTAGCGTCAGTCCTCTGCCCATTGAGAAAGCTTTGTGCCGTCATCATAATGATATGGAGTCATTATGGCTCCTTTCACGTGGATAAACATAGATGATAGCGTTCAGATTGTGTCTTTGCCGACTATGCTACTAAGTACGCCAGTAATCTTAGAACAATATTTCCCAAAGGAAATGTGTATGTATGTCTCTTTAGCAGCTCCCACTCCACCATTCCCACTGTGGCGTAATGAATTGCATCTTCAGCGCTGCTCACTGGATGGCTTGTGTTGTTTTGATGACTGAGCACTAGCTCTTTCGGTCCCAAGCCAACTAGCGTCACTCTATGACAGAACTGCCAGTCAAAAAACTGCAAGCTACAGTGAATGTTCACCATGTTATATATAAATATATGATTTACCCTCAGAAATATGGGATTGAATCTATTTAGGATGTGTAGTGGAGACTCGGTTATTATGGCGTAGACCTTGCCAGCTTTGGTGTACGGAAGCCCTAAGGTGTGATAAGATTCACATATTTTTTGCGCCATTCACATTAGCAAAATTTCGAGGGCAAAAAAAAGGTTTATTTGTCAATAGTGTTGTGATGCGTGAAACAGTTCACATAGAAGTCACTTTCAAACCAAGCAGTGTTCACATGACCAACTGTAACCCATTGCGGAATCTGTGTTGGAATTTACCCTCACGTGAAATTCAGTCATGTGGACTCCTATTGAAATGACTTGATTTTGCCTGTAAAAATTCACCTTACAACAGTAAATGTGACCAGACCTTAATATACTTGCATATCTCTTCACTCTTGAAAATAAAGGTACTTTATTGGCATCTATGGTTCCATAAAGATTCTTTAACATCCATAATCTTTCCACTCCACAAAAAGTATTTATAGTGGAAAATGGTTCTTTAGATTATTCAAATGTTCTTCTCACTGAGAAAAAAAAGTTGTTCTTTTCATAACTGGGAACCAAAAAAAATTATTCTATGGCATCGCTTATTGGAACCTTTATTTTTAAGAGTATTCCATGATGTAACCATAAACATGGCAGATGCTTTTATCTAAAGTAACTTAAATTTCATTTGAGGTATTTATTTTATCGGTTCAGGCATTCCCTGGGAATCAAAATACTATATACATTTTTACGATTAAGTAATAGTAAGTTCCTCAAACCATGTGGCTTGTTGACAAGAGGCATACCTCTTAGAGATAGAAAGATAGAAATCTTCATTTCTAAAAAGTGTATCACTTAATGTTTGTAAAGTCTTCTCGATTTGTGGTATTTCACACCAGCCACTAGTCAAATGGCTAAAATAACATGGAAAATTGAGAACAAAAAAAAACTAAAATATTTAAACATTTTAGTATGTGTTTTATTTGACAAATTCTATGACGAAAATTGAAGTTTGTAACGTTACACATTTTAGATAATGTATTCTGACTGTGGTACTTTTTTGATTACTTTTAGATTTTTTAGATTAGATACTTTTACTTTTGACCTAACTCATTTATCATAATATTGATTTGAATAGGACAATTTTAATGATTCCATACTGATATACAAATACAAATACAGTAGGAAGAGAATACATTCCACAATACGAATGGCATTAAACATTACATCAGGGTTTCCCAAACTGTGGTTTGTGAAGGAACTTGCAGGGGGTTAGTGAGTTTATGAAAAGCTAGTAATACATAAAATTATAAAAATGTAAAATGTTACAAATTGAAATTTTCGTCATGCAATTCGGTAGCGGACTACAATTTGTAAGTAATCTACCCAGCACTGCTTAGGAGATGATAAAACTGCTATAAAATCACTCAATAGACCTAAGGATGGGCTCTTTTGATTTTGACCAATAGCAATGCCAAAAGCAACATACAAAAATGACACACAGAACCCCTTAGCAACTCCCTGGGAACCACCCACAACAACCTAGCGTTGTGGCATCGACTTTTGCATTGCCAATCTTTTATTTCTTTGAAATCTTAGATTTCCTGAGAGGATTGGTGTAGCTCAAATTGTTGGCAAAACACCAAGGTTATGGGTTCAAAAGGGAATGAATGAACTAATCAAATGTATACCTTGAATGCAATGCGAGTCATTTTGGGTAAAAGTGTCTAACAAATGCATAAAAGTAAATGAGATCTTGAGAAAACGGTTTTGTTTTCACTTACGAATTGGAATAATTATTCCATTATCTTGGAAAAATCGTGAGTGATGTGCCATATCATAATGACATAACTAACTTAAGATCTGTTATCGTAAGCAAATGTGAATCTATAGCACTTTATGGCTGCATTGGAGTTCTTTTTGGCAAGTAGAATTGTGTTTGGCACATAGGATCTGATTATGTGTTATTTTGTGTTCAGGAGGATGAGGAGAGATAGACAAATGTCTACCTACAGTGACTCTTTTGATTCACCTGAGAGGTAAAACCCAGATACTTAAGTTGAGACATGCATTATGTTTATGCATCCATAAAAGTGTTCAAGTGGACTATTTTACTATAGAGACATAACTCTCACCCCTTGCCCGAATTCAGCTGTTGCTCATTCTAATCATACTTTCCTTTCTTCATTTCAATCTTATCGTTCCTCATCCTCCATTTAAAGATATTACAATGGGCCCAATCATGTATCTACTCCATGGCCCAATCATGTCATGAATGGAACCAGTGGGGACTACAGGTAAGATTTCTGTAGAGATAAACACCCACAATACATCACAAACTCTCTTTCTTTTTACTCATCAGTTAGTGCTAGGGACAGATGCCCAATTTATGTTCCCACTGAGACTTTGTGTCTAGATGTGAATTTGAGACTCCTGTTTATTTTAGTTATCTTCTCAAACACTGACCTTTTTATAAATTTTCAAGCAAATAAAAACTGAATATCATGTACTAAGCGTGGCACTAACACACTGAGGTTGGTTTATTCAGTAGGACATGCCCCAGGATAGAAATCGAGCCATCTACAGATACAGAAAGGTATTTTTACATTGAGTGAAATAGTTTCAGTAGTCGTTTTCAGTGCAGACCTTAAGTCAATTTAGATGTTTTAGTTATCCTGTTACCTTTACGTTTTTACAGCATTTTTAAATGTTCTGGGAAGCTTTAGCACAGTGAAAAACATTTCACATTTTATTTTACATTAGTATGGTACCTAGTTTTAAAAACGTAATGAAGTTAATTTCGTTTTAGTTAGTTTGTTTTTTAAAGTAGTAACCGACTCTCACTTTGAACAGTATGCTATATATTACATTATCTATAAACTCTTATGAAAAAGATCACTTTAGCATACTTTTAAAAAGAGTACTTAATATGGAAATAATATACTTTAAAAAGAGTACTTAATATGGAAATAATATACTGTAAAAATAATAAATTAAGTATGAACTGAATGTAATGTTTTACGTCACTTAATTGCATGTTGATTGCAATTAAATGAAAATATATTTGTTTTGATTTATATGAAATGAATATAATTTATATGAATATGAATATAATTTATATGAATTTATATTGAATTTTGTTTAACCAATTAAGTACACTAAGTGTACTTCTGTAAATCACAACAAAAGGCTATTGAAACATGATGATTTAAAATAAAACTTTTGAAATGCACTTTTACTTAAGTCTCCTTAAGTGTGTTTAGAATCAGTCATGAAAGTGTACTCTCTTTAAGTGTACTTTCATTAATATTATATTATCTGCAAGGACAGTTTAGCAAAAAAGTATACAGTACTTTTAAGATTTGAAATGCACTACAGGTGCTCATTCAATACAATTAGGCACACTTCTTTTACACAAGGGTATATTGTGTGATAAGGCTGTGTAGCAACTCCTGACAGCAATGAGAGCTGCTAAATGACCATTTCATGTTCTTCTCTTATGCACCTCTATAGAGAGGACCATATTCCAGAGTTCCCAGCTAACAATGAGTACTTTGAGGACGATCTGAGGTAATGCAGTAGAATTTGTAGAAGTATAGAGAGCAGTATAGAGGAATAGAGTAGACTAGTCATGGGGCTCGTTGTTGTGTCAGTATGAAATGTCTTCACTTGTTTTCTTTGCAGCAGCTTCCAGAAGCGTTTATTTGTTTGTTTCTTTAACTTTTGCCTACCTGCACATGTCAGTTTGTTGACTTGCTTTGGTTAACGCTTATTTTTTGCTTGTTTCAGTTTGGTATTTCTTTATGAGTTTCTGTTTATGCTGATGACCCTGTGCAGCCAATATTGAAACTTTTTTTTTTTTTGCCGATTATTAGCCAACCAGCATCATTTCACAGGAACAACCAAACAAGCTGCGGTTATAGAGCATTTGATGCCCTGTGATCCCATGATGCAGTGGGGCTCAGCTGAGCGTGGCTTTTTGACTAACATTCTGCAGGTATAGCCGCAGCATGGTGGACAGACATGACCATTACAGGTCCAGGTCAGCTGACCAGCGGCCCATGATGGAGCGACCGGTCTACACCCGCTCCCGCTCGTCTGAGCGGCCCGACTCCGGCTACATGAGATCCATGCCGTCCTTACCGTCAGGGAGATCCGCTCCTCCCTCTCCTGCCTTAACGAGGTGACCCAGACCCATCACAACAAGCACTAAAGCCCTAAACGAAACCATGCCTTCTGCTTCCTGTCACCTGGAATGCCTCTCTCCACCTCCTCTTATTTTAACCCTGTTGTAACGATGCTGTTTTTGATTTGTCTTCATTTATAGATTAGAGAGTAGTGATGATGGTTGCTACTAACGTCTTTTCATTTGAATTAGACACACCTGTTATATCCTCTTGAGATATAATGGGTTGTACCTGGCATCGTATGGTTTACTTTCTTATTTTGTTTGAATTATTATAATTTTTTTGTGTTTACTAACATTATTTATTTGTGGTTTAACAGTTTATGCTTTGAGTTATGGGCTGTTATGAGTGCCGTGTGCTCATGCATTTAGGCCTTTTCACTTTCCTTGCAGCTTTAGCAGCCACAAGCACCTCTCCTGATGCTGATTCCATCCCACCTTTTGAGGCACCATACAACCTTCTGACTTACGATTTGCTCGGCACATCATAAGTCACAAGGAAATTACATAAATGTTCAGATTTACGCATGAACTTTCACTGATGCAAGAGACGCAGTAGCTCTTGAATGTGCCGCAAATTTACTTTGAGATGTGGGGCACATGTACGATCATTGGAAAGCAAATGTGACATTGAGCTCAAAAGGTGCTTTAAAGATCATTGTGTTTACTGTGGAGTTGATGTGCATTTTAAACGTATATATTTGTTTACGTGGCTAAAATGCACATGACTGTGACATATTTACTAAATGCATGCTCTTATATGGTTATATATGTGAAATTTGTTTAATGGTTATTTTTCTGTAGTTTTACACAAAAGAACATGTGTCAAGAACTTGTTGGGTCATATTTTACCCCAAAATAAGAAGATAAATATAAGAAAAAAAATATTTTATAAAAAGAAAATAAACAACAAGATTTTTTTTATCTGTGTCCAGATTTTTTGTAATTTAAGCATTTTAAATGTTGATTTTCATTTTCATTTCTATTTATATTCCATTTCTATATCATTTCACATTTTTATTTATTATGGAATCTTGTTTGCTCCACTGAATGAAAAAAAAGAAAAGCTAATTGCAACTTTTATCTCACAATTCTGACTTTTTTTAGTTTTATAGACTTTTTTTATTATTATTAGTTATAAAGTCAGAATTGCAAGATATAAACTTGCAATTCTGAGAAGTCAAAAATCTGAATAGTGATTTTATATCTCACATGTCTGACTTTATATCTTGCAATTGCGAGTTTACATCTCACAATTATCTCTCAATTCGGTCCCACTTTATATTAAGTGGCCCTAATACCTGTGAACATCAGGGACGTGCAGAGAGTTCCTCAGGGGCAGGGGCTCAAATATAAAAAGGGGCATATATATAAATATATGTGCTTAGCATCACAGAAATAAATTATATTTTTAAAGTATATTAAAATAGAAAACCATTATTAAAAAAAAAAAAAATCTGTATTTTTGATCAAATAAATGCAGGCTTAAAGCGCATAAGGGACTTCTTTAAAAAAAAAAATAGTAATGTGTGTGTGCAAAAATGTTAAAATAATAAAGTCACCATTTCGCGTGTTGTTGTCAGGCAGCCTACACTTCACATAATAGGCCTGCAGTAAACTATGATAGTTTCATAATGTAAACGGTGTATCAATATAGACTAGGCCTAAATTCAAGTGACTTGAATACTTACCATTAATGCTACTTTTGGTGCTGGTTTGTAGTCAATTAACATCCATTAGTTCAACGACAGAGATTCAGATGACTTCAATGTAAATTCGTCTGTCCATGTAATTTTCAAATGATTTATTTTTGAACTATATATTTGAACTTCTTGTGCCAGATGACGATTGCTCGGTATATTATGCATGACAAACAGGCTTCAGCGAATTAAGTAATATTTTAAAATATGTGTTATGTGGATTTTTAATTGAATCGACACACAACCTTTTATTATAAAAAATAATAATAGTAATAATAAAAAAAAAGCTTTTTTTTTTTTTGTTCTGCCGTCGAGCCATACTCACTGAAAGACGCTCGACAGCATCGGTTCCCAAGCAGACTGTGTGGGATACCTACGTGTACACTAGTACATTTTCATTTTAAAACGCATAACTTTTGCTACGGTTATGCCTGCCGTCCACACACTACTCCGGAGTTTTAGAGCCTCGAAAAAGGAGACCGTCAGTCAAGACCGAAGCAAGACACGCACAACTTGACGCAAGTGACGCAACCCATAGCGCGTTATAGCAACGACACCTCAGACTGACAGAAACGTAAAAATAAACGTGAATTTAGGCTACTTTAGTCTTGTACAAATTGTCATGTAAATTATAAGCAAATGCATTTTGTTTTATTGACCACAATATTATCAATGGTATTTGTTTGAGAAGGGCACTTTTGATTAATTTTGAAAAAGGGCAGGGGCTCGAGCACCCAAAGCCCCCCCCTCTGCACGTGCCTGGTGAACATACATGGTAACTACATGTGTACATAGTATGTAACTACAGTGTAAGTACACATTGGTACATAGTATCTACAACTGTATTATTAGTGTAACTACACGTATGTAACAACCCACGTAATGGTATGTGTAAGTACAAATGTGTAACAGGACATTGGTAACAACACTTTTTTCACATTAGTAAGTACACATGTGTAACAGGAATTATGTAACTACATTTTGTAAAAACAATATGTAGCCTATTTGTTGTTCCACTTCCACATGCAGTCTTATACTGCAGTTACCAGTTTGGGTATAAATGTATTTAATTTCCAACAAGTGGACAGTTCCTATGGAATTATCATGTAACGACACTGATGTGCGCAACAATTACCTTAACAATTACACTTTATATTAAGTGGACAGTTCCTGAGGAGTTACCATGTAACACTGGTATCACAAGGTGAAACTTTAGTTGTAATTCAACATTAGTCCTGCCAGTCATAAATACATGTATTCCAACTGGTAACTGCAGTATCTAAAACTGCATGTGGAAGTGGAACAACAAATAGGCTACATATTGTTGTTACAAAATGTAGTTACATAATTACTGTTACACATGTGTACTTACTGAAGTGAAAAAATGTTGGGTAACACTTTATTTTACGGTGCCCGTGATACAGAGTAATTACATAATTAAGTACTTAGTAGTAGATGTTGTAATAACATGTAACTACATGTACTTAACATGTAATTAAGTTATGGAACAGCCTGTACTTACACATTGTAATTACACACATGTAATAGGCAGCTACTGTTACACATATGTAACAAGCCGGGTCAGTTACATATGTGTTACCGACTTGGTACAATGTAATTATATAAGAAAGTACTTAGTACTACACAATGTAACAAAAAGTGTATCAAGACTGTACTTAAGTGTACTTCATGTGTATCTACATACCTTATCCATCTGTACTGTAGTTTGGATTAACTCACTAGTTCACAGCATAAATACATGTAGTAGCTTCCTAATTACATTGCAATTACATAATATTACACAGGGATAAGCTACGTAAAATAAAGTGTATCAAGAATGTACTTAAGTGTACTTCATGTGTATCTACATACCTTATCTGTACTGTAGTTTGGATAAACTCAGTTCACAGCATAAATAGGCTACATGTAGTAGCTTCCTAATTACATTGCAATTACATAATATTACACAGGGATAAGCTACGTAAAATAAAGTGTATCAAGACTGTACTTAAGTGTACTTCATGTGTATCTACATACCTTATCTGTTCTGTAGTTTGGATGAACTCACTAGTTCACAGCATAAATACATGTAGTAGCTTCCAAATTACATTGCAATTACACAATATTACACAGGGATAAGCTACGTAAAATAAAGTGTATCAAGACTGTACTTAAGTGTACTTCATGTGTACAGATGGATAAGGTATGTAGATACACATGAAGTACACTTAAGTACAGTCTTGATACACTTTTTGTTACATTGTGTAGTACTAAGTACTTTCTTATATAATTACATTGTACCAAGTCGGTAACACATATGTAACTGACCCGGCTTGTTACATATGTGTAACAGTAGCTGCCTATTACATGTGTGTAATTACAATGTGTAAGTACAGGCTGTTCCATAACTTAATTACATGTTAAGTACATGTAGTTACATGTTATTACAACATCTACTACTAAGTACTTAATTATGTAATTACTCTGTATCACGGGCACCGTAAAATAAAGTGTTACCAAATGTTGTTACCAATGTCCTGTTACACATTTGTACTTACACATACCATTCTGAGGGTTGTTACATATGTGTAGTTACGCAAATGTTACAGCTGTAGATACTATGTACTAATGTGTACTTACACTGTAGTTACATACTATGTACACATGTAGTTACCATGTAAGTTCACAGGTATTAGGGCCACTTAATATAAAGTGGGACCCTCAATTCTGACAATATAACTCACAATTCTGAGAAATTAAGTCATAAAATAAAAAAGATATAAAAGTTTTGTTTTATACCGAAACGAAAACAAGCTAATATAATTCATATAAATTGTGCAATTTTTTTTTACCAGAACAGGTGTTCTGTAACAGTTTAAATGGTTGTTTGTAAAAAGTACTTTCCCACAATTGAAAAATACATCAACATAACTCAGCAAATCAGCATAAATGAAAAGCAATGCAACAAACACTACTAAAACTTTACAATTTAAATATAATCTAATATATATAATTATTTTTTTCCATTACAGTAATGAAAATAAGGTTTTATAGTGAGAAGTTTTAGTAACAGGGGAGAGGATAACGTGCTTAATTTTCATGAAAATTATGTAAAATGCTAAAATTTCTTGATGCGTAAAATATTGTAATTTATCATGTAATTTATCATCAGTAATTTATCATGCATTTCTTTTGATATTGGGGTGAAATATGACTTGAAAGTTTTCAGGAGATTCACCTACAATATTATGTGGGTTGCTGTACCTCATGTTGATGTACCTTATCTACAGAACGTATATTTCACCAAATGCTTTTCCTTCTTTTTAGTTTTTCACTAACCCTTGAGAAAACCGTGCCAAATATTGACTTATTTTGTTTAATAGTACATAGTATGTGTCCCTTTTTATAGCAATCAAGTGGAGTGTGTTTTCTGACACTATTGCATCATTAGTAAGTGATGCTACTGCCAGTATAACCATAGTTAGTAGGTTTGTTTTCATTAGTATTCTCTCACCAGCGTGTGTCTGTAGTCAAACAGTCTGCCCTGTCTTGGGCAGGTTTATGACTCGACGACAAACACTTCTTTAGAAGAAATGCTTTATGGTCATTACTGACACACTATCTGTCCCGCAGGGCAAATCCTCGCACCGGATCGGTCCAAACAAGTCCCACCAGCACGCCAGTATCGAGTCGAAGAGGTCGGCAGCTACCGCAAGTTCCACCAAAGGGCTCTATGGACAGAAGTGAGTAGATAAACCAGGCTTCTTCCAAATTGCAAGATGGCTCATGGGTAGAGAGCCTTTATAATTAGTCAGGTTAGGGTCACCAGATGCCAGCCAGACGCATATATTAGCGATATGTTGATGATACGAATAACCTTTCCATTGGGTGACTGACAAAAATTCAACAAATAAGCTAAGTATATAGCCTTTTAGTGCACATATTTATCAGTTATCGCAAAAAAAAAAAAATGGCTTATGCATAAACAAACATCTTGAGCACAAGTCAGAAAAAGAATATTGTGTAACTACAATTTGGATAAAATAGCATTATTGTCCTTTACATAACACAACATGGATTGCTTTTTCCCCCCACCCTTTTTCCCAGAAGATGGCGAGGGCATTACTGTGCCTTATGAAGGTCTGTAAGCACTAGCTTCTGTGTGTTTAGCTACGTCTCAGTCTTCTTTATTACAGCTTCATCATCTACTCTGTTTGACTAAACCTGTTAGCTCTGGTCTGTGAGCGTTACCTGTCATTTTTCTAGCTTCTGCCGTTCATTGGGTATAGTGAACAGATGCTTCAGCCTTGGTTGTGCAATTAATAATGCTGTACATGTATCATTATAGATGTATGCTTTGTGTAGTCTGTGTACTCCGTCCATGTCTGGAATCATGTCCAAATCTGCCACAGTGGATATCAAAAGTATGGAAGGTTGTTTTCGTCACAGAGTAAAAAAAATAAAAATGTTTTTTGTGACTTTATCTCGCAATTCTTCTGACATTACTTTCTGGCAATTGTGAGTTTACATCTTGCATTCAGTACTTTTTTCTCTCAGAAAATGAGAGATGTCAACTGAGAAAAACAAGTCTGAATTGTGAGATATAAACTCCAACATTGTGAGATGTTTACTCCAAAATGTAAGATAAGACTTAAAATTGTGAGAAATTAGGTCAAAATGGTGGTATACACTTGCAATTGTGAGAAAGTCCAAATTGCGAGGTATAAACTTAAATAAAGAATTGCGTGTTGTTAACTAAAAATTGCAAGACACAAACTCAGAATTGTGAGAAATGAAGTAATCTCTGAGAGAAAAAGTCCAAATTGCAAGATTCAAGATTGTGATTTTAACTAAAAATGTATAGAAACTGCGAAAAATATGTCAGAATTTTGAGATAAAAAGCTGCAATTACCTTTTTATATATATATTAATTCTGTGGCGTAAACAGGTATCCATACAACAGTCTACTTGCCCTTATTGAAATTTGTTGAGGTAAAAGCAGAAGGCAATTTATGTCAGAACTTTAACGTTAATAACATCTTCTGACAGTATTGTAAGTGCTAAAAAACAGGGTAAATTCTGGTATGTTTATAGCAGAGGGTCGGCGACCTTGTGAGCAATATGAATTGCTAGAGAGATGAATATGTATAATGTATTTATGTTGTATATTTAGTTTTAGAAATGTAAGTCACTTGCACCTGCATGGCGGTCTGCTCTAGCAGTAATCCTCTCAGTCACACAGTGATAATTATGGTTTATTAGTCACTAGTTGTTGGTTTCTTGACATTTTGGTTTGCTTTCTCTTTTGATTTGCACAACTCATCAACCACTGATGCAGGAACAGGGGCGGTACCTCAGCCTCCTGCTCCTTCTCCTTCTCCTATTCTTTCCCAGCTTCCACAGACTGTGGCTGGTAAATTATGTTTAGGACACATGGGATACTTTTATATCAGTCAAATGCAAATATGATCTTTATATTCTGAGAGTAAGTTTGTTAATAGTGTAAATTGTAAATTACATTTTTTATAGATCTTTATCACTTTTTATATTATTCAATATTCAAAAACAGAATTTCCAGAATTATATTTGCATTTGTACTGCAGCACAGTAGTTAGTATGTTCAGTCTCCAGGACTTAGAAAGTCTTTCAGTAAATTGTAGATTAATTTAGTTCTTTTGCTTCTATTTTCATATTTTTATATTTCTCACCCTCATGTCTGATGGCATACTTCTGTCTTTCTTTTTCCACACTCATTTCTGTCTGAATGTTGAAGCGGTGGGAGGGGCTTCACAACCCCCAGCCCCGCCCCCTCCACCTCCACAAGTCACACACGCAATGGCTGGTAATGCTGTTATTGCATAGCAAGCAATTGATCCCATTATAAGAAAAAAACTGTATTAAATGTTAAAAACCGCTAGCGTAGAGTGTCAGTAAATACTGCAGTACACTACAATACTGTGGCACAAACTACCTTGTTGTGTGTGTCATCGTACGTATTATTAGTAATGGACCGACATTTTTAGCCAAAACCAACAATTCTGATTTTGTTTCAAATAGCTTAATATTCTTCTTGCCATTGGTTGTATGTTATATAAGTTTTTTTTTTTTTTTGCAAGAAATTATTAGGCTACTTTTATTCAGAAAGGAGGCATTCAATTGATCAAAATTGACAGTAAAACTGTTACATTGTTACAAATGATTTCTATTTCATATACAGTAAATGCTGTCTTTTAAACTTTCTATTCATCAAAGAATCCTGAAAAATAAATATCACGGCTTAGGCTTACACAAACTGTTTTCACATCTTTTTCGACTGAAGACAGTTCTTTTAAATTGTAATAATATTTGAATATATGTTTTTACAATTTTTGATCAAACTTAACAGCTATAGTCTGAACAGCAATTTTTAAAAAATATTTACCAAATAATAAATCAGTTATTGTTAAATCAAATAAGTATTTGAAGTAAAAATAATGAAGTTTATTCTGGAACACTAAATTATAATAAATTATGATTATAATAAATTATTATTATCACAATAAAATATTATATCAGTTAAACTGGATTATTTCATATGCACACTGCTTTTTCTCATGTCAAAATATTTGTTAACGATATCTGTTGAAGTAGCGAGTTGCTTGTAAATATTTTCATGTTTATTGTCTGTTTCATTTTTATTTTATTTCAGTGCATTTCATAAATGTCCGCTCAAATAATAATTTAGTTAATTTTCCTGTTTTTGTTTTGTTTTTTTTGTCCACAATCCTGTCTCTGCCAATCATGTTGTCTTCATTGTCATCATCAACAAAGCTCATGAGAGGATGGAGCCTCCTGTCCCGGGCCCTACCATCACACATGTCACCATTCCTCCTCATGTCCACTCTCCTCTCCCTCCTGCACATCCTCATCCACCTTCTTCAGTGTCCACTCCCCCGCCTGCACAGGCCCCTCCTCCTCCAACACATGCCCCTCCCTCTCCAGCCAATGCCCCTCCTCCAGCATCACATGCTCCTCCCCCTCCAGCCACTGCCTCATCATCAGCCTCACCTCTTGTACAACAGGCTTCTGTGCCAGGTGTGTCAATGCAACAGAGTACTTCTTACTAGATACTAGACAGTATACACCAGGGATGCAAAACTTAGGGTGTGTTTCAATCAGCTCCCTAGTTCAGTAGTCAGGGAACTGATCAGGGAGTCCGCCATTTAAAGGGCTGTCTCAACCACCAAATCCTACCAGTGCACTGAAACGTTCGCAAGAAAACCCGAGAGCATCGATGCCCACTGTGTTCCTTTAACGGAAGTTATGAAGCACAAAAAAATCACGTGAGCCAACTCACCACACAATAGATGTTTTTTTTTCTTTAAATACAAACAATTATTTAATTATTTCAACATAAAGATACATCGCTAGACAGGTAATGAACATAATCTAGCTAACATTTTGCACCTATATGTATGTAACAAGCAAAGTATTTTTCATAATGTACTTTGAATAACATTTAAAAATGATATCAGTTCTGCTGTTGTTCATAAATACCAGTAGTGATGTTGTACAATGGCATGTCGCTGGAAATAGGTCATCAGTGACCCAATGTGTATTGAGCCAGGGTCTTTACTGTCCTTACCAGTGTCAATATTCGTGTACACTATATATTAATTCACAACCTAGGAAGCTAGGGAGCTGATTGAGACTCACCCTTAGTTCCTTGAGGGCCACAGCCCTGCAGAGTTTAGCTTCAACCCTTGGAACTAAGTATTTTTGCATCCCTGGTATACACTGTATACTTCATGTGATACTTTAAAATAGCATGTCAAACAGTATCCAGTATGCAATCATAAACAGTATTAGACACTGCATTCCGCACAAATAGTACGAGTAGTATGCTGTTCTGAACATAGATTGAGTGCCAGTTTCTGTAGATTATTATTTAATTTTTTTAAGTAGTGCTAGTAGTTTCATAGGAGCATGAGTGTGCATATGTGTGTGTTTTAGCATGGTTAGACTGTACCTGTGTGGTTGTGGAAAATACTGATTATTAAACTCCCCTTCTGTTTATGTGTGTGCCATTTCCGACTCAAGAATCCCAGGAAAAGCCTGTAGCTCCCCCACCTGTCAATGGGAGGAAAGGCAAGTGTGTGTGACCGTGTGAATCTCTCAGTGATATTTTACAGTGTGTTTGTGTTGCAGAGATTTAGAAAAGTAGATGTTTAAGTAGATATGTTTGCAGTACTTGACGTTTGTACGGCTACACTTGTATCAGATATATTTTTTTTATACCATAGCCTATTTACGCTATGATTGTGTTGGTGATGTCATTTAGAGTGATGTTATTGAGAATGTTTAGATATTCTGGTTCTGCACTAAGCTGAGCTATTTATTCTAATAGCTTTGAGGGATTAGTTATTATTTTAAGAATAATTGTTTATTATGTTTTTGAAGCCACTGGACACTAAGTACCTTCATTCACCTGTAGATGGCTCAATGACACTCCTTTCAACTCCAAATCAACTTCAATTTAAAAAAGTGATTAAATAAACATAATAATATAAAATTACTATTTTTTTAATAAATGCAAATGATATGCATGAATAATGAAAACTGAAAAAGGAAAGTGGTTTTTTTTTTGGCTTTATCTAGAAAAAAAATAACTGGATTTTTTTTAACTATGAGGGTAAACGGCGTATAATGGTAACTTAATCATGCTAAATGTGCCTTATATATGCACTCTTCTAGCTTGAAGTATGCACATCTAATTAACAATTTTGTTAACTAGGACCATTGACTTTTTCTCCTTGTCTTGTAACTTCAGAGGTGACATGGGAGGACCAGCAGAAAAAAGCTCCTGGTATGCCACAACCTGTGGTCTTCATCTGCCTTTAGTAGAATAGATCAACACTAGTGCGCTTCCAAAGGAACTAGATTGCAGCCCTTCTTCTGCTGTGTAGCTCTCTTCTTTTGCTGCTCTTGTCGCTGCTATGTTATTTATGAAAACTGAACCCTCTGTAGTTACAGCTCTATATGGCATGATTACTAAAATATACAAAAAAAAAATTAGTGTTCCTTTTTGGTGTATTTGAACATCAAACAGGTAATAAACTGGTATTTTGTGTTTGCCTACTGGGAAGCGCTTACAAGTTTGATTCAAGGTGAATTCAGATTAATCTATAAACCAACTACTAAATTATTCTCAAATAGGGTTATCGCTGTTTTTATTCAGTAATATAGGTTGTCAAATGTTGCATTGCAGTTACGGGTAGCTACGGGTTTGCCCTCTTGGGCTGAGGTATCCCTCTAGCAGTATTGTATACAGTATGAGTGGAGTGGATTTCAATTTGCGCTAAATGCATTCTGTAATGAATCTGCAGCTCCAGATCCACTCCGGTCCGGGCTTTCCACTTATCACTCGCACCACAGGTGTGCTCCGAGTTCCCTAGAGGACTAGAGGAGACCCATGCTTCATAATTACTCGTATATTAACGCAATCATGAATTCTGCCTTTCATGGTTAAATAAGCGTCTGCAGTATTGGTGTGCTAGCAAGCAAAACATATCAATAAATATATTGGTGTTTATTCTCATTATGGGCGGCGAATGATAGATCAACATGAGCTTTTTAAGTCTCGTTAATGCGTGACTTGTCCTCTGGAAAGGGGGATTTTTGCAGCATGGCTAACTGAACTGAGCAGACAACACGTTGCGACACACGAAAATACACTAAAAACCCATTTTTCAACATGATCTTTTGCAATACATTTATGTCAATAAATGATTATTGTAGTCAATAATTTGATCTCTTAAAACTCATCTTTGATCACCAAAATTACATATTTGAAATAGCTTTTCCTTAAAATAGCTTGAATGTAACACACTTGCCTCATTTAGTATACGCTGTTCTATGAATATGCAAATTAGCCCCGCCTCCACTCACTCACACCAGCTCAGAGATCCACTCGTTGACGTGATTGGTTACAAGGTAGTTTGTGACGTCAGAACAAACGATTTCAAACCGCGTTTTTGAGACTGTCTTTGGTTAGGGTTAGGTTCGGGTTAGGGTTAGAGAAAATGCGCATATCAAAAACACCACATAGAAACAACTTTCAATATTCACCACAGGGGGACTCTAAGTGAACTAATCACACAGTGCTTGAAAAGGTCTATTGGGATTGATGAAGAATGAACACACAGTATAAACACAGTACAATACTGTACAGTTGACTTATTCTGGAAGTTCAAGCAGTTTATTCTGCAATTTTATGTTAAAATCTGTCTGTTTTTAAGATGAACACATTTTAATTATACAACACATTTTCATGAAATTGAACAGAGCAATCTTTAAATGCTAGGCTATGTTATGGTTTAGTATATGTCTAGTAGAAAAGATAGGAATAAGAGCAGGGTTGGAAATGCAACCAAAATAATATGGCCTATAAGCACGATTGCAAATGTGATATTGATTTTATACAACAGTATCATTTTCAGTTCAGTTATTTTTTTAGATTTTAGAAATAATAATGTCAATACAGTATGTTTTTGCTATGTTGAAAATAGTTCCAAACAAACACAACAGAACATGGTTCCCTTTTTCTTGGTTTGGGCCACTGCCCCTAAAAATGTCTGTGCATGTCCCTGTTGTATTGATTTGAGTTCACGTCATTCACTTCAGATTTAGTCAAGTCAAGTCACCTTTATTTATATAGCGAGATAGATTTGATTTATATAGAGGTATAGAACTGAACTGCTAATTGTTTTTTGTCATCATCATGGCAATAGAAGGGAAGGCACAGTAGTAATGAAGTAATTAACACACTTGTATTGATGCTGAGATGAACGGTTCTCACTGATATATTTAGAATCTGTCATTTTGATAAATAATGATAAACAACTAAATAATCTGAATACTGAAAGATTAAAAACAGAATAAACTACATTTAACAGTCATTTTATATCACCTGTATCATTCGTTTGGTGAAATAAAACTGGAGACTTTGTAAGGCTTTGAGGTTTTTGGAAAGCTAATATGTTTTCAAAATATGAGTTAGGAGCTTGCCTTTTTGTTGTTTTTTTAGAGTTAGAATATCTTTGGTTGTGCTACTCAAATTAAACAATTAATATCAATAAAAGAATTAAGACAATAAATCGTGAATCAATAATGCCATTGAGCTATGTTAGACTTTACTGTAGTGTTGCATGTAGTATGTAGTGGGGGAAATAGGGCATAGATGGTGGCCTGTGTTTGAAGTGTGTGTGTGTGTGACATATGTTCCACATGAACCTTTGCTTAGTACACTTCAGTACATTCTTTTGATGCTTTAAGGTTTTTCTGAGGTGTTGGATTTCTCAGATCTTTTTTTTATGTTTGTTTCGGCATGAGTGATGAGTTTCTGAATCTGAAATTCATCTAAAATCCTTTTGTGTGTGTGTGTGTGTGTGTGTGTGTGTGTGTGTGTGTGTGTGTGTGTGTGTGTGTGTTTCCATCATAACATTGTGTGTCATGTGTCTGTTTAAACTGTCTTGTTTTCCTCTCATTTTGTGTTTCATCCACACATCAGCAGTAGTGTCTGAGTCAACAGTGTCAGAGAATGGAGATGCAGGTAATTTAGACTAACCCTAACATAAACCCTTCCAAAACAGTGTGTGCGTGCGTGTGTGGAGCAAACCGGGTAAATGGTTGTGTAGCGTTATTAAAAGAGTTTAAAACATTGGAACTACTGTACACCGTTCAAAAATTTGGGGTCAGTACTTTTTTTATTTTAAAGAAAATGTATAATTTTATTCATCAAGGACTAAAATTGATCAAGTGACAGCAAAGAAATGTATAATGTTTCAAAAGATTTATATTTACTATAATTTTGTTCTTCTGTTCTTGCTTATTTTAAATTGTAATAATATTTCACTATATTACTGTTTTTACTGTATGTTTGATTAAATAAATGCAGCCTTGGTGAGCATAAGACTTCTTTAAAACAAACATTGAAAAAATCTAGCAGACTCCAAACTTTTGAAGGGTAACGAGTTTAAAGTGTGCACTTTTCTGCACACCCTGCCAAAAACACCAGCTTAGATCTTTATGAATTTACAAAGCTTGTGAGAATCAGCGCGTATTGTTTTTCTAATGAAATTCATTAGATCTTGCTTAACAAACTAGTCTGCTAAACTAACTTTTCCAGACCAATTAAGTAATGCTGGTTAAGTTAAGCAATCTAGAGGAGACACCAGCATCACATGTTAAAGACCAGCATTCAAAATGATTCCAGTCTTTTCAGTGGTTCACAGAATTAAGATATGATGTCTTATCTTTCAGACAGATTTGTTTTACTTCATTGCATAAATGTTGACATGGAAAAATATGTGGAATTCAGTAAGTTATTTCTATATGAGACCAAAATCCCCAGACATTAGTGTTTAAATCGAGTCTGAAGTAATAATGAGTGTTGAAATTTTATGTTTCTTGATGGTTGTTTAATGTTATTGAATTTGCTCATTCGATAGAGTGCAACAGTCGGGTTACCAAAGTAAAAATTCCATTCTTAGTTTTAAAATAATATTGTTTAACAGCTGAATTTGTGTCCAAAAACTACATTACCCATGATGCTGTACAAAAAAAATCCATCAATCAGAGAGCAGAACAAGCAAAGCCGTGTTAAAATATATATTTAGCCCCACCCACTACAATGAAGCGGCACGTAATCGAGTCGATCTACGCTCTCAAAATACTTCAATATTTCTATATATAATATGCATGTTTTGCAATACGCTTAAAACCTATTGTTTTATGGGATTGTAGTTCCTCCGTCACTAAAGCCGTATGGTACGCAGTCTTGTACGTTTGTATTTTTGTCTGATTTCCAAATACTTTATTGCTTTGACAAAGACTTTAAAATCCCTATCGGAGAAATTAATGGAAGAAATGCTTCTGGAACCAGTGCCGCTGAAAAAGTTGGTTGGCAGTGTCGTACTCTATTCCTCAGAGAATCTGAGATTTGTTTACTTATGTATCTATTTATTTATTTGTTCATTTAGTGGCTTTTAGTCCATTACTCTTTTACGAGCTCATGTGTGTTAGTATTGATCTTATCATATGCAAGTGTACTCCTATAAGCCGACAAAGCACATCTTTAGCAGATATACAGTACATGGTACAAAAATACCTTCCTTTTTTTCTACCAGAATTATTGATGACATCATCTCCTGCACAGACATGTGTAACTTGTATTCATAAAACCATTTAATAGGGTCTTTAAATGACTGGTCAAATAAATGTTCATAAAGTCGCTTAATGCCATTGTGTTCTCTTTAATATCTGTTTATTTGGGTTGGACTGGATCAGCTATAATATCCTACTGTTGAAAAATGCTGTCCAAATAACTTGTTGTCTGATGTGTGTCGCTTCGGAGTTTGTTGGATGTGTGTATCAACAAGCCACATTTGCTAATTTACATACAGTGTACTGTGCTTCTGTGTAATGGGTTTCAATGCATCTAACTTTTTTGTCTTTTGTTGTCACACAGGCACTTTAAAGGATCCATCAAAGGTATGTTTCTTTCTGCCATTGCTTGAGTTTTTCTACAGTAAAGCAATTGTATCCATAATATTTGGGAATAGATGAGGAGCTGTTTGTTTGAAGCTTTTCTTCATGGTGACTTCATCCCAGTGTATCATTTGCTGCCTAGTTCCCTTCTGTGATATTTTAAGCATTTACAAACATGTCCGATGCCAGACGTTTGGCCTTTGTCACCAGTGGACTGAGAATAGTTTTCTTTGCAGTAAGGAATGTTCTCTTTAGTTGGAGTAAAATTAATTTCCACCCTTACATTGTGTCCCGACCAGGTACAATAAGATGTTTCTCTGTCAATTTTCAAAGCAAAATAAAAAGGACTCCTGCAACGGGCCCAAAATATTTGGATAATATCACCCTTTTAATCACCTGGTTTTTTTGGTGATTTTAGATGTATGAACTGAAGTCAGTTCTCCTCAAGTTCACACATGTGTCCAAACAAAGTAAGTTTAGGTGTAGAGAATCACATTAACTAAAGACATCATTCAATAATATTTGACTACCAGTTCATTTGTTGTGCTTTGAAACAAAAGATATACTGTTTAAAATTAAACAGAGTCCGTAATTTACAGCCTGTACACTATCGTTCAAAAGACGGGGGTCAGTAATATAAAAAAAATAATTCATTTATATTTTTTATATAAAAAAAATATATATAAATATATATTTTTATCTATTTTCCACAAAAATATTAAGCAGCACAACTGTTTTTAGTTGTGCTAAAACAGCGGAAGGCTTTTATTACACTGAAGACTGGAGTTATGATGCTGAAAATTCAGCTTTGCCATCACAGAAATTAATGACATTTTAAAACAAATTCTAATTGGAAACGCTTATTTTAAATTATAATAATATTTCACAAAAGATTAACATTGATTAACATTAATGATTTACTTTTTGTTGCTGGTTAAGACACAATGTTGTGCCTGGTTAGGACACAATATAAAGGCCCTCACATATATATTTTTTTATTAAATACTGATTAGCTGTTCCTCATGGTTAAATAAAGTGTCAAGTATCTGTAAAAAAAACTTGTTCCTGATATACTGCTGAAATATACCACCATGACTCGTGTTGAGTTTACTATAAGAAAAGATGAGCACTGAGAATCCTGTAGTTATATAACACGTCTCTTTTATTTGATCTCCAACAGAGGCACGTGTGCACTGTTCACCATAATTATTGCATATGTTACAAACGCTTCCCTTGGTCCTCTATTCTGTTTTGATTAATGACGGAAGTTATATAAAAACTGGGTTTTTTTTTTTGTCAGGTCAGATCTGTGTGTGTTCTGGAATATGACATCCTTTGTGACTTTTATAAACATTTTAGTTGTTGGTTGTTTTAAAACCTAATGAGTTGCCTACCAAGACAGCATTCAATGCACTTTCTAATGTAAACAAGAACAGACAAACCACTTGGACCAAAATCTAACCCTGGATAATGCAATTCAATTCCAGAATGCAATCCAAACCATCTTAGATATATCCAAGATGGTTGATGGTGTCAAGAACTTCTGACCAAAAACATACTGATGTTTCATTTAGTACTGAATAGTTAAAATAATTATGTGATCAGATTTGTATGGTTATTAGAGTATTAGTGTTAGCTTAGCAACGTGTTAACATGAAACTCTAGAGTGCAACAGATGCACTCTAGATAACAAACTCCATCTGTAACAAACTTGGCATGCAACTTAAATAAACCAGTAGTTACTTAAAGTTCAGGGCACTCACGAGGCATGAATGAATACTTAAAATCAGACAAAGATAGGCCTAAACAGGTTAACCAACAAAGTATATTGATAACTCAATAGTCAATAGAAAAATTAACACTTATCCAAGAGTCCTTGCTCAAATAGTCCATGTGTGAGAAGTATTGTCCTTATGCGTGAATCCTTAATCCTTGAGCCCAAAAAATGAATCGAAAAGGTCCTGGAAAAATTGGTAATAATCCTCCAAATGTGATGAAATATCAAAAATAGTAAAACCCCAAGTCTTCTCTTGAACCTCGACGGGTAATTAATCCATGACCGATTTCAAAGGAGAACGCTAAAAAACACCAATCTGTTTGGTTCAAACAGGATCACCTAACATCCATGCTCCTTTGCCAAAACCTGGCTATAACTCTCTCCACCAGCCGATCCGTAACCACTGAAGCTCTGTCCACTGTAAGAGCCACTTCCATTCCCCTGACCATACGCCTGCTGTCCATTTTGAAAGCCCTGGGCTCCACCAAAAAGATCCGTAACTTTGTTGACCGCCAGGCTGACCGTAGCCTGAATCTGAGGCCATCTTTCTGGAGGAAATAAAATGAACTGACCACCTTTTCCAAAAATAAGAAATTAAAAACCAGGCACGAGAGAAATGCGCACTGCAGCTCTTATGAACTTTGAACTTATGAACGCGTTTTGGTAACATTAATTTTTTTCACGGGAAACTGATTTATAACTTTATAAAGACAGACCTGTTGTGAGCTCTGAGGTTGTTAATCAATGATATGTTTTTTAAAGCCACATATTTCCATTATTTCAACTTATTTTAAAATAATCACATTTATCAGGGGGATTTGTGGTTAAAAACATTGCCCATAATGCTGTGTAGAAAATTCCACCAATCTGAGAGATGAAGCGGGTCAATCATGTCAACAAAGCTCTACGCAAACCCTACACTCAAAATACTTAAATATTTAATTTAAGTTCATAAATTTATATTTATTTCTGCAAATTTTGCAATACACTTAAATAATATTATTTTTATAGATATAATGAACAACTTTAAATAAATTGTTTTATTTTTTACCATTGTTTTTAATTTGATTGTCACTTGCAATGCTTCATGGGATTGTAGTTCTTTCCCCCACTAAAGCCGACAGTCTTTAAACCTTTGTCTTTTTGTCAGATTTTTTTGCTTAAAAAAAAACATTTGTAGTGATTCACCTCATAGCTGATTGGTTTGTTTCATGGCATAATGCTTTAACAAAGACTTTTTATAAATCTCTGTGGAAAAAATGTATGGAAAAATACTTCCGGAACCAATGCCGCTGAAAAAGTGGGTTGGCCACTGTTGGACCGTGTTTGAGATTTATCTCGTTTCTATTTTGAAGTCAGTTTGTGCAACATTATTTTAATGTAATAATCAACATTGTTTTTTTTTTCTTACAGCAAGGGATGGACAGTCTCTCCATGAGGTCATCGGACAGTGATGTAAGCGACGTGTCCGCTATGTCGAGTGCATCTCGGCTTAGCAGCACGAGCTACATGTCTGTCCAATCAGAAAGGGTGCGAGCGAGCCGCAGGATCAGGTAGGCACACAATAAACCCACTGACCGGTTATACGTGGATGTATCTTCAGCCATGGGCAAACCCTCTGGTCACACTTTCTGTGCTTCTGATGAGTTCAGGTGTGGCTCTGCCTGCTTGCGAAGTGAACCAAACCTCTGAACTTCCCAAGAGTGTGTTTACCAATGGCTGAGATGACATCACATGTTTTTGAATAGACTTGTATAGGTGACTCTAATGAAGAAATGTCCAGCTCATATTTCAATAGAAAAACAAATATTCTGCATAATGTTTTTAAACATAACAATTACTGTAATGCAATAAATATATACAATTTCAAGTATATATTAAAAAAAATGTTTTACTAATTCAAAAGATTGTGGTTGGTAAGATTTTTTTATGGTCTTGAAAAAAGTATCTGATGCATAGCAAGGCTGCATTTATTTGATCAAAAATACAATAGAAACATTAATACTGTGACATTTTATTACAATTTAAAATAACTGTTTTCTATTTTAATATATTTAAAAATGTTATTTATTTCTGTAGTGCTAAGGCTGAATTTTCAGCAGCCATTACTCCAGTCTTCAGTGTCACGTGATCATTCAGAATCATTCGAATATGATTCTTATTATTATCAATGAAAACCGTAATACCTTTTTTTCCTGAGGATTCATTGATGAATGGAAAGTTCAAAAGAACAACATTTATTTAAAATAGATGTCTTTTGTAACAATTTAAAATACTTGTCACTTTTGATCAATTTAATACATCCTTGCTGAATAAAAGTGTTAATTTCTTTTAAATTTAATTATATTTTTCATATCACAGAATTGAGCAGACTTTTTCACATGACACTGATAACAGTTTTGTGTAGAAAATCTTACTTTTCATGAATGTTGCAATACAAAGCAAAAACAGTTCATCTTATAAATAGGCTTAAAGTGTATTATTGAAATATGAATTGGACATGTTTTGTAATTGGACTTTTATAAGATTAACCCATTAACAGAAGGATTGAGACTTAGGAGAATCTCAAAGTATATGACAGCATCATTCTCTGGCCTTTATTGTCACAGAATTAGGAGAGTTCATGTATTTTCACACTTTCATTCTGATATCTTGTTAAAGATTTATTTTATTTTCATCATCTGCATGTCTGCCAAGCTCATGGCTGTTCTGTGTCTTTTCTGTCCTGCATGCTTCCTTTCATGATGTCATGGCTTGGTTTATGTGTTTGTGTGTCTGTCTGACTGTCCGTGTGTGTGTATGTCAGCCGTGCGGAGGCCCTTCCGAGTCAGGGAGAAGAGGGCGCTGTTGTTGTGGAAGAGCAGGTGGAAGCAACTACAACAAGCACACTGGGGGCGGGGCATGAAGGGGGGGTGGGTTTGTCTACTGAGATCCCAGAGGAGGAGGAAGAACAGGAGGAACCTGAGAGGTTAGAAGCAGAGTGTCTCATAAACCTAGCTAATGTCCTCCAACTAGTGTCCTTTAGCTAATGTCCTCCAACTAGTGTCCTTTAGCTAATGTCCTCCAACTAGTGTCCTTTAGCTAATGTCCTCCAGCTTAGTGTTCTCCAGTTTGTGTCCTCAGCTAATGTTCTCCCCAGTCTGATCATGGCCCTAAAACAGGGGAGGAGTATTAAGATAAAGTTCCAAGAGGTCCGGTATCCATATTTCCTTCCTTGTGGAGGTCCGGACAATACTTTTTTAGAACAGTTTTACATTTCCATTGGGTCAGCCGTAGTACTTTGTAAAAGGAAAAATCCTGAACACTCAAAATCGTCGAGCCAAGGCATTTATGTCTAAGAATTTTGACCAGTATTTACCAAAAAAAGTAACATTTTCTCCCACCTGGATATGAATATAAAAAGGTAAAATCAGATATTGTATCAGTATCAGTTAATCTGCTGATTAATAATGTTAAATGAAAGGGGGAAAAGCGCTCGAGCAACAGTTCAGGAAGGAGAAATCAATCTAGTCGAACTGGATGCGCGAATGATGCGAGATCTATCGCGCCGCAGGACCTCCAGACGCGCGTCAACGCGTCTTTACATGACTTAACATGGAAATCACTCGCTCCAGGCGCTCTATCCGCATTTGGTGTGAACGCAGCAGTTACATAATAAAATATTGGTCACAAAGGATTGGTCACTTTCTAAATAGTAAAAGTATAGCGCATCTACTAATAATTATATATGAATAAATAGTTTTTTACCGATGCAGATATGTTAGAAGCGATGCATCGCGATACAAATGCTAATTGTATCCGATACACACTTATTTAAATCGAAATTTTATGCCGATGCACCGATGCGAATCGGTGAATCTTACCATCCCTAATATATATATATACAAGAACATCACCTCTTTTTAGCAAAGGCGAATGGCAAAGTGAGTAGAAACAACAAGTTGGTTCCAAAGCAAAAAGTTGAATGAGCAAGTTGCCAGCCAGCTTATATATACCCGTATGTTCGGGGGAGTGGCTTGGCATGCAAATCTCAATCGCCAATCTTCAATGGCCTGATTTCTTGCTACCCGAGTGTGATTCGGCCCTTAAGTGAGCTCCTCATACATCAGTATCGAGTTAACGTCGAACATGACAGACTGAAAGGGAACTTTATTTTTAGATTAGGCCAACATAAAAATATACTTTAAATAAATGATACAGTTATTTCACTTTTATTCAGTGCATGTGTCTTGTTATTCAATCCTGTGTTTGGTAGTTCTAGATGGCACCACTCTCCACTGCCCTTTAATTCGTCATATTGTCCCAAAAGAGTTTGAGTCTTGCATAATATCACTGTCATCTTATTAACCCTGGGGAGTTCTGCATGAACAGCTGTCATCTCCATTCCAATTAGAGCAAAAACAAGAAACAAGCTTAAGTTATCAAGCATTTCCACCAATTTCCACTTCAATAAGTTTTCGGTACCATTTGTGGGTCACTAACTGAATATAGATGAAGTGTTTGTGATCATTAAAACGTTACAGCAGATAAAATAGAATTTTAATGTTGTCAACTGAAATATTCACCAATTAACAACTGCAGTAGCATGAATTCTTACATAACCAGCACTCTGTGCACTCATACAGATGTTGAGTACCGTAGACTGCATTTTTATTAGGTTACAGTCATTTCAAAGCAGCACCAGCACTCTTCAAAATGTTTTATGCCTCTTACTGTTTGACATGACTATATGATGGCCATTCATGTTGCTTTAATGAGGGGTTGTTTCATTCATAGTCAAATGCCATTGTCATAGCAAGACAAGGTTATTTCCTATCTAAGTTATTGTGTATTTATACAGACACAATCATTAGATTTCATAGCTTCTGCCTAAACGTCACAGGAAATGAAAACATTCAGCATTATTCATCTATGTCTTTGTTGGTTTCTCAAGTTTCCACAAACACACTGAGCTGCTGCTGCATGAGATTAAGTGGCAAAATGAAATGCCATAGTTAGCTCTAGTCCTCCTTTGTCATGTGAAGTCCTTCTGTCAACCTACCATTTTCATTTGTTTGACTGATAAGGCCCTTAAAGTCCCCACGTAGTCAATAATTGTATCCCCTAAAACTGATCAAAAAACTTTGATCACCAAAATGTCATATTTAAACGTTTTTTTCCTGAAAAATGTCTTCATGCCTTAAAATAGCTTGAACATAACTCTACACCCTTGCTTCATTTAGTATATGCAGATCCATGAATATCCTAATTAACCCCGCCTCCACTCACTAACACAAGCTCAGAGATTTGGTCAACTTTACTCAAATTACTGTAGTAAACGCTGCACAGTGATATCTTTATAATGCCGGACACATAACGGTAATTCATATGATTAGCTTTTTATTAAAAATACCACATATAAACAACATTTAAAAACTTGATTGGTCTTTATTGGTCTTTAAAACAGTATGATTCAATAATCTAGGGACTAGTGATTGATACTACGAGCCTATAGTACTTAATCAGTCTTTTTTTTAATGTTTTTGAAAAAAGTCGCTTATGCTTATTATTTCAGTATTATGTGTCACATGATCCTTTTGAAATCATTCTAATATGCTGATTTGGAAACATTTATTATCAATGTCAAAAACAGCTCTGCTGCTAATTTTCTAAAAACTGATACTTTGTTTCTATTTTTTAAGAATAGAAAGTCAGCATTTATTTGAAATAGAAATGATAAATGTCTTTACTGTCACTTTTGATAAATGTAATGCATCTTTGCCATATAATAACAACAACAAATATCTTACTGACCACAAACTTTTGAATGGTAGTGCAGAGAGAGACTATGTAAATATAAATATAAAATATTCTCAGTATGTATAAAAAAACTTAAGACGGGTCATTTCATGAGACATCAAAATTAAATTTATATAAAATATCAAGGCTTGATGCATTATGAAGACATAATGTAATTTTCAGATCTCAAAACCTGCTCCTCGGTCCCAAATACTGCAAAATACAATTGTGATTGTCACATTAAACAGCACAGTATGTACAGTAAGTACAGTATTTCAAGAATATAAGATAGTTTGTTCAGACTGTTTTAAGATATTTTAATAAGTTAGATAGTTGTGGACAGATACAATAATAGGACCTGCTGAATCCTGTTGATTTGAATATACAAAGCAATATCTGGTTGTAGAGGCATATTTAAAAAAAAAAGGAAGTAATATCACATACATTTGAGTCAGTTTGTAGTGTTACAGTGTTTAATGTCTGATGATCCTGCTGCCTAATAAAGACTTTAACATTCAGAGCAAAGATTATTGTTGATAGTTGTCATAGAAACAGCTTCATCCTCTTATGTATAAATATTTTAACTACCGGTAATATTTTAAATATTTTAAGTGTCAATGGAACAATCTTCATACAAGTCTTCTGAAAGTATTTTGGTAGATACAAACCCAGAAAAAAAGTTACTTCAAAAACTTCCCATTCACAGAAAAACAAACAGAAAGTTATCTCTTGTTTCTATTAGTAAGACGGATCACTAGCACAGTATTCAATCTCATGTTAGTAGCCTAAAGCCATCTTCTCCTATCTTTTCAGGAGAGAGAGCTTGAGTTTGATGAGTCACTGTCTCATTATTTCCCCCTTGTTTGACTCAAGAGCTTGTCTCGCATCACTAAAATAGGTCATTATACAAGCTTTCTGCAAACTGTGCCTCTGTGGATAAATACTTCATATTACCGTCTCTGTCCATACCTGACCTTTCTACAGGATATCGTCCCCTTGGAATTATAAGGTTCTATCTGACATTTTTGTCAAAATTGAGTTATTCACATATTCTTATTCTGTGACAACTTATTTACATTATGTGATGTTGTTTTTTAAGTTGTGTACATTTTGGAACTTTTTATTTAGAAAATAAAAAGGTTCTTTCTACACAGTCGAATGGAATGCAAAAACTTTAAAGCTCAATATCTCAAAACCAGTCAGAATGCAGATAGAACCTTATAATTCCAAGGGGACGATATGCTGGAGTAGACCTGTTCAATCAAATTAAATAATGCTAACCCTAATGCTGATTAATTATATGAATTGTGTAGAGATTTACTTTACACTAGAGACATTTTTGTTGGCAGGTGAACTGAAAATAGACACAGCCGCACACAGTCTTTACATCTCATGACACCATTATGACTTCTTGCAAAATAACAAGTATGCAATCAAAATCACAGATTTTGGTCACACTTTACAATAAGGTCCCATCAGTTAACGCTAATGCATTACTAACTTAAACTAACACTGAGCAATACATTTGTTACAGAATGTATTAATGTTTGTTAACGTTAAAATAATTTGTTATTTAAATTGTGAATAAATTATATACAAAGAGCGATAAAAGAATGCTCCCTTTCTAATCGCTGTAGCTGTCAATCACACAGCGTGAGTTTATCAGTGACTGAGTTCTGGACTCTCGCCAAAACTCCTATTATAATTAATGACCCTTTCTACATTGCTCAATGAATCTCTTATTTGAATTGTGTTTTAACTGTTGGTTATGATGAAAGCATTTGTGAGAGTGCAGAGTTGCGTTGACTAGATCACTGCATTCATGTACTCCACAGACATATCGGCTACAATGCTCATCACAACAATGGGAGTAGATCAAAATATAATGCTATAATCAACACTTTTCACGATTAGGTAATCTTGCCAGCTGTAATAGTAAAAACGTAGTAAAAGATTTCGAGAGAGTTCCACATGTAATACTTATTTGATATGCAAAGACGTTAGCCAATCACAGCAGTGAGTGTTTACATTCAAGTCTCACAGCAGACACACTCCTTCCAACAGAGCTTTCAAATCAGAGGGCTAAAATCAGGGTGGAAAATGGCCTTTTATTTCTAAACTATGAACTTTTTTATGTATAAATTATACTAACAATATAATTGCACCTCAGGAAACATTATAAAATCATTAAAAAGAAAATGCAGTTTATGGTCCCTAAAAAAAACATTTAGTGTGCAAGAGCACATAACACAATGAGGCTGTGAAAGTAGACTAATGAGTATGTATCTGTTCAGCATGAAGATGTTTAATGTCCCAGACAACCCCTGTAATTCTATTTTGGCACTTGTTAGCAACCACCTTTTTCAAGACAAGTAAAAAAAAATATATTTTTTTAAATCACAAGGTGATTACTGATGTATTTTAAGTTGTAGAATAAATGTGAACATAACCACAGAACTTATTTCAGGCTTTTAACCAAAAACCCATTCAAAACTTCAATGACTTCAGTCCGATGGAACTGGAAGTGCTAAATTGCAACTTGTTTCCGGGTTTTGGCCTTTGAAAAAAATGTAATTCCTGCAGCACTGTATAGCTGCTGGTCATGTTGATGCTCCCCGGAGATGGCGCACAATGTGGCTGTTATACCAGTGTGACTGTCCTTCACCTTTGACCCTGCTCCTAAATCCTATAGCTTAAGCCTGTCCCTTCCTCTCTCTTCCTGTCCCTGTACTCCTATCCTTCCTTCCTCCTGTATTACCTCCTTCTGATATTGCTGACAGTGAGTTTGCATCTAAAATGAAACACAGGACTCAGACGGCCACCCCTGGCGCCGTCATCACCAAGAGTTCCAGTGTGGGTGGAGACATGTGCTCGCTGGGCCGGAATGACGATGAGGACGATGACAAGAAGAGGCGCTCCAGCTTCGGGGCGAAGATGGCCGCCATGGTGGGACTGGGAAAAAAGAGTCAAAGTACCTCACAGCTGGACCCAGAGGGTGAGTGAGCTGTGCTAGTAACACTTTACACTACCGTTCAAAAGTTTGGGGTCAGTAAAATTTTTGGTAACACTTTATAATAGCTGCACGCTGTTAATCATTAACCCTTCCGCACGTACGATCACACCGGTGTGATCAGTCTTGGCTGGTCCCTGGAGCGTACGATCACACCGGTGTGATTAGAACGGTCAGTGCATCACGTGATCAACTGCTAAATTCAAATGTGCTTTGGCGCGTTGGCTGGCGCTGAGCCAGAGACAGACGCGCTCAGTGCTTGTCATATATCACAACTATTCAGTGTTTTCAACCACATAATGTTTATTTTAGGTTTCAGACATTTAAGAATCACATAAGTACTAAAAAAAATTGTTTTGAGTTTGTAAAATACACACTGATGTCTAAGAAAGCGGCAATAATAATCCTTTATATTATAAAAAGACGACACGTTTTATTCATATCAGATACACATTGTGTAATTAGTTTTACATTTTACCCTATTCTTCTCCCAGTTCACCAGCCACTTTTGTTCATGTATTTCGGGAGAAGTGGAGGAATTGACGTGTTGTAAATCCAACAGATCCGATTATCTGACCTGTGGCACAAACTAACATGGCGCCGCCCATCGCGCGCATACAGCTAAACTAACGCGATCGTTATAAAGGTGTTTATACAACAAAACACATCCACATGGACATATTTGACAATCGGAATATCAGTGTTTCATACTATAGCTAATAAATGTGTGAATATTTAGAATAAAAAAGGAAAAAATTACATAAAAGCAGATCATCATTCATTCAGCGCTGTGGTTGCGCTGTGTCACGTGACAAGCACGCGTCACCATGGAAACAATAAAGTGACAGATTTGAAATAACGGTCGCCTTGATAAACTCACGCTGGGGGGTCAATTAGAATATTTTAAACTTACATGTGAAAGGGTTAATTAAGCATTACTAAACAGTCATAATTTATAAAGCATGTAATATACATTAATAAGTAGTTTATAAATACAGCTATAAATTATTTATTCTTGATTTTTAAGCATATCTATATAAGTAAATGATTAATAAACTATTTAAATGTACATTCATACATCTTATTATTAATACATATCGTAAACATAGCAATATTTAAGATGTATGAATGTACATTTAAATAGTTTATTAATCATTTACTTATATAGATATGCTACATTCATACATCTTATTATTAATACATATAAACATAGCAATATTTAAGATGTTTGAATGTACAATAGTTTATTAATCATTTACTTATTATTTCTAAGTGATATTATGAACCGCTGACAACTCCTAAATAACTGTTTTGTAAATAAAGCAATACTTCATTTAGAAATTATAAATTCATCATTAATTATGAAAATACAATTATGAAACACTTTATATATATGCTTATAAATCAAGAATAAGCATGTATAGATGTATTTATAAACTGCTTATTGATTTATATTAATGCTTTATAAATGATGAATTAACTGTTTGCTAATGCTTAGCTAATGATTAATAGCGTGCAGTTATTATAAAGTATTTTTTGTATTTAAGGACAACAATTTGTTATTGTTTTTGAAAAAAGTCTCTTATGCTCACCAAGGCTGAATTTATGTGATCAAAACATACTGTAAAAACAGTAATTTTGTGAAATATTTATACAATATTTAAAATACTGTTTTCTCTTCTTATAATTTAAAATGTAATTTATTCCTGTGACAGAAAAGCTGTCAATGTCAATTTTCAGCAGTCAATACTCCATATACTGTATATATAATCTTACTGACCGTAAACTTGATTTTATATTCTCCTTTGCACTTCGGAAGTGTTTTGGAAGATTTGTATTGCCTTCTACTTTTTAATGTAGTTCTCACCCAACTTTTAAATTTCTGCCCTCCATTCATTTTGCAATGAATAAGGATGCATGGTTGATAGTATGTTTTCCTGCTGACCTAAATAACAGATAGACAGAAGACCTTGTTTGGATGGTTTAGAGGTAGTTTGCGGAGCATTTAGTTCAAATGTAAATGCAGGTCATAAAGTCACAAGTAACATTCACAGATTGAACCTGTAAAAACAGCCTAATTTTCTAAAATGTGATTGGACTATTTCTGTCGGTGTGAGTTAGTCAGGGTGTTGTGTTTAATACGGCACTTATCAGCACAATGGCTTCGAGCAGAACCTCTCACGTTCTGCGGAGGAAACGTGAAGGTGTTTTTCTAGGCCACTGTGTTTGTTATTGTGGAGACGAACTGGGTCCTTCCGACTCGAGTCGATATTCAGACCAGGACGTGGCAGCTGCACTAGAGGCTGCATCATCATTGAGTGCACGTCAATATTTCACAGTGCTTTGTGAATGATGACCACAACATACGGCTCTGGAGGAAAAACCAGGCTGAACTCCATCAAGGGCTGTCTTTATGCAACGATACATTGGTCATACTTGAAGTCCAAGCCCATGTCTGGTGCGATTTAAGGATACACATTGAGACTTGTTGATTTAACATTTTAGTGAAACAGAAAGTCACTTACGGCCTATCCCTCCTTTTTCAAACTCGAAGGAGAAGCTACGGTGGCCGACGTAACCAGCAGCACATTTCTCCCCACATAGCAAACTCTGTAGCGCTGTTTGTTCGCTGTCGGCTACGGTAGAAACATGACGTCACAATATGCCGACCTTCATTTAAGGGGGTGCCCGCGCTTATGTAGATATAAATGACTCATTCTAAGGTAATAAAAACATAACGGTTCATTAAGTAAGGTCTTTATACACCACTGAAAACATAGTTATGGATCATATATTGCATTTCTGTCAATAGATCCTCAGAAATAATACACATTGCACCTTTAAAGTTCATCAAACAACAAAACAAGAAAATCACTCACTGCCCCTACCCTCTTGAAAATAAATGTTCTTTATTTCCATCTGTGGTTCCATGAAGAACCTTTAAAGGGGTGGTTGAGTATGATTTCACTTTTCTAGCTTTAGTTAGTGTGTAATGTTGCTGTGTGAGCATAAACAACATCTGTAAAGTTGCAATGCTCAAAGTTCAAAGCAAAGGAAGGTATTTAAATAGCTTTTGAAGGACTACAACAAACGGCTGGTAGGAACTACACGACATTCCTCCCGGGTTAGTGACATCACAAACCCTAGAATTTACATAAACCCCGCCCCCAGGAATGTGATTAATAGATTATCATGACAGAATATGACTAGAATATAACTACACATAAGCTACATAAATTCATCAACTATACCATTCAGAAATGACCTGAGTCTCTCCATCATTGTCTGACTCCGGTTTGAGCATAAAAGGCTAAAAGTTTTTGAAATTTTCAGTGCATGTCTGTCTGAGGTAAAAGGACACAAGCTGTTGAAGCTCCGCCCTCTGTGCCAGGAGCAGCAGCTCATTTGCATTTAAAGGGACAGACACAAAAACGTTGCGTTTTTACTCACCCTCAAAAAGAGACAATTTTAACATGCTATATACACAAATCTGTGGGGTATTTTGAGCTAAAACTTCACATACACACTCTGGGTACATTAGAGACTTATTTTATATCTTGTGAAAAGGGCATTATACCACCCCTTTAACATCCATCTCTGCACAAAAGATTATTTAGAGTGTAAAATGGCTCTCTAGATTTTTAAAATCTTCTTTACGATAAGAAAGAACTGTTCACTGAAAAGCTTCTTTGTGAAACCAAAAATGCCTCTATGGCATCACTGAAGAAGAAAAAACTACAACTTTGGAACCTTGATTTTTAAAAGTGTAACTTTGCTCTTTCTGAATCCATCCATGTAGAAGAAAGTCAGACTTTCCATTTTGCGTTTGTAACAGCAAGACGTGATATTTTAATATTGTTCCACACTGTTATGCAAGAGGTCCCTTTGAGCATACAGCTCAGCCATTCAAATCAATCAGGATCATTATTACTGATCATCTCAATGGATGGAGATCCATTTGGACCATGCAGTGCTGCTGGCACAAATTCTGAATAGTCTGAGTAGGTCTGTGTTCATTTATTACAGCCCTGTGCAATACAGGCTTAATCAATGCCAGTGGAAATTCATTCAGAAGTCATGTGGTGCAACTAACATGGACAAAAAAAAAAAAAGAACAGGAAGTGATTTAATAGAGAAAGCACCTGCAAAGCCCCATGGTCAGTAAGTTTCCTTAAATATCAGATCATTTTAATGGTTAGTTTAGGTTGCAAAAGTCTCGTGGTGTGACTTCTCATGAATATGTTTTTTTTTAAATATTACCATAATTTTTTTTTTTTTTTTTTTTTTTTATGATTAAGATGGTTACATTGTCATAATTTACTCACTCTCATGTCACTCTAAACCTGTATAACTTTCTAGAGATATTTTAGTAACCTGTAAATTAAAATACTACTAAACACCAATACAGTTTTATAGGAAATATTTTACCTTAAAAAAAAATATTTACAAAAATCCTTTAACATCCTACAATGACCTTATTTTTTTCTGAGAAACAAAACACTTTGTCACTCACTTTATCCATGATGGAAGTCATGACCTAATGAGTAGCCCATCTGAACACACACATGCAGTGATATGAGCTAGCTTTGAGGACGTGCATGTCCCTCTCTACAGCTCACAGGGATTCAGAGGTCCTACTGGTTAAATCGTGCCTCGCACCCCGCTCTACCTCATAAAGACCTGCTGGGATGGGATGGGATGGGATGAATTGAATCGGATGCTCCACGTGGTTATTCTGTGAAATCGCCAGTCTATGATCAGACACAGTTAAAGCTTCTCTTTAGATAAAGCAGTTTTACAGCATTTGCCACATGCAAGCGTGTACATTTCCCTCACAGATGCCCCGTTGCTGTCTGTTGAGGAAAAACTGTTGGGTTTAAAAGAGCTTTGCTGCTGGAGGCCAATCCTTCAGCACTTGTGTTGATTTGACTGGTGAGTGGACATAACTGATGCAAACGGGCATTATTTCACTTGAGTGATCTCATCTGTGTTGGCAAGAACTCAAACGTTCTTCTGGTTTTGTGTATTCAGTATGTACAGTGGGACCACAGGCTTGCAAAAAAAGAAGTGCACTTAATTGTAGTGAATGTGCTTTTGTAGTGTACTTAAAATCTTAAAAATATAAAAGGCCACTCAAGAGAGTACACTTTCATGCTTACAAAAAGTGCACTTTGAAATAATGTCAAATTTGATGTACACTTATGTTGATGTGTTGACTAACATACTAAAGCACATGTAAAATACTTTACTATAGTTTTAACCATAGTGTGTTATTCAATATTACATTTGAAGTTGATATATTTTATTAAATAAACTAAATTGCAACTTCATCATTTCAAATGTGTAAGAATAGAAATTACATTAAAGTACACATTATATTCAATTCCCACTTTATTATTGTTTTCATAAAAAATAGTTTTTAAGTATGCTAAAGTGTACTACTTTTTCACAAGGCTGATTCAACAAATCAGCAGAATTGTTGGCTACTGACTGTTCACTGTAAAAAATTATAACCTCCCCAACTCAACTTTTTCTAGTGACTGGTCACATCTACATTTTTCAATTGGCCTAAGTGACATTCTGCATAATCCATAATTTACTCACTTTCATGTTGTTCCAAACATGTATTACTTTCTTACTTCTGTGGAAGATAAAATAATGTTACCATCTGTGCTACCATATCTGAATGTTGATACATTTTGATAAAGTTTTTAATATTATTATTATTTCAATTATTTATTTAAATTTTTGTTCATTTTTTTGGCCATACAATGGAAGTCAGTAGTCACCAAAACAGTTTGGTTACAAACAATCTTTCAAATTATTCTTTTGTGTTCAGGAAAAGATAAATCCAGCTCTAAAAGTTTAGTGTTTAAGACAGCTATACATGTTCTACTATATGATTGTCGTACATCCACCAAGATCCCCTTAAATAGGTTGAGGATATTTTTGTGGCGCAGTAATGATTCACTCTCCCGCTGTACGGATTGACATGTTTCCATTAGTGCTGTGTTGAAAAAATCGATTCACCAATTCTGAATCGATTTTCATATTAATTTCTAAAGATCGATCCGTAACTCAGAGGATCGATTTAATAACAGGCCTATATTTTCCCCATAAACACACTGAGACATGGCGACCGGCAGCGCTGCTAAAGCGGTCTCTCTGAATCCACCATAGACAGTATAGACTTGTTGACCAGAAATGAGGAAAGAGCCGTTCACATAGTGCGTTTTTTGCGCGTGCAAATTCGTTTTCCAGCCGCGCGGCCCGCGCCTCTGTTCATGGTTGCATAGCAACGACAGACGCAACGGGAAAGCACGCGCTTGTGGAAAGGAGAAAGCGGTGCAAACTGCGCTCTCCATGATGACGAGGAAGTATCATCAAAAAATGTATTGATTTCTAGCCCTTGCATTAGCTTTACTACTAGATATATTAATTGAGATGAGAAATAAAAAGCCGCCCTGTACAGCTATGATCAGCTGTTCGGCCGAGCTTTCCATGTTGTTACGGAAAGGCCGCTGGTTTTTGTCACATGACCTGTTGAGATGCACTGAAGTGCTTCTCACTGAATTTGCACGCGCATAAAACGCGATATGTGAACGGCCCCTAAAGTGGTATCGTGTGCGGTTCGTTGTATCTAGTTTAAAAGGCCTTTTAAATATGAACGCAGTTTTGGATTAAATAAAAGGACAGTCAAGTCAAATAAAACACGTTTTATCTCCTGTTTAGTTGGTAACACTACATTAAGATACCATTCATTAATATTACTTAATGCCTTATCTAACATCAATACATTGAGTGAACAATATATTTTTACAACATTAATGTATGTTTGTGAATGTTATTTAATACAAACACTTGATTGTTCATGAACAGTTAAAACTTTTGAAAATTGTATATTTTAAGAATATAAGATCGGATCGGATCGAATCGAATCGAATCGAATAATGATAATCGATTCAAGATCTTGAGAATCGGAATCGAATCGATTCTTGAAATTTGAATCGATACCCAGCACTAGTTTCCATACTTAACAGGCTCATTCTCACACCCGATGCTTGTTCCTCACGTATTTAAAGATCGTCTCCTTTCTATTTCCTGCCGGATCAGTCATATACGGCTAAAAATAAACCTCATTCCTCTGATTTTCACACATAGACACACACAGTCTGGAGGAGGATACACTGGCTGTGTACGTCAGTATGGCATAATGTAAAACTCTGGTGTTCATATGTCTCTTGAGTGGCACCTAATGATGTATTAACCATAAAAATAACACAAAACCATTGTGTTTTTTTTTCTGGATTTCATTTAAATTGCTTAACTGTTGCATTAGCTGTATGATTTGAAGCAACATTCATGGACAAATGCTGATATGCGTGTACAAATAACAAGGTCACATGAGACACAGCCATCTTCTAACTGTATACATATACGAAGAACTATATTCTCAGAAGGCGAAGCACTGTTACTTGGGCGGAGTGATTAGCGCAACAAATTACCAAATTTGAAAGGTGAGACTTAAATACGTTTAATATCAAAAGTAACCGAAAAGTAACCTGGTCTGTCCTGTACTGTCAGCGTGTTGTCAGTCTCCTCTCTGCTCCACGATGTATTTTTCACTGCGTGAGAACATGGGGTGTGGCGTGAGAGCGGCGTAGCTTGTCGGGCATAGCGACAGTAACTAAGGGGGGCGGGTCTTTGCGAACGGTCAATTGCCCTAAAATGTTCTCTAGGTAAGCTACGGTTTGGAACTGATAAATTAAAAACAGTACCATGAAAACGTTCCCAAAGCTCTTTGCTCAGTCGCAGAGACTTTCTAAACACACTGTCAAAGGCTGTTTTACAGGATTGTGTAAACCACTTGTTGTGGAATAATGGACTTGTGTTTACGGTCTGTGTGGTCCAGGTGTTAATAACATGCTGACCGCTCACAACGTCCATCTGTTTCTGTGGAGAAGAGGTTAGGGGTCATAGGGTCAACACAAGTCAATATCTCAGCACATGATATGATGGTAAAGAGGCATTTCAACACCTGGTTGTTATTCAAGAGACTGTACTTAATGGACCATTAAAGCTCTCCTGAGTGTGTTATTCATTCTAAATGGAAAATTCCATTCCTGTGTTGCAAGGATTATTTCAGGTTTATTTTAGTCTATCTTCAGTCTATATATATATATTCAGCAAGGATGTATTAAATTGATCAAACGTGAATAAACATTTCTTGAGCAGCAAGTCAGCATATTAGAATGATCTCTGAAGCATCATGTGACACTGAAGACACTGAATGGCTGCTGAAAGTTCATCTTTGTCATCACCAAAATAAATACATTCTAAAATATATGACAATAGAAAGGCACAACGCCGCATGGTCACCTCCGATGTATAGTCAGGGAAGATGTGAATCCGCTTTTCTTTATATTCCAGAAGAAAATTTTCCCGCTCAGACGAAAGATTACAATCTTTATCCCGATCATTGTAAATGCGTGCAATAATGGTGCGAGGTCTCTGGCCTTCAGCCGACTTGGGCAACAGAGCCCGATGAGCTCTGTCAATTTTCACAGGTTTGGGGAAGTTGTCTCGCCAGAAGAGCTCAGTAATCATGTCCGAAATGAACAAAGAGGGGCGTCCCGACTTCTCTCCTTCGCTTATTCCCACAAATTTGAGATTCAGGCTATCCTTCCAGATCATTCAGTTTAACCCAAAGAGATTTATTTTCCACATGCAAACCTTCACACACCTTTTTAACCTCTCCGAGGCGTAAATGCGTACCATTCAGGGCACCCTCTATCTCCCCCATTTCTTTGTTTAACGCCGACCTGTTCTGACTGCAAGTTAACCAGCGTTGCCTCCAAGCGAGCACTTAAAGCTGTCATCTTGTATTCTATCAGCTTTTTCAAATCATCTCCTTGGGCACCGATTGTGGCAAGTATCGCGTTCACTCTTCCCTGTGAGATAGAATCACGTGGGTTGGCGTCCTCCTTAATAGTTGCAACAGTTTTTGAAGATTTCTTAGACGCCTTTTTGAGTACACAGAATAAGTCGGCGAAATAACGAAAATCACACCCAACGCACTTAAATTTCACGAAGTACTCAAAACAACTGACAAAAGGTAACTCTCAAAATTTACTGTAAAGTACTTTAATTACAAAGACATTTCAAATCTAGCGTCAGACCACACAGTGAGTCTAATGTCAGATCTGAGTCTTCTGTCTGCACTATTGCAATATTAGTGTTTAATATAAACTGCACATTTATTAGCCAATGGTTTACATTTCAGATCTCAACCACCCAGTTATTTTTAGTGCTTAGATGGTATTTTAAGTTCATTGGATTGTGTACTTAAAAAGAAATGACACAAGTGAAACGTGCTGGGAAGTTATGCTCTGTTTGACTTTATGTGCACTACACTATTTGTGTTACTCTCAGACATGTTGAGGTTTGAGCGGTGGTATGAGTCACAACTGTATTCTTCAGACTTTAATAGGAAGGTTAGAGACGTTACTATTTTAAGCCAGTATACAGCAGGGGTGATGATTTCAACATACCCACAATAAGATATTTATAACTTACAGAAGTGTAGATTAGATCTCATGTTTAAATTAAGGTCTTGTCTTCATTAAGGTGCATGCATTGCAGTTTCTATTTGCCCAAAACCCCATAATGAATGGAATTGTCAAGCTATAGATTGTTCTCAATTCTTTTCAGTAACAAAACCAAGCTGCTAGTTTTCACTTTGTTTACTAGAACATTGCAAGTTTTACAATTCTTGTTACAGGTTAAAAAAATATGAATTTGTTAATTCATTCTGATATTGCAGTGTGTTTGTTTCATGGGTTTTAAGGTCATTAGTCCAGTCAGGCAGTGAGTACCTGTTGTCACTGTTTTTCCTCAGAAAGATAACATGCTGTTCCTTGGAGCTATTTACATTTGAAGCTACATTACATTAAAGCTACCACTATATACTAATAGTCTGGAAATAAAACACAACTGCACTTCTGCACACATCGGGTGTGTGTATAGTTTGTAAAGTGTGTTTTACCTGTTAATGGAGAGGCATAGTTCTCCAGAGTTGTGATCACTGTTTCAATGGATGTTGCGTGTGGCACCGTTGCTGATTTGCGCAGATTATTTGTCCATATTGTGCCAATTTGTCTAACTATTAGAGTGATTATGGTTCTGTCACGAGTACTGAACTAAGTTCTCTTTCACAGTCGGATATGTCAGTCTTAAGTGGACGTAAACAGCAGGGAGAAAATCGGATGTGTGTCAGTATATTGAATATGTGCATTAGGTGACCGCAGCCTACCTGCTGACATTTGTCTCCGTAATGTTAAACAACAAAAGACAAAAATAAAATCACACAATGCTCTTTACTGAATAACTTCAGTAGCATCAATACATATTTAATTCATAAAGTGAAGTCTAATCAGTTTTATTTTTACATTTAACTATTAAAATTAAAAAAATTTAAATTAAAAAATTAAAGCACTTCTTATTTAATTTGTATAGTACATCGTATTTTTGTCCTATTATAACAATTTAACGAAGATCGATGATGGTAGAAGGTCTGGACCTTTTCATGCTGCCTCTTTTGGTCAAGAACCACACAGTTATATGTGAAGAGCAGCTTGACTGGCAAATCGTAAATACTTACTGTAAATCGATCAATCTTAGATTGTGCTGTTTAGGGGCAGGGTTATGTGATATACTGTACACTAACGTTCAAAGTTTGTGGTCAGTATAAGGTTTTAATGTTCTTGAAAGAAATCTCTTACCAAGGCTGCATTTATTTTACCAAAATAAACAGTAATATTGTAAAATATTATTACAATTTAAAATAACTGTTTTCTTTGTTGATACATTTTAAAATGTGATTTATTCCTGTGACGGTAAAGCTGAATTTCCAGCAGCCATTACTCCAGTCTCAGTGTCACATGATCCTTTGGGAATGATTCTAATATGCTGATTTGCTGATCAAGAAACATTTCTTATTTATATCAGTTGAAAAAAACGTTGCTTTATTATTTTTGTACAAAACGTGATGGAATGTTTATTATTCTTTGATATGTAAAGTTCAAAAGAACAACATTAATTTGAAATAGTTTTTTGTAACAATGTAAAAGTCTTTACAGTTACTTGCTGAATAAAAGTATTATTATTTTTTTCAAAACAAGAATTTTGAACTTACTGGGTAGACTAATAACAAATGTGTGTCCTTAGTTTCAGATGAGATGTTAAATCAGGTAATCAATCTTATTAGTTTGAGAAAGGGTTTTTCATCATCAGCAAGGTACCACAGGCATCATCTGCATTTTAAGGTAGATTGACTTCATGTCTTTGTCCATCTGTTGTTTCTGTTCACTCTGCTGTACAGCTGCGCACAATACAATGCGACATAAAAAGCAGTGACGTATCATTTACATGGAAAATGTAGCTTGTTACTGGAAAAGCTGCATGAGAACAGCTGAATTATTGTCAAGCTACTAAAAAATGTAATCAAGTTAGTAGCTTTGCTACTTTTAATCACTCCTCAACTGTGTGTGTGTGTGTGTGTGTGTGTGTGTGTGTGTGTGTGTGTGTGTGTGTGTGTGTGTGTGTGTGTGTGTGTGTGTGTGTGTGTGTGTGTGTGTGTGTGTGTGTGTGTGTGTGTGTGTGTGTGTGTGTGTAGTGACTGATGAAGCTGCAGTCAGAAGGCAAGTAATGTGCGTGTGTTTGTGTTCAGTCATATCTCTAGGCAGAGCTCTGTCTCCTTGAGAAGCGTTTTAGGGGTCTCGTAGTTTCTGTGCCTCTGATTGGCTACATCCTCTGTGAAGCACATGCCACCGTCTCCCCCTCCCACCCCTTTAGATGAGAAGTAGCGCGCTGCAGAGGAGACAGTCAGACAGTCATCCTCACCGCATATCAACCTGCGAACTAATAAGACTCGCAGCTGTTACCGAACACAATCCTGTTTCTACAAAACCATCTCACGGCATCAGCTATACACATCTGCCAGCCTTCTTCAGTGTCCTTGGAGGTGTTTGAGGGTGCGGGGAGGTAAAATGGGCAGACAAGGGCAGGATGGCAGCGCCGCTGTCCCCGGCATGCGGATACAGCGCTCGCAGAGCCGGCTCAGCCTGTCTGCCTCCTTCGAGGCACTGGCTATCTATTTCCCCTGCATGAACTCCTTTGACGAGGCAGACGGAGGTAAGAATGAAGTCACATATCAGGTGTGCTTCAGTGTCTTGTGTTTTTAAAAGCTTTATTTGTCAGCGCAAAATTTGTTTGTGAAGGGTTTGTGACCATCGGAAAGCCAGAGAGACGTATATGAGTGATGTATGTTTGTGTCGATGGATGAATGGATGGATGGATGTGTAAAAGCTGACTGGGGGACACAGGGTGTCCTGCTGCTCAGAGTGGCAGACTGACGCCCCCTGTTGATCATTACATGTCTTTATTTTTTGTGTCTCATTCAGTAGTTGTTTTTATTCTTAAAGGGTGAAATGTATTATGTTTTCCGGTGCTAAAACACTTTTTCCAATCCAGTTTGGTGAGCAGACAACTATAAATAAACCATTTATGTTGCCTGAAGAGCATGAAAACTGTTGATCTGTGGTTCTTGAAGATTGAATGGTTCGACATGTTGACTTCTGGCTTCACTCTTCTGGCATAAGTTTGGGATGGGGCTTCGAGTTTGCCCAACTAACGGCAGATGCATGTGGGTTAGCAGTGTTCTAGTTCAGACTAGTTCATACAAGTTGGAGTCCAGGCTGAAACTTGAGTAGGTTGAGTCTGAGTAAAGACAGAGACCTGAAGAGGCTCTGAACAATTCAGAGAATGTAAATATTCTTCGGGGGGAATAAAGTCTGGTTTCACTTCAGTGTCATGCAAACAGCGAGCACACAGTTTGCTCCGGTCCAGAGATGCACAATAGCTCAAAGCAGATCATACGCATGAGTTGAAGTTCTCATGACTGGGCTCGGTCCGAATCGAAGTCATGACCGAGTCCAAAAGACCACAAAACTACTCGAGATGGACTCAAAACACTGTGGGGTGGAACGGGGCGGTCATAGTGTCACGCATTTGTCTTATTTCCTCATCTTCCCTTCCCCTTGTTGTAATTTTCAGAGGAGGGTAAGAAAAAGAAGCCGGTGCGGCTGGCAATCCAGCGGAGTGTGGAGACGGGTTTAGCCGTTGAGATGAAGAGCAGGATGACACGGCAGCCCAGCCGAGAGACCACGGACGATGGTGAAAAGCCAAAACCTGGAAAGTAAGTGCTGTAAAAATCTATTTGAAAATGTCGGGTCCACCACTCCATAAACCACATGATGTCATCACCACCATTGGTGGTTGGCTGGGTTTGCATCAGTGACATCTTTAAAGAAATGTCTTGCAAGAAACCTTTAGCACTCAGTTTACTGATTTTCTGTCCATTATCTTTTAATAGTCTAATCTTTCCTGGAGTGAAGATCTCATCAGACAGCCAGTTCACTGAGTTTTTGGATGGTCTTGGCCCAGCCCAGCTGGCAGGGAGACAGACATTGGCCACACCTCCAATGGGTTAGTATCACGGGTCTCTATTTCATTCTTTTGTTAATATGAACAACTCTCTATAGAATTATATAAGACACTGTCAAACTTCAGTTTTGACAAACATTTAGCGCATGCGTACAGTCGAACAGACATCCTTCTTGGCATTCTATATAGTATTTATAAATAATATACAAAGTACACTAGAATAATTGGGTACGCATACAGTATGTGTACTATGATGAGATTTGTTGAGATACGTTGGGCTTAAAGTAAATAGTTAACCCAAACATAAAAAATTATCCCACAATTTACTCACCCTAAAGCCATCCTAGATGTTTATGACTTTCTTCTTTCAGCCAAACACAATCGAAGTTATATTAAATAAAACTTTAATTGTGTTCGGCTGAAAGAAGAAAGTCATAAACACCTAGGATGGCTTGAGGGTGATTAAATTACAGTATAATTATTTTTTTTTAAACAGAAATTAATCCTTTAAGGGAATAGTTCATCCAAAAAAAAAAAAAATTAGGTCAACATTTACTCAATATCATGTTATTCTATGGTTAATCTTTGAAACACAAATGAAGAGATTTTTAATGAAAATGAGAGGTTTCTGATCCCTCCATTGACATTTGTGGTAACCAAAGCTTAGAAGATTCAAAAGGTCATAAAGTCATCATAAAATGATGAGCGGTTTAATCCAAGTCTTGTGAAGAGGCATGGTCGCTTTATATTCAAAACATATTTAAGATATTTAAATGATCATTTAATGTAATTTAACTTTTATTCACAAACAGTATGTTTCACAAGTTATGGGGTAAATGTATCAGATCATTTTCGCGAGTAGCCGTTAAACAGCTCCAAAGAAGATTGCAAGAAAACTATCATAACTATCAATATGATTCTTAAAAATCACATTCACTTAACCATTTTTATGTAATGAAGACGACCTAGTAAGAGCTGTGCGAGTAAAACCTCACTCCCTTGTAAATATTTCCTCTTAACTGATGTTGGCCGACAGGTTTTGTGTTTTACCATTCTTATTGATGCTCAAAAATAAGGGACAGTAGACTATTATGGTCAAGGATTTGGTTTAATAAATAATGGCAAGTTACAGCATTACAAAACATTTTTTACATTCCAGTAGAGCCTCAATTGAGCTGTACCACAGCTGACAAAACCTTCTGAAGGTGCTCAATGTATCTGTTAAAGCAGATTTTGTCAGGCTTTCAAGGTTGACATGAAGTCTCGGAACAGTATCAGGACACTTATTATTAAAAAAACAGTTTGATTGCAAATTAACAATCTCTGTATCTCCTCAGCCCAGGCTCCTGATCCACTCAAATTCGTTTCTATAAAGTTGGCAAGGGGCAAGGGCACTTGTTTAGATAATATAAGATTGCTGACAATCATAACACACTGATAAAAAAATCTAAAGCCAGTTGAACACTTGGATTGATCACTTCAAATGATTAATCACGTTCATGTAAACCTTTAAATACATGACAATATTTATAGCTTAATAAAATGACATTTGGACACATTGAAACAGTTATCCTAAAACTGGCTCTTTGCCTTTGCTTACTCGGTTTAATCAGGCATCTTTGTATGAAAGATCGATGATTTACACCTTTGTATTGCCCACCCCCACGTGAAGCTTACTGAACTGTTCCAACCCCCATATGTGTTAGCAGGCGATCGAGCGTCTGAGGCTGACTACTAAAACAAAGAGAAGTCGAAATTGTTAAAGCATTTAGATAATGAAATGATTAGATAATTTACATGCTGTAGAATTTTTTTTCATAAAAGTTGAATATTTGTTAAATAGTTGACATTGGTGAAAAAAGGTGGACCAATGCCTCTCAAATTACAGCATTTTACAATACATGAGATTTACAATTAAGATTAGTTAAATGTGATTTATTGTCAGCCAACAGTTTCATGAAAACAAAATCCATTCATAAATATAATGAAAACCAATGAACAGAATAAGAACAAATAACGGAAATAAATAATCATAGGCGGAGCTCCGTAATAATAGCATATTGGCGATTTGGCATTCAATAGAGGGACAGGAACCTCTAAGGTTTTATTAAAAATAAAGTAAACCCTGAATAATGAAAGAATTGTGTGGTAAAATATTCATTTAATATTGAAAATGATTTGTCCATAGCACTGTAAAAACACTGTTTACCTTTCATCAAATAGTTTCTATAAAGAGACCCTTTGTCTGCTCTAAGAGTTTGGATGTGGTTTCTCCACAGGTGACATCCAGATTGGTATGGTACACAGGAAAGAAAGGCTGGATGTTGAAGTTATTCGGGCTCGAGGCCTGGTGGGCAAACCAGGGAACAAACAGACTCCAGGTACACCTCATTTCTCAGTCTGATCGTGACACAATAACGCTTTTTAATAGTCCTGTTCTTGGACTATTTTGTGAGGTTTATATGTAAATCCCTGCAATCTTCCATTTTCAGCACCGTACGTAAAAGTATATCTGCTGGACAATGGGAAATGCATCAACAAAAAGAAAACGCGGACAGCTAGAAAAACTCTGGATCCTCTTTATCAACAGCAGCTTCAGTTTGAGGAGAACCCCGAGGGGAAGGTTTTACAGGTAACACCGTCAGGGCTGCATCTTATTTATGAACAACATGTAAGGCAAAAAAGTATGGTAGAGAGTGTGTACTTGAAAGTGTCATCATGAAAGGCAAATTGTTATGAAAATAATGTCACAAAAAATGTAATGGTCCAAAAATAGGCATAATTTCCATTATGCCAAATATAATGTCTTTCCTAGTGTTTTCTTCTGATTTTGGAATAAAATTTGACATAGACATGTTTTCACCACATTTATGTATTATAGTATTTATTAACATTTTACATTGGTTTTTATTTATTTTTATTTTTACATGTCCAGTTTTAATTTTAATTTTAGTTGATTTTTTTGTAAATTTGTTATTTTCATTTTTATTTAGCATTAATTTATTTTTATTTCAGTTTTAGTAATTTTAATACTTCAAATTATTTTATTTTAGTTATTTGCCAAGTTTCTAATTTTAATTTAACTTTTTCATCTAATATTTATATTTTATTTTATTTCAGCTTTATTTCAAATCACAATTTTTTTTTTTTTTATAGTTTTAGTTTTAGTTCATGATAATGCACCACATCTCCGGAAACTCTTTGACTGATCATGTCTTTCTTTTCTTTCTACAGATTATTGTTTGGGGGGACTATGGACGCATGGACCACAAGTCCTTCATGGGAGCCGCCCAGATCCTGTTAGACGATTTAGAGCTGACCAACATGGTGATTGGCTGGTACAAGCTCTTCCCTCCCACCTCATTGGTGGACCCAACCTTGGCACCTTTAAGTAGTAAACCTCCAGATTCAGGCCTGGACAGTTCCAAAGTTCGGTCGTAGCGGCACGAGGAGGAGAGCGGCGTGAGTAGCTCCAGCACTGACAGAGAGGAGAGGGTCTCGACGGGTCACGTCCTGGTTACACTGCATGCTTGATGTTGTGTCCTCTGAGCCCGTGCGACAAGAGGCAAAGAAAAGGCCTGCGTCCTTCTGCCAAAAAAATAAATGAAAAGAAATTGTATGCTGCTGTCGCACGCAGGGAAAGAACGCCACAGGAAGTCTCTCCATTCAGCTGAAGAGATGCAGCCAGGGATTCGGCAGAGTCTGACTCTTAACAGTAGAAAAAGGAAGACACTGTTTTACTCTGGCTGTTTACTCTCTGTTGTATGCAAAAGAGATGTCAGTGTTTCTTACCTAGAACTTGATGCGTTGTAGCCATTACCATAAGCCAAGCTGTCAAAAGAAGATCTATAAAGAGAGAAGCATTCGGCTAAAATGGAATAGGAAAGGGTAACCTAGGAGAGATGACGTCCTCATGGGAATCACCCTACATCAAGCCCGATCTCCACTGGATCGATCTTCAAAGTTCGGTGATGAGGAAATGGATACGGCCAGAGATCCTGTTTGATTCAGGAAACAACACAATTCTGAAAAAATAAACATAAATAAATAATGGACCTTTTTGTGCTCCGGTATGATGTTCTCTTTGTTGATGTACTGTATGAAATTTATAATTTTTTCTTTTTTTTTCTTTTTCTTTTTCTTTTTTTGCATGGATGCAAAGTTGTTTTTAAAAAAAAATCTATGGTTATTTTCCTCGAGACTTGCAAAAAAAAAAGAAAAAAAAAATACAGAGAGGAAGAAACTTATTTAAGGATGACCAGATCAGCCATTTTCAACAGTTTGTATTATTTTTAATATGAAATTCTCTAGTGCATGATTTTCAAAGGGACTGAATGCAAAATGATAACGACGTGATTGTCATCCTTTAGAATATTCTTCTGTATTTTTACAGATCTCGGTTACAGGTGTGACCTGGTGAGACTTTGTATCTCATATTATTAACGGGGGGAAAAAAGCAAGAGATGGTTGAGGAAAAACAATAAATGTACAATATTTATTTCGATATGAAAACGTAACATGAAAATTGTACATTTCTCCCTTCAAATGCAGCCATAAATGTGTTCATGTGGAGACAGAGCTGTAGATTATCATATGGGTCTGTCATGATCCCACTGTGTTCCGTTACACTAGAATGGCTCATTCATTCAAAGCAAGCATGTTGAAAAGGGTCTGCAACATGGATTGAGCACACCGTCTGAGTAATACAGCATGTTTTGATAGAGACATCTGGGAATTTTTTGCAGTTTTATGTACAGTGCATGTGGACCGGAGGCTCTGTCGTCCCCCCCTCCCCCCGATCCAGTGGCGTCCACGGATTCAGGTCGGGGTCGAGGTTTTGTGGCCGACGGTTCAGACATTCAACGCAACATTCCACCTCTTGGCACTCATCTTATCTTGACGATTTGAAAAGAAAAAAGGAAAAGAGAATCAAACAGACAAAAGAAAACTAAAAAACATGGCGGGGGGAAAGTTGAGAAGAAAATTTATATTTATTCAAGGTTGACTTGAAAAGGTTGCAAGTATATTTTATTTTGTTATTGTTATAAAGAAAATGTTATAAAAATGGATCCCATTGGATGGTGCTGTACAAGTCTCTGATCTCAGAGTGGACTGGACAATGTTTATACACGTTGTGTTATTCAACACAACAGACACTGGTTGTCGAATGAGGAGTGAGTCACAGTTCGTGGAGATGGGAAAATTGCCACACAATATGAATTTTTAATTGTTTCTTGTTTTGAGAGAATAAAATTCATTTACTAATTCCTGGTTTTGTCTGATATTGTTCCCCAACCCTGCTCACTAACCTTTTAAAACCTGTTGTGAATGCCACAGACATTACAACATGACCTACTACAGCTTAAATGACCAAAACAATTACTTTCATGGATTGCAGGATTCTCATTTAGGTCAAAATACCAATTTAATCCAAATGCCAATTTAAGTTGAACATTACACTGAAGATGAGGCACACAGATAATTCCAAAGAAGGGTTTAAATTTGTTACAGTTTGTTTTACAAAGTAATAATTAATGAAATAATATGTCTTATACTTACAATTTGACTTGCCCTGTCACATGCTTTGACAGTGTGTGCTGTTTAAAACATTGGACACATGTTTTCCCAGTGCTTAACCCCTTAACAGTCACCCCCCTTTTTGAGAATGGACATTAAAATGCAATATTCAAACTTAAATGGTTGTAATTCAAGTTTGGTCTTATTTTAAAGAAAAGACTCAGTAGATTATTGCTGAAGTGAAAGTATGAAAAAGCTATGGAAGTTTAAATTTACAGTAAATCAAATATACTGTACTTTATATTTTCTTTTATATAAAATATATATTTTACTAAATATTTTTTACTATAAAATCAAATCCATATATCTAACCAAGTTGTTTTCCAAATTTGAAGTTGATATCACAAAAATGTAAGTTCCCATGAGATTTTGTTTAGGAGTAATACCAAAAATGATATACATTCTATTGAATTTAATAGGATGCATTCTGCCATAACAAATTAATACATTTCTATACAAATATCACTTCTGTCAAAAAATATGGAACCTTGAGACTCAGATCTTTCTGACAATATGTGTTTTGTCAAGATTAGAAAAGGTTTTGATAATAAATTATGAAACATGATGACGCCCAAAAGGGGAGGAGCCCGATAAAAGAATTGAGTGTACTGTTTCTATGGTAAGGCAATGTCCAATTTCAAAACGGTTTCACAGGATGAATTCTGAGTTCGTAAGCTTTCAAATGATACCTAATTTTTCATAACTACTCAAATATGTGATGTAATAAAAAAAGGCAATAAAAAGATAGGCTAGTTTTATATTTTAGAGGATAATATATATATATATATATATATATATATATATATATATATATATATATATATATATATATATATATATAGACTGAACTCAGGCTGTTCCACTGTAGGGAGACATTTACAGAATTTTTGTGTATATTTACAGAATACACATATGACCCGGAGGGGGGTGCATACGGAGAACACTGGGGTGTCCAGCACGCAGGGTGGAATATTTCAACCCCAGGGGTGGCAGAGTGACTTGCCAAGGGAAAGACACATTGTCAGATAGGCTTACAGTAGAAATACACATGTGGGGGTCACCGAGAGGGAGAACCATGCACATGGCGGCACCTAGCCAACCGCGAAAGCTGCCGGAGGCATAACTCTGGCGTCTGCAGGGCAGTAAGAACCACTGAGAGTTCCCAAGAGAGAACAAGAGGAGGGCGAGGAGGATTCAGTCTCCTCGCTCCTCTCAGGAACCTGATGACCATGTCGTGCTTTCCCACGGACTTACATTCGACTGCGTAATGATGTGGTGCGATAGCGGCAACATACACTTTCAGGGTGGAGGGAGACAGCCTTCGCTCCAACCCGTCTTGCAGGAAGGAAAGCACGACACCGATCGGGAATTTTCTGGGGTCTGGGGTGTTCCGTGCACGAATTAAGCATACAATTGAGGTATTATCGAAATATCTAAAATTTTAATAACGAGTGCTTATTTAACAAAAGGCATGTAAACCGATTAGGGTTACATTTTAGACACACACATACCTCTGAAAGGATAGAAAAGTCCTCGATTACTCGCAAGACGCAAATTGCATTTGTCATCAACAAGGCCGAAGTCCACCATTCTCCAGTTCTCGAAGAGTTTTTTCTGTCATCGTTTCTAATGTCCTCCGTTTTGACCGTCTTCACTAAAACGCCCTCCGGAGATTCAAAACGCAAAACGGGGTCGGCAGCGTTTCTAAACTTCTCCGTTTTAGGTCTTCGTTTTTGCCATTGTAGTCTGGACGGGAGGTGCAAAAGTAGCAAAAGTTTTAGTTTTATGGTGTTTATGATACAATATTTAAAATGCATCTAATAATTGAACAGACTATTGCTTAATGATAAATCTGCAATGAGATCTGTGGCTTAGGATATTCAATGATGATTATGACATCAATACATACCCATCAGATCATACCCAGCATTTATCTTTGCTATTTTGTACGGAGCCCCTAAAGGGACCTTTGCAAAAATAAAAATATACAGACTTTCACGTGCTCAGGAGAAATGTTTTGGGCAAGCTACTTGGAAAATGTAGTGAGCTAAGCTAGCAGTTACTCTACATTAAATTCAGCTTCAGTAACATGAAGCTAAGCTACAGTAATATGGCAAAAGTGCATTTTTAAACATCATGTCGGTCAAACAGATAGACAGGCATAATTGATCAGTTCAATTGTTTATTCACAAACTGTTCCAAACCAATAAAAAAATAAAAAAAACATAACTATATAAAACTATAACAAAACCAGGTGTCGAGAGTGTGTGATCTTTCCATTAAGCAAATTTATCACGGGTCAGCCCAAGGATTGAGATTGGTACGTGATGTCCACGTCCGGAGCAGAATGTGGTGGTAATGCACCTAAAAGCTGGTTGTAGGGCCCTATGATTTTTTTTTTTTTCACATTCCAAATTCTTTTTTTTCTTTCTTTTTTTTCTGTATTCCGTTTTTTTTATGTTTTAATATTTTTGGACTCCCATTTTAATGGTTAAATTACATTTTAGTAATCAAAATGCATGTCTAATTAATTGAAACCATGAAACTTATACAATTTAACAATCATCTATTAAAATATTAAAATCAATCAAATTTAGGGCACTATGATTTTTTTTTTAAGAATTTACCAAATTTTCTTTTTGTTTTTCTTTTCTTGATTCCATTTTAATGGTTTAATTTCATTGTAATAACCAATTATTTAAAATTTAATGATTTAAGCAAAACTTTCTTCAAAGGTTAAACCAACCTTTTATTTTGACAGGTTGCCGTGTAGACCTTTGAGTCTCTTCTCTGTGTTTGTTTATGATTTGACGATAGTTTTTCTCAAATAAAGCTAAAATGCTGCTGAAGTGACTCTCAGAGCGGCTGTGTAGATAAAGTTCATGCATGAATGTCCTCATATAGGCTGAAAACATCGCGAGTGTCATGCATGCCTCAGTGAGTGTTTGAGTGTGTGGTAAATGAAACCGCACGTTCATTGGATCCCGTGATTCTGTCCGTGTTTTCCGCATCGCGGGAATGAAATCTGGTCCTTGCCAACCGCCGTAAACAACATGAAGAAGTCATCGTCACTTACTGATTCAGGATCAGTGATACTTAGCAGTTGTATTTCCGATGTGAGCTTGAACTTTAGAAATGCTTGGGAAAATGTAGCTTGTGTGTAGTGCTGGACGCTACCGCACTACTTGATCAAAAAAAGAGCTTTGCTACTGAAAAGCTATTTGATTCAGAAAACAGCGACGCTACCACCACCCTACTGAGAAATGTAGTTAAACTAGTAGCGTCACTACTAGTAGCGTCACTACTAGTAGCGTCACTACTTGTAGCGACGCTACTTCCCAACACTGGAAACTATCCTGTGCTCAAGAGAAACTATCACGTGCGCACGAGATACATTTCTCATGAGCATGTGAGCATATCACGAGATTTGACTTTGTAGTCACCTACCGACCTGGAAGCAAGAATTGTAAGGCAGACTCACTCTCTCGTCTTCAACATCCAGATCCTGAGCACGCAACACCTGAACCCATTCTCCCTTTAGCCATGATTGTCAGCCCCATCCAATGGGCAATCAATGACCAAATCCGTCAAGCCACTTTGACCGGACGTGCTCCGCCGGGAGGTCCTTAGGGACTTTTCTTTGTACCACCTGTCGTCTGTCCCTCATGGACTCAGCTCACACCTCTCCAGGCACTGGACACCCAGGTAGCCAGCTAACACTCTCGCCCCTCAGCCAATGCTACTGGTGGCCCTCTATGGCTCAGGATATTTCCCGATACGTCAGTGGATGATCAGTCTGTGCTATCAGCAACACTCCCCGTCGACTCCCAGAAGGTAGAGTCGACGGGGAGTCGACAGATCTTCCTCAAACTCTCATACCTGCATCTTTGTCATAGTCGACCGGATCTCCAAATCCTGCAAGCTCATCCCCCAAAAAGTATTTCCTACTGCCTTCGAGGCCGCAGAATCATTATTCCAACACATCTTTTGTCAATTTGGTCTTCCAGAAGACATCGTCTCCGACAGAGGTCCTCAGTTCATCTCCCGTGTCTGGCAAGCCGCCTTCAAACTTCTCTCATCAGTCTCTCATCCAGTTATCATCCCTAAACTAACGGCCAAACTGAGCAGAAGATCCAATAAATCGGGAGGTATCTGAGGTCATACTGCCACCAGGACAGCTGGAGCCAGTTCCTCCCCTGGGAGGTGTACGCCCAGAACTCCCTTCGCCGTGGATTTAAATTACTCCGTTCCAGTGCGTGTCGGGTTACCAACCACCTCTATTTCCCTGGTCCGGCGAACTATCAGAGGTTCCAGCTGTCAACTACTGGTTCCAGCAGAGCGAGAGCATGTGGGACTCAGCCCATGTCCACCTCCAGCAGGCAGTGCGGAGACACAAGGAACAGGCAGACACCAGACGAGGGAACACACCCCAATATCACCCTGGACAGTTGGTGTGGCTGTCCATCCGGGACATCTGTCTCCGCCTGCCCTGCTGTAAGCTGAGGCAGGTCAACAATGTCACGTATCACCTGAAACTCCCCCTCCCATTACAGAATCTCACCTTCATTTTAATGTTTCCCTTCTCAAACTGTTCACTGACCATCTGTCTCCTTCCACAGGATCCGGTGATGGTGCCGATGACATACCTCCTCCGCCTGACATTACCGACGAGAATACCATCTACCGGGTTCAATCCATCCTTGACTCAGGACGACGAGGGGCACGCCTCGAGTACCTCATAGACTGGGAAGGATACGGCCCGGGGGAACGCTCCTGGGACACTATAGAAAATCCTGGATCCCACCTTACTGATCCAGTTTCACCTTGACCATCCAGATCGACGCGCACCCAGAGGTCGAGGCCGTCCCCGTCCAAAAAACAGTCAGTATCTGGTGTGACCACTAATTACCTCACGCAGTGCAACACATCTCCTTCGCATAGAGTTGATCAGGTTGTTGATTGTGGCCTGTGGAATGTTGGTCCACTCCTCATCAATGGCTGTGCTAAGTTGCTGGACATTGGCAGGACCTGGAACACGCTGTCGTATACGCCGATCCAGAGCATCCCAAACATGCTCAATGGGTGACATGTCCGGTGAGTATGCTGGCCATGCAAGAACTGGGATGTGTTCAGCTTCCAGGAGTTGTGTACAGATCTTTGCAACACGGGGCCGTGCATTATCAGCTGCAACATGAGGTGATGGTCGTGGATGAATGGCACAACAATGGGCCTCAGGATCTGGTCACGGTATCTCTGTGCATTCAAAATGACGTCAATAAAATGTATCTGTGTTCATTGCCCATAACATACCCCTGTCCATACCATATAACCCCACCGCCACCATGGGCCACTCGATCCACAACGTTGACATCAGCAAACCGCTCACCCACACGACACCATACACGCTGTCTGCCATCTGCCTAGTACAGTGAAAACCGGGATTCATCTGTGAAGAGAACACCTCTCCAAAGTGCCAGATGCCATCGATTGTGAGCATTTGCCCATTCAAGTCGGTTACAACAACAAACTGCAGACAGGTCGAGACCCCGATGAGGACGACAAACATGCAGATGAGCTTCCCTGAGACGGTTTCTGACAGTTTGTGCAGACATTCTTTTGTTATGCAAACCGATTGTTGCAGCAGCTGTCCGGGTGGCTGGTCTCAGACGATTTTGGAGGTGAAGATGCTGGATGTGGAGGTCCTGGGCTGGTGTGGTTACACATGGTCTGCGGTTGTGAGCCCGGTTGGATGTACAACCAAATTCTCTGAAACGCCTTTGGAGACGGCATATGGTAGAGAAATGAACATTCAATTCAGAGCCAAGAGCTCTGGTGGACATTCCTGCAGTCAGCATGCCAATTGCACGCTCCCTCAAAACTTGCGACATCTGTGGCACTGTGCTGTGTGATAAAACTGCATATTTTAGAGTGGCCTTTTATTGTGGACAGCCTAAGGCACACCAGTGCAATAAGCATGCTGTCTAATCAGTATCTTGATATGCCACACCTGTGAGGTGGATGGATTATCTCAGATTTAGACAGATTTTTGAACAATATTTGAGAGAAATAAGCTTTGTGTGTACATAGAAAATGTTCAGCTCATGAAAAATGGGGGCAAAAACAAAAGTGTTGCGTTTATAATTTTGTTCAGTGTATATATACATATCATATACTGTATATAAAATATTTTTTCCTGCTTTGGATTGTTCAAAACATGTGGCTATGTAGGCTCAAGATATCTTGAATAAAAATGTGTGTGGTTGTTCTCTGATATGGGCAAAATATGGGCAAATATTTGGATGCGGAATAGCAGTGAGGAAGGTGGGTAATGTTCCTGGAATGTTTCTGAACAACTGAATACTGGAACTGAAAACCTTACATAAAAACTCCACCAAATGACCTAACACACCACAACAGACAGTGTGTCTCTTACAAAGGATCGCAGCATATACGCAGAAGTCTATGTAGGTCTCTTGTTTTATTACCTCTACGATTATTACAACACTGAATAACAGATCACAAAACTAGCGGTAAGTCTAAGATTGAATCCATCTGCTACTTCACCAGTTACTGGCGTGTGCTCTGTTACTTTAAAAATGTGACGGTTCCTTGTTAACCAGCAATGCCTTGGTTCAGTCTCTTGTGGCAATACTTTCCGTACAAGCTAAAGCTGTGCATCATGCCCCTGGGGTTGAGAGGGTGCTCTCTCAGTGTTCAGTGGGAGTAATAAATACGGTTATGAGTGCTAGAGCACCTTCAACACGTCGTACTTACGCCAGTAAGTGGAAACTGTTTGTTTTTTTGGTGCACAGATTGTGCTCTCAACCCAGTTGATTGTCCTATCAGTGTGGTGCTGGACTTCCTGCAGTACTAGTGTTTCTAAGTGTTTGTGGCTGCCCTGTCTGCTTATCAGGATCCTACAGAGCAGGTGTCAATTGGTGCAAATAGGCTAGTGGTGGCTTTTCTTAAGGGAGCTGTACGGCTAAAGCCACCAGTACGGGTAGTGTGTACCCAGTGGGATTCACTGGAACAGTGAAATAGAACGCTGGTTACTGGTCGTAACCGTCAAGACCGCCAGAGTCTCTGGTCACTCGGATTGAGAATGACTACCCAGCAAACACATTTACGCTGTGGCAACGTCTCTGGCACGTTGCATTTCTGCTATGGTAACATTGCTGTTTATGTGCTCGCAACATTGTAGCAACGTATAATTGTAAGACGCGACAGGGCTGTAGCAACGTTGTTACGCGACATTCAGCAACTGAGAGACGACGTTCTGACAATTTTTTATATGTTGATAGATATGCCTATAGATATCCCCCATTTAGCATTTTAGATAATTATATACTTTTTAAATATTGTTTATAGGTCCTATTAATATTTAATGGGGCTATCAGTAAATTAGCCTAATTATAATCTACACCTGTAAGTGTACACTTTGAAGAGTAAAAATGACAGAAGGTTTCGTTAATTCAACTTTATTAAAACTGCATATGGTAATCAAATTGCACTTCCAAAAGTCATACATTTGTGAAAAATAAATAAATAAACGAATATACAAATTTATTTTAAGTATAATACATAAAACATAAAAATCAAAGGCAGATCAGAACATTTAATGAACAAAACCGGGTTATGTATGGCAGACAGTAGTCGAAAGCCGGCCGATAAAGGTCGGTAACCAGGGAAACATCCACAAATCCAGAAACGAATGAGACTAGCAGACAAATCAAATGAAAAACTAAAACAGTGCGAGCGAGGCTACATTAGTCACATTAAATTAAAGTTGTAGGTTGTGTTTGATAGCTGCGCAATACTCACGTAATGATGTTTTATTAACAAGGTTCGGGAGGAACACGTTCTAATGATCAAGCAATCAAGTAACTCCAACCAGCTGTCATCAATCAGTAATCAACAGATCCACTCAATCAGCATGAGTAAAGCCTATAAATATTCACAGTCAACTCACCCTTATTCCTCGACAGTTTTCAGCATCCCTTCTCCACCCCATCTCCTCACACTTGCATGGCTATCTTCCTAACCAGAGACGGGGGGAGTACTCTGGGTTCGGGCCCAAATTCCGAGCTCGGAGCCCTCCCCCCGGACAGCACGCCAAATACGCATAAACCTTTACTCTCTGATCATTCGTAAGTGTGAACTCGTGAATCTGCTCAATGATGAATGAGAACACAATGAGCCCAACAGGTGGTTGGAATTTAAAAGGCTGATTTTCACGCTTCAGGGCATTGACGAGTACATTATGTAGTTCAGTGGTTGTCCAGACACCCTAGGCACAACCTTAAGCAATGACCATGAACGGTGGTTTAATGTCAACATTGTGACAACGCTGTAACAACCTTCACCACACAACGTAGTTAAAGCAACCTTTTGGCCATGTTGTTAGCCATTGTTAGAAGGTCGGGTACATTGTGCCAACGTTCTGTGTTTGCTGGGTACATTATGTAGTCCAGTGGTTGTCCAGACACCATCGGCACAACCTTAAGCATGGCCCTGAACGGTTGTTTAATGTCAACATTGTGTCAACGCTGTAACAACCTTCACCACACAACGTGGTTAAAGCAACCTTTTGGCCAAGTTGTTAAAGCGTTGTTAGAAGGTCGGGTACATTGTGCCAACGTTCTGTGTTTGCTGGGTAAGAGACCGACCACAAAGTATTCGGAAGCTGATATAGCTTCTGACATGTCATTGGTCGAAGTCACATGTGACTGAAATTATACGAGATTCTTGATGTTATGCGCGAGGCGCAACTCCATCCACCATGTATTGACCGCATCTCTGGCAGTCTTCCACAATTCATAGAACCACAGTTACGACCAGTAACCAGCGTTCTAAATTCCAGTCCTCGCGCCTCCCCACTGTGCACATTTTGTGGTGGGTTCCATTCAACCATATAAGTGTACTGGTTACCTAAGTAATCTTGGGGACCACTCCAGTGACTTTTTAGATCTGGCATTTTTGTCTATTTTTTCAAACAAGCCTTAATGAGTGACTTGACTTTTTAACGTTCTTTTTTCTCTGGCTAGTATTACTCAGTGTTTGTAAGACAGTTGTAATGAAAAAAAAAAAAAAAAAAAAAAACCTAGGGAAATTCTGGGGCTAATCTGTTGGGTATTTATTAATGATTACTTAATCACCATTAAATATCCTGGTTCACAGATCTCATCCCACAATTCATCCCACACTTGATGGACAAAACATCTTGAACTGCTATCATATTTAGACACAGACAAACATCAAGAATCAGCGTATGATCTCAACCACGGTGACATGCTTCATGCTGCAATGCATTCTGGGAACCATGGATGAGTTTTAGACTATGGTAGTAGCTCCCAGCATCCATTTCAACATGTAACCATTGTCGAGATTCATATGCTGATTCTTGATGTCCGTATGTGTTTAAATATGCAAGCACTACAAAATGTATAGTATAACAGTGTTTGTAATACAATAGTTAAATCCATTTATTGAAGGAACACACTTTTGATAAACCATGAGATGAGTTTGGTGTGATGTTTCATGATGATTATGTCATTAAACACCCAACAGATTTTACCCACAATTTTTTGGGCTGTTTTATCATAACGAATGTGTTTTATAAACATTCAGTAACAGCAGCCAGTTAAAAACTTATGTTCAAGGGTCAAGAGCCCAACTAAAGCAAACAATAATCACCATAATGGGGACTTCAAACTTGATTATTTTCGATTAATCATCAATATCTAAACTTCTAGACAGATGACACAAATAAAGTCAAACTAGTTCGTAATAAGTGAAGCTGGTAATGCTGTTTTTGTTGTTTAACCCTGCTCAGCTGAGATCTTGAGAGATCTGTTAGTGTTTAATATTCTGTTGGGATTTAAAGGGTTTCTGTTGTCTGAGTTTTGTGGGTCAGCATTGTGCTGAAGAGTAGAGCTTGTGCTTTAGTCCAGGAGAAGACCAAGAAATGATGATATGCTGCATGTTAATTTATCGACACAAGACAGTAACTGTGTTGCAGTGATGTTTATTAGTTTTAATTAATTGAATTCAGTTAAATTTCAGACATACACAAAGTATTTGCAGATTAAGTCATTAAAATAAATGCAAGGCTTATTGTTATCCCAACACTTGACAACTTACAACTTTAAGTAAAACATGCTTGAGAAATTTAAGGCAATCAGTTCCCTGAAGCTTTCTAAGTACACTCAACTGATTACATTTTACAGTGACCGTGTCATTTTATTTAATAAATGAACATCTGCAATTTCTTCGGTATTATTCAAACTTGTAATATAATTTACGCAATATATTATTTCAGATTTGTTTTCAATATTTAAACCATTTAATATATCGAATATAAATATATGAAATATTTATTTCAGTATATCATGTTTATGTCATGTTTTTATCTGTGAAAATGTATTGTTATAATATTAATAAAAATAAAAAAGCTTTAAACATATAAAAATAGAGTTATACCACTATAGGTTACTTGTCAAGGAAGATCTTTCCCATCAATATGTAATGGGTTTAGATTTATTTTAAACCACTGCTTCACTCTTTTCTTAAGACATCTATATGTGCACAAAGAACATTTAGGTTTCAGCACACCATGGACCAAGAAACATCCGGTCCTTTGACATATGTCATGAGGTACCCATCCACCCATCCTTCTATCAATCTGCACACACACACACTGTAGTGTTGTCTAATATTAAAATTATTATTATTATTATTTTGATTTTTTTTTTTACAATTATTTGTTTGTTTTTGTTTTATAGGTTCTTCATACTGGTAGACAGCTGCTATTTAATGTTGTGTTGTCTCATCTGCACATTCTTTTATGAACTACACAGAAGCAAGACAAAAAGGTAATGAAGCATGTACACACATTTTATAATATTGTAAAACATAAAATAAAATCTAGCAGTTCTCTAGAGTTGTAGAGGTTTAGGATGTTGCAAATTCCATATTCCAAGATAAAAAAAAACGATCTACTGAAAGAATAATTTACATGACATGATTTTTTTGTATGCCAGGTAATTTATTTATATATATATTTTTTATAACAACATTTAATTTAATTCTGTGCTGAATAAACATCTGATCATTTCTGGTCTACCTTCAGATATCTGATCGTCGCCCTTGTAATTGCAATAGTTCTGATAGTGACATTCACTCAGAGATCTACTAAATCGCCCACTGATAAATCAACGACTGAATCACCCAATGTAAAACCATCTGATAATTGCTATGCTAAAGCAGCAGTGGCAGCGGATGCTGGGGTTTGCTCTACGATCGGGAGGTACGATTCCAAAGAGCTCCATTTATGATTGGTAAAGATTTCATGCAAGAGCAATAAGACTTGTGCTACTCTATACACAGTCATTGTAGTCATTGTTCTTGATCTAAATGTTGCTCTTTGCGTTTACAGGGACATGTTGAAGCGTGATGGTTCAGCAGTTGATGCTGCTATTTCTGCTTTGCTGTGTGTGAGTCTGTTTAATGCCCACAGCATGGGCATCGGAGGAGGTGTGGTTTTCACCATATACAATCCATCAACAGGTATCCTTACTGAAAAATATCATATTAAGTATATTGAAGAAAAAAAAATATGAATAATATATTGCATTAATATATTACAATATATTGAATATTTTGAATAATTGCTGCTTTTCATATATTACAAAATATGTGACAATATATTTACAGTTATACTAACGTGCATTTACTTTTCACTCAATTTAGTTATGCTTCTTCTACACAAAGCATTTGAGTTGTATTTATGAGGAAAGTTTTTTTGTGTTGGTATTAAGGGTTCATGTTGAAAAATGTTAAAGTCTAATTTACTCAACTAAACAAATTAGTTGAGTTAAAACTACTTAAAATTCCTAATTATTATTATTATTATTTTTCATTTAGACCAAGGCAAACATTTTTACAGTAACACTGATTGCCTTAAATTTCTCAAGCATGGTTTACTCTTGTCCACGCATTTTCCGGAATATCTGTGTTGGTTTCTATGCCAATAACGTTGCATTATTAAGCATATGCCAAAAACAACAACAATAACAACGTGGAGAAGTTTGCAATACATATGTTGTGATATTTAGAACATGACAATATATAGCCACCGTGTTGGACAACATCCTCTGAGCGAGGGACTCCACGCTGTTGTCTCTGCTGGTCTCAAATGGTCTTCAGCATGTCTCCATTATATTGTAATTTTACGCTCGTCCTGCACTTTGCAACGTCATTGTTTCTGCAGCAACTTTCAGCATCTTTCCTGAGAAGTTGAGAACGTCTGTATTTATGTTTTTCGCGGTGCGAGTATGTGCCTTACCACGCAAAACAAGATTAGAGCGGTCAGACTAAAATGGATTTTCAGAAATGCTATTTAAATAGGATTTCAAACAACATATGAATGTAGCTCAAAACGGATTTGTTAAAATTGGACTTCATGTGATTATTTTGCTGTTCAAACTTGCTAAATGAAAAAGAAGAAGTGATGATTGAGCATTTAATTGTTTTCTGAAGAAAAGAGGAACAGGGGGAAAAACGAGAAGAGAAAGTTATGCAAGGATGCCAACTAAAGGAAACACTAAAATTATAGCATTTTGTAAAGAAGAATATTTTCAAGCTTCAATGCACAGTGCTTCTCTTTGTGTTCGTGCTTCTCTTAAGTGGTGTTCGGCTAACTTGTTAACTTGTTCGGCTTCACATTGTCAGAAGTTAATATTTTGAGGCACACTGCGGTCTCTCTTCATTACCCACCGTTGTACTGGTGAATCCGTGGGCAAGATATGCCATGTCATATTTTCATTGCACTGGACACAACGGCCGTGCCGCGACAGCTTGCAGCTGTCTACTGGATGGGATAAAGCGAACAATGTAAATTAATTTGTCCTTTGTGTCAGAAACAGAACGGGGCACCAGTTCACTGTTTGGGATTTGTCATGTCGTGTCACATCCAGTGCCAGAAGATCCAACATCATTGGTTCTATTTGCTTTTGTCATGCCGTGCAGCTAGAGCCTGATGTAGACATTGTGTGTGTATCATTTGGTAGTTGTGAGTTTGAATTAGATTCATCGTCTGCTTCACGTTTACCTGGCACTGGCAGTCCTTTCACAAACTTGTTCATGCTTAACTTGTCCATTAACTAGAGCTAAGTTTTTGTATTTTATTTTTGTATTATGGAAATAACTTGCTTATAATAAATAATTATGCCAATGCTGTTTTTGGAGAACCTTAAACATTTGATCTGTGAGATATTGAGAGATTAATTTCATTTTATTTGCAGTTGATTTCTCTCAACCTCTCAAAAGCATTTTTTTATATACATAGTTAAGTTTCCAACAATTATCTGTGATATAATTATGATGCTCAATCTTCACTTGTAGAGGACCTTTAGGTCATTCACGTACGTAGTAAACTCTATATGGGAGGAATTTGATAAAAAAAAGACTGGGTTCATCATGTTGAACCCAATCCCTGCATCACACTCACTTGGAAGTAAATGTGCTGTGGTTTGTGGAAACTTTTGTATCCACAAACCACAGTGTTGACCAGGTGTGAATGTGTTTTCATCTTCAGGAAAGGTGGAGACAATTGATGCCAGAGAAACTGCTCCAACGAATGCTTCACAGCACATATCAGACAAAGGCCTGCAGAAACCAGGTATAAACAACTTTTGTTGTTGTTGTTGCTATTTTAACCCTTGAATGACCACTCCTCTGTGCTTTGTAATGAATGGCAGGATTATTCATAGCTGTACCAGGAGAACTGCGTGGTTATGCGATGGCACACAAAAGACACGGGAGACTGAAATGGAAGGAACTGTTTGAGCCGAGTATAAAGTTGGCATGTGAGGGTTTTCAGATTGGCAAGGCATTGGCTGAAACTATCAAAGCCAATGAGGACATGATTCTGAATAACGCAACATGGTGGTAAGAATATTTGTAAACTAGCAAAATAATTATCAAAATAGATGTCCAGAAGGCTATTGCTCAGACACTATTATAATACTATAATAGTAATGTATATGCCAATAGCATCTGCCTTTTAATTTGATAACATTATGTTACGTCTGATCTGCTTTCTCCTCTTGCAGTGAAGTGTTTTGTGACTCAAACAACAACATCTTGAAGGAAAATGATACTATAAGATTTCCCCAACTAGCTGTGACCTATAGGAGGATAGCAGAAAAAGGACCAGATGTCTTTTACAATGGGTCATTAACTCAAGATATAGTGGATGATATCAATGCTGCAGGTTATTGAATGCTTACATTTGACTCTAACTAGGGGCTGTGTCCTAATATTATTAAATCAAGTCTGTCTGGATATTTGTGTATCGTAACACAGGAGGGGATATAACATCTGAAGACCTAAATAATTATCAGCCAGTGTTTAATGAGTATGCATTAAACTTTACTGTGGGGAAATACATATTTCATGGTCCTAATGCTCCATTCGCTGGACCTGTACTTGCTCTGATACTTAACATACTCAAAGGTGAGTATGACTCAAAGGCATTTTACCCAGGAGAATATCATTGCTATCATATCATATAGTCTGAAAAGCAACAATTGTAACTGACCAAAAGCAATGTACAGTGTGCATCTTTAGGGCAAGAGATATCTTCATCATGCATGACAGCTCTTTAATTCTTGCAAAATGTTCTAAGCTTCAGTTCAATTAATTGCGCATGTCATTTCAGGTTACAACTTCTCAAGCAGCAATGTTTCTACAACAGAGAATAAGATTTTGACATATCATCATATAATAGAGGCTTTCCGTGCTGCTTATGAGGAGAGGAGTAAACTGGGTGATCCACATTGTGAAAACATCACTGATGTGAGTTCAACATTTTCACATTGTATACCTTTAAGATATTTGTTGGCTATTATATTTCGAAAGGCACCAAAATAAACATTTTAATTTATCACTTACCTTCATGTAATTTTATTTTGTCCAAACACAAACGGTGCACTAATAAACGAGCTGGATCCAAATGCAGAGTAAGATTTAATGATCAAATAGTCAAAATAATACAAAACACCATATATGCACAAGCTAACAAGGAACAGGAGAGAGTAATGAATCACTATGGCAACAAATAGTCCTTAATCACTATTGAGTCCTTAAACACAAATCAGGGGAAACAAGACAGGAATTGTAACAACTAATATAAATGTATTATAAATTGGGCTTATTATAATTTTTATGTTTATAAACAATACATGTTTGATTTGTTTTTTGAAAATCCTGCATAGTGCACCTTTATATAAGTTAACAAACATCTAAAGTGCAGACTATCTGAAGTGACTTTGGCCTCACCTGATTTAATTGAAGTAACATTACAGCAGACATTATTCTTCATAACCTTTCACTGTTCAAATATGATATGCATGCATCTTGTGAATCTTGTTTTAAAGGCCATCCAAAAAATGACCTCTGACAGCTTTGCCGACTACATTAGGAGAAAGATTAAAGATGACACTGAACAAGTCAGTTATGATGAGCAGGAGGAGAATATTGTTCCTGATGATTTTGGCACATCTCACCTGTCCATCATTGCTGAAGATGGGAGTGCAGTGGCAGTCACCAGCAGTATCAATGAACGGTAAAAGAAAGATGAAGAAACAGAGATTAGCGTTTCTTAATCTGACTCCCTCACTTTAGGTTATTGAGCGCTGCTCTTCAATTTAGCAAAAACCCCAGTGTTAAATTAACACTCCTCAGAGTTTATTTGAGTCCACATTCAAGTGTTAAAATTTAATACTGAAGCAGTGTTCAAGTTAAAAGGCACATAACACACAGTTTCTGCCAATCTCATTTTAGTATTGCATCCTTCATATCTTCGAAGAGTCTTTAGTTTTATTTGATTTATAAAAGACAAATACGCTGTACTGATTCTTTCCGAATACAGCCGAGTTTACATCATGCACTTACAGGCCGATTGCCAACAAAACACAGACATTTGACTTACCGCCTGCAATTCCGACTCATGGCCGGGATCTTTTATCGCTGGGACTTCTCCATTTTTCAGTTTCAAACGATCTGCAAATCCACCGTCGAACTTTAAATTGGCCTTATTTATAAAACATTCTTCACCAAAATGCCGGGAACAAACAAGCACACAACTCAGGTGGTACCCTTGGAAAAATTAAGCTGAACAATCCCCATCTTTCCCTCACAACTGGTCTAAAAACAAAAGGACAGCACTGGCGGCTTCCGTAACCCAAATGAAGCACGTTGATGGGTGTGCTCTTGCTCTTGATGTGGGCACGCGCTCTTCATGGGAGAAGTACCCATACAAATAATGCTGCCCTTTATGACGTCTTACAGGGCCATACAAAAAAACAACAAAAAACTTTACGAAATGTATATGAATCCTGAAGGAGTGTATTTGGCACAGAAATACTCCATCATCCGAATCCAACTCTTTAACAGTGTAAATAAGTCCAAATTCACAAAATAGCATTTTAGACATCCCCTTTAATTAGATAATTAAGTGATTAATTGGCTGTTGATTGACCATTAGTGATTAACACCTGCTGTTGACAAGCAGAATAACTGAAGGAAAGAGTTAGCCTATCAGGTATTGAGACTATATGTACAGGAACTATAAAAAAACACCAATTGTAGCACTACATGTAGAAATGGGGGAAATGTCATTAGAAATGAGAAGGATACAGTTATCACGGAATTATTCGGCTAATTTACAAGGCCATAGTCAAGAGCATCCAACACAAGAAACTTTAAAGCCATGTTGAGAAAAAGAGAGGAGGAAAATGAAAAGCTTCGGATGGCAGTAATACAGAAAGCAACCGAACTTGGTAACACTTTAATAACTGCACGCTATTAGTCATTAGTAAACAGTAAATTCATAATTTATAAAGCATTAATATACATTAATAAGCAGTTTATATATACAGATATAGATTTATTTGATTTATTCTTTATTATCTTGATTCATAAGCATATTTATAATGCACTTAATAATTGTATTGTCATACTTTATTAATGATCAATTTAGCATTTCTAAATGAAGTATAGCATTATTTACAAACTGTTGTCAGTGATGCATAAGATCACTTGGAAAGTGTAAGTAAATGTGGTTAGTTCAGGTAGTTATAAAGCATTTAGTAGTGGTCAGTTAATTATTTTAATCATCTAAAGTGAGGACTATCTATGCCTTGTAAAGCATTTACAAAGGAGATTTAAATACTCATTTGTCTTCTAAACAGAAAAAAGAAACAAACACAACAGTGATACAGAACATAGAAATATTAAAAGCCTTTGCAGGTCCTCACTTTAGATGAGCTCACAAAAATAGTTAACTGACCACTACTAAATGCTTTATAACTGAATTAACCATGAAGTACAGTAGCAATACATGTTAATAAAGCATTTACTAACACACTAAGTAACTATTACTATATGTCTAAATAATAAGATGTATGCATGTACATTTAAATAGTTTATTAATCATTTACTTACACTTTCTAAGTGAGCATGAACTGACAACTCCTAAATAACTGCTTTGTTAATAATGCTATACTTCATTTAGAAATTATACATCGATCATTAATAAAGTATGAACATACAATTAATAAACACATTATAGATATGCTTTTAAATCAAGAATAAAGCATTTGTTGCTGTATTTATAAACTGCTTTTTAATGGCTATTAATGCTTATAAATGATGAATTAACTGTTTACTAATGCTTAACTAATGATTAATAGCGTGCAGTTATTATAAAGTCTTACCCATTAATCAGTTAAAAGTTAGTCCAACTATACCACTACTACCAGTAATAAAACTTTGGTTACTTTCAGACACCACAGATTTTTAATTGTTAGAAAATAAAAACAAGGATAAGGAATGTAATTCATGTAATGTGCAGACATAAATTAATGAGTACCACAGCGTATAGATTATACGAGCAACAAAGAGTATAGACAATAAGATAGGAGTTGCTTTTACTGTTCCAGAGTTCCAGTTATCAATAAGGAAAAGGATCAGTGATGAGTTATCTGTTTATACGGGGGAAATGATTGCACTATTATTAGCAACACAGTGGATAGAGGAGATAAGACCTTTGGAATCAGTTCATCACTAGCTTACAATAGAGTCATTCGGAAAGAAGACCATTTTAATAGAAATACATCAAACATTATACAGAATTCAAATGATGGGACTTACAGTGATATTTTAATGGGTACCCGCTAGGGCTTTGACTTTTGCCCAAAATCATATTCGAAGTTTGTTTGTTTATCAATATTAATATTTAAATATGTATTAATAATATTTTGACCATTAAATGCCTTCAGTAAGAAAGACTTATATTGGTATCAAATTTAAGTTGTATATGTTCTGTCCACCAGAAGGCAGTGTATCACCCAATGTCATTAGGCAAGCAATGATGTTTTCAGAAGAACAAACACTGTCACGACAGTTGTTGTTTTTTTTGTTTTGTTTTTTTGTGTTCCCAGCTTTGGCTCTAAGGTGATGTCCCGCTCAACAGGCATTATATTTAATAACCAGATGGAGGATTTCACTAATTTTAAATTTGAAAAGAGTCACAATCTAATTAAACCAGGTAAAAAAAAAAACATACCATTTTTTATTTTTTATTAGCGACAATAATAAAGTATACCACCTACACAATATTGCATATGCATGTTTGTTTTTGACAAGGTAAAAGGCCACTTTCATCAATGTCTCCCACAATAATATTGGATAAACACAGCAGACAAGTAAAAATGGTTGTTGGAGCTTCAGGTGGGACAAAAATCACAACCGCAGTTGCTCAGGTAACAAAAATAACAGATCACAGAAAAATTGCTTAAAAATGATAAAAATCATTACAGATCTACAGCACACATCAATACTATGAAATTGACCTTGTTTATGCATACTTTAGGTTATGTGCTTCAGTAATATTTTTGTTGTGATGGGAAATGCATTTGTTGGCCATTGCTTTACATTTTTCTTTGCCTGTGTTCCTCGTCTCAGGTGATCCTGAACTACATGTTTTTTGACTATGATGTTCAGAAAGCTGTTAATGAACCTAGAGTTCACAATAAGTTTTATCCCAATACGACATTTGTAGAAGGTGGCTTTGATGAGGTAGAATTCCTAAGGAAGTTAATATAAGACACGTTTCAATAATCATATTCACAAAGTTACAAAAGTGATATTTATTCTAATTTTCCCTCTGTGTTGTGTTTTTGTGGATGCAGAATGTAACTGATGGCTTGAAGTTGAAGAATCACATCATAAATAAAACGTCTTCAGTTGGAAAGGTCCAGGCAGTTGTACCCCAGCCAGCAAAAAGTCGTCTATTAGACGTTGAATAGACGTAATTTTTACGGTCTAATTACGGTCCACTGAAGGTTGAAAATGAAAATTGAAAAGACGTCAAATTTGTCCGACTTTTAAACGTTTAAATTTTTTTTATAACTTTGACGGAATATGTAAAACTCTTTAAATTTATTTGAGATAATAATGAACATGGTTTGGTAGTTTGTTTTCTCTGTTGTTTTAGCATGTATAACAGACTTATCCTAGCTGTCTTAGATTATCAGTTGAAAACATTTTAGATGATCAGTTGAAAACACGTAGTCAAACAGTCCGGCCAAAACTACTTAGTTGAAATCACGTCGTAAACCAGTCCAAGGCGGACCGACATATTTTCAACCATATTTCAACGTTGAAAGACGGTAATTGTTTACTGGGACGGGAGGAGAACCAAATCTGTGCTGCATCTGACCCCAGGAAAGGTGGATATCCTGATGGATACTGAGTGCTGCTCCTGCTCATGCTGTTGTGTTTGACCCAGGAAAATTAAATCTTCTTTCCAGGGACAGCTCTGAGTTTTTTTTTAAAAGAAGACTCGCGCTGTTTGATTGACAGCTTGGGCGATTGGAAAGGGAGCGTTCTTTGATCGCTTTCTTTAAATTTAATAACAGTTTAAATAAGATTATTTTCATCCTACTAAGAGAAACGATGTGAAGTTGATTGTCACTGGCTTGATTTACTGATGCATTTAGTATTGAACGATTTTGAGAGATAATCTGTCTGAATTTGAATAATTACTAAATCACTGATCACAGATGAGGCATTAGAATAAACATGACTATATAGCCGACTTACATGTTTGTGGCGTTGCTGGCAGATCCATCGTAAAAGTCTGTTTGCAAAGCCTGTGCCGAAATTTACCAAATAATGCACAGTGAAATATATAGGCTTACACCGGATACAAACAATGGACTCACATTGTTGGGGTTGGCCGGGTTGGGGGGACTAAATATCCAGGTGCACACTGTCAAAACGGCAATCATGAAATGAACCGCGCGTGTGTGTGTGTGTGTGTGTGTGTGTGTGTGTTAACCCTCGGAAGTACATATTGCAGAACATAACGCAGAATTTAGCAGTCAAAACTGATTCATCATTGATTCAAACCTTTTTCAGCAGCTGTCAGGGACAAGTAGAGTCACGTGCATGCACTGTGTAAAAGTTGCAGATGTCTGGCTAGGTTAGCATTACCATGGACAGGAGTCCCATTCGATTTCAATTCAAGTCAACTGTGCTCTCCTCTCAGTTATATTCAACATCGAGTCATCTCCCACTACATGTGTACATTTTTAGAGTTGCTCACTATCTCACTCTTTACTGCTCTTTTCATGATAACTGATTTTATGGACTACATGCACACTTTAGTTTATTTTTTTTTAACCAATTAGACTTTAAAATTTAAAATTTAGACTTCGAGATACCCCCTTGATTACTTTTTGCAGGTTGGGATGTCTGAAAAAGAGACACAACAACTACAACCGACTTTCAGCCGTAACACATTATTACACTTATTATTAGTTTGACTTTATTTCCGCCATGCATCTACAGAAGTACTGAGAATTAACATTGGTTTATAGATGTTGAGGTTTTAAAGAAAGCTGATTAGAGTGATTAGAGAACATTTAATTATGTTAAAAGAGCATTAGACCAGGGGCGTAACTATCGGTAAGCAGGGTAAGCGGTTGCTTACGGGCCCGGACCAATCAGGGGCCCGCCCGCGTGACTGGACGATATTGATTGACAGGCCCAGGCGGGTCCCCCTATCGCATTTTACTACTTATAGTCTGATCGCATTTTTATTTTTTGCTTATTGATTTGAATAAATAATGACAACAACATATTTGACTGATCATTAAATAAATGTTTGAAACGAACAATGATGAATTTGGTGTAATTTGTTTCGAATTGGGACTGGGGAATCCCCGGGTGAACATGCGCATTGCGTGCAAAACAGTAAAAACCGGTGAACTTGAGACAGATATGGAGTCGTCACATTTTTTGTCAGAGCGTTCTTTTTCTAAACTGAAACTGATAAAAAGCTATCTCAGGAGCTCAATGGGACAGAGTCGTCTCTCTGGACTTGCCATACTGTCAATTGAGAATGCCCGTGCGCGCTATCTGGATCTTAAAGGAGAACTCCGGTCAATTTTAACATTGAGCTAAATTTTTAGTAAATTTGGAGTGCTGTCAATACAGAGAACAACACAAAAATCGGTGTTGCCTACACCGTGTTATCATCTTTTTAAAATTTGCGACTTGAATGGGGTCTAATTTTAAACCTGCTTTTATTTCTCTTATCATCCTTGATGTGTCATACAAGTGCCCAGCCATGTTGAGTGATTCCTTCAGAGTGAACACGAGTGAATCTGACTGCAGTAGATGTGAAAGATATGAATAAAAATGATGTTATATCAGCCAGCGCAAATACCTGTATTTAGTTCCTGCACTGTAAAAAAAATTGCTGCGATTATTTAGCACAACTTAAAATCCAACATTGTTTCAACTTTAAAAAGTATGTGTTCAAGTTTGACTTAAAATATTAAGTTTAGTTAACTTTAGTTTAGTTTGGTTAAGTTGGATATTTAAGTTATCTCAACAAATTTTAACTAATCGCAGCCACATTTTTTACAGTGTGTTTTCGGTTGAAGTCCAAAGTAGTCAATTGTCGAGTTCACGCGCGTGATCATAGGTAACTAAACCTTTGACCTGACAGCTTCGCACAGAGGAAAGCCCGGAAAATGCAGTTATAATGTAAGTGAGCATATTTTTTATGTATTTGGACTTAGGCCTATGTGTATATAGCAGTGACAGTAACAGTAACAATGTGTTATGGTGCGCCGTCACCATTTTTTTTTTTTTTTTTTTTTTTTTGCGTGTGTAGCGTCATCACGTGTTGTAGTAGGGGGGCCCGCCTTGATAATCCTGCTTAAGGGCCCGGTGTTGACTCGTTACGCCACTGCATTAGACCATGTGGAAAAAGCTGCTGCACATTGAAATAGACACTGAATGATATTATTAATACGTCAAATATTTATAAAATCATGTAGCCTACACCCATGAACATTTTATGCTATAAGCTTAACCTGATTGAATTATGTTTTTAACATAACTGCGGACACATTTTTTATTTTATTTTTTTGCCCATGGGATACCATTCAAATGAAAATTAGTTCAATAACTTACCATTCTGCCATTCTCTGATATTACAACAGTGATTAAGAATTGAACTAGCGGATTGACTCGGCAGTATGTCTTTTTGTCGGGTGCTGCCATGGAGAATCTCATTTTGGAGCTCCGTTGATCATGGCTTTTCATAGTCGTGGTGCATGAGCTTAACTCAGAGATTGAACTAGAAACCAAAGATTCAGAGGCCCTGTCCCAAATGGCACCCTAAGCACTCGCAGTCTTCCTCTGAGTCTGCACTTTCGTGACGCAACGCCGCTTTGACTGTCGGGAAGAAGGCTGCTGCGGAGTGCGCATCGAGGGCACAAATCGACCGTATAGTAGAGGGGACGTTTCTTCTTCGTTTCTCGAAATCGCTGGTGTTTCTGACGCCACAAACTACCTTGTAACCAATCACGTCAACAAGTGGTCATTTATAAAACTGTGCATAGGATCCGATCCTTACTAAAAGTGTACGTGCGCCCAAATGCAAACCTGCGCAACATTGCTATGGCCTGCTTGTGGCCCAGATCTGGTAGACAGGAGCGGTCCGCCCAAGTGCCATCATTCAGCGCAGCATGTGGGCCAGATCATCATTCCACATGTGCCAGATGTGGGCCGGATCTGGGACGACACAATGTTGCTATCTGAACTCGATTACGTTATTCGTAGAGCTTCTTGGAAGTGAGCGACTCTTTGATTGGTGGAATTCTTCACAGCATTTAATAATGGGGGCTGACAGATTCAACAGAATACCATCAGTTACCAAGCTTGTAGATCACAATATGTCTTTAATAGTTTATGTTATCGTTAAAAATCAATTACCCTATAGAGAAAATTATTTTTTACAGAACTGTTGCACTCTAGGAGACCTTCACAGAGCTTCCCAAGCTTCAGAAACAGTCGATAAAGTCCCGCCCTTATCTTCACATGGTTTTTGGTAGGGGGCCACATAGCAACCCCTCTCTGCATGTCCCTGTGTTAAAATTATGTGTTTGTCTCTTTATGCCCAGCACAGTCAGCATATTAGTCATTATTAATGTTCTCTGATCAGTTTGGTCTGGTCCAGTATCACTGAAACCTGGGTCGTCCTGTAAAAGCACTGAAGGAGGACACAGAGAGCTAGTCATGGAGCTGCTAGATTATACTACATCCAATGGTTATAGACTTATGTTATCCAGGGTGTTCTCTAAGACCAAAATTCTTAGCAATATTTTGTTTGATTTGAATCTTGTTTATTTAAAAGCTTCAGTCATTCTGTAGCTGCTGTTGACATCAGTATTGACAGAATTGTATTACGACTAGTTTTACAAAAAGAGTGCATGATAATTGAAAATGGTGTCTTACTACCTGAACTTATTTTGCCAAAATTGATTTATTTGACATAAGTTTAGGCCACTGACTGAGGATTTGATTCAGAGAATGGAGTTTAGTGTTTTAGCAATTGAGAAAAAACAGCAAGTGTTTTGGTAGTTTTAATGCATTTTGAAAGTGGAATTAACTGCTGTGCCAAGCTGAAAGTTGGCATCTCTTTTTCAAAGTTTTAAAAAGTATTGAGAAATTTGTCCTACTGATTGTAAACCCTGTAAAAGGCATCAGAAATTGATGTGTGTCTCCTCTGAGGTAACATTTTAGACTTGTAATTTATATATACATTTTAAAATCCAGATATTGGTTGGGTTAAGGGTCATATTAGTTTAATATTTGATAGAACTACAAATGTGTTTAACTACAAAATTAAACTGGCTTTTGGCTCCACCCAGTGGAAACAGCAGCAAGAATGTATAGTCTTTTTTTTCTCCTCTCTCTCTGGTGAGGTTTACATTTTGTTTTTCCCTGTACTTGTTTCAGTGGGTCTAGGGCCATCAGTAGACACTGGTGTGGTTTCTTTTCTGCAGTCCAAAAACAACTTTTAGGATGCTTTCTCTTTGCTACAAACAAATTCAATGACCATTATTGCTCACTTCAGGAAAAAAATAAAAAAAATAAGAGAAAAAGAAGTCAAACATAAACAAGTGGGATGAACACTTTTATTCTCTTGGTGCAGTAAACATTTTTCTTTTTATCTTTATATATATATATTTATATATTTTGCATGTTTGTGTGTGTGTGTATGTATATAATTATATAGATATATTAACACCGCATTATGAAATGGAAAAAGAAATAAGCACAAGACAGGTGGACATGCTTTTCAAGTAAACGCTATCGAAATGAAAACCAATAATAAATATACACACCCACACAATTCTCAGTACCAAAACAGTAAGGTTACCAAAAGGTTAACGGTAACAAAATAAATACAACAAACAAAAGTGGCTGTTATACAATGCAACATCCTTTAAAAATAGTAGCTCCCTCTCAGATTATACTTATAAATAAATGTCCCTTGCTCATATTCGCATGTGACGCACATAGTACCACTGCAGCAGGGACCAAACTCACACGGAAATGAACAACCGTACCAGATTTTGGTTGATATCCCATTTTTTGCAAGCAGTTAAAAGAATAATTTGACTCAAAATTAAAAATGTTATTTGCTCATCGGTTACTCCTAAAAAAGGGAAAAAACTTTGCAGAATCTCCAAGCTGCTCTTTTCCATACAATAAGAACAAAAAAGAACCCTGAAACAAGTCCATATGACGTTTGCGTTAATAGTTTAAAATTGCCCTCCACCAATGACATTTGATGCCAAATCTAACACAATGTACCTTGATACGCCATATGTGCATGTGCCGTTTTATCATCGTTTTAAAAAAAGCTTGACAGCCCGTCCCCAATTACTGTATAGGAAAAAGCTTTGAGGACATCATTCAAAATAACTCCACAAATAGTACATCTGGAACAACATGAGGGTGAGTGAGTAGACATTTAATTTTTTGGGTCAACCATTCCTTTAATAAAACAAATGTCTGACATCAAATGTACAAATAAATTAAAGGTTAGGTAACAAATCTCTCAGAGCGCTTGGATGTGTCCAGTCTTTCGTTGTTCCACACTGTCCAGGATAGATGCATTTGTTTGTGCTGCTTTCCCATACTGAGAACTGCAGAGTGGCTCACTCTACTCAACGTGAGCTTAATTTGACTCTTCAGAAAAATAGACTTTGACCTGGTAAACATCTCAACGAATACTAATATTGCACAGTGGAAGGGACAGTGGGATTGGGGAGTTCTCGTACTCTGTATGATTTTTACAGACTGGTCTTTAAAAGTACCTGATTTCTGAAGCTCTTCGTTTTATAAGAGGACACATGTCTAAAAGACATTCAACCTCCGCTCCACTAGGGGGCGATAACAGAAATGGCAAGCTGTGAGCAGGAGCATTTTAGAGTCATATGGGCAATTCTTAACAAAGCAGCAGTAACTCATCATCACTAGTTTCTGTTTTCGCCGCCGCCTCCAGACAAGCGTCTGGGATCTGCGCCGTATGGACAATTCCACAGTGTTCACAGGGGCCGTCCCTACCCACCAGCCGGCCTCTGAGAGAGACGGCAGCGGGGGCTAGGTGGGGCACAAAAGCCTGCTCAAAGCCTTGTTCCAGCAGGGGCCTGGAGCTCTCATCACTGTCCAGGGAGCCGGAGTCTGAGACAGGAATGAGGAGCTCCACGTCATCCTCATCCTCGCCCCTAATACCGACACCAGTACAGCCCGCACTTCCTTGCTCCAGTTGCCGCAGAGGGCTGTGATTCTGCCCAATGCCACTTGACCCTCCGTCACCTGAGCGACCAAGAGAGAAACGAATCCAGCGCAGGCTGCGCGTGACCCGGCTTAAAGCACTGCTGAAGGGGCTCCTTGCAGAAGTAGTAGTAGTAGTACACAGAGGTCCAGTTACTCCAGAACTTTCCGAGATGCTCTCAGAGATGCTGCTCTCTCGGCTGACCAGTGGGGCAGAGCTGGCAGACACAGAGACGATGGCTTCCACGGCTGTTGTAGGGGGAGTTTTCTGTGGTAGTGGGGCCATCAGGCCTCCAACAGCTCCAGGGACATCCCTGCGGGGATGGTGATCACTTTCAGTGTCTGTGTCATCGGAGTCCAAGGGCAAGAGTCCACGGTGAGAGCCAAGCCTCTCCGGCTCGCGTGCAGAGGCATTGCCAGCAGGACCCTCTTCAGTGTCTGCAGACACCAGTGCAAGAGAACCAGATCGCCGTGAACGTGTGAAATTGAACAGGCGTCTCCAGATGTTGCCATGGCGCCCTGTGGTTGGGAGTCGGATTGAGGTGAATCCCAGCTGAGAACGAACTGCCAGTCTTAGGTTTTCTAAAACAGATGCCTAAAAGTAAGAACAACAGGGAATGTTACCCAGGGCTCGACAGTGCAAACGTTTGACTCGCATTTGCGGCTAAAGGTCTAAAATAGATTAGTGCGAAATGTAAAATGTATTTGAGCACGAGTGCGAATAAAATCTCTTAAATGGTATAACAAACATCTTCGTTATCATTTTAAGAGGTATTTACCCCATAAACAAAGCAGCTGCTACTTTGTTTCTTAACAGTATTTTGATGTTTCAAAAAACATTCATTCAGATTTATGCATTTGGTATGGTGTTCATCTCACCATCAAATGCTTAATACTTAAAGCCTTAATAGGTAAGCCTTTTTTTTTTTTTTTTTATACATTTTAATCGACTAAAACATGGCCTAGATATTTATTGAAAATGTTGATTCTTCACTGTTCAGTAACACTGTCACTTTACAATAAGTAGTTAGCATTAGTTGATTCATTAGTAGGGTTGGGTACCGAAACGCAGTCCCAATAGGGAACCGGTTCCGACGTAAACGGTAGTAACGAGCCAGAATAAGAACGAAAATTTCGGTGCCTGACTTTTTTTTACCGCCACCTGGTGTTCCGGCGTCAACTTGCGTGACATCAGTGCCGCTACTCGGCACACTGGTTGAACTGATAGCGAGAGGATTAATGAAGATGCCGAAGGCAAATCACTCCAAGGTTTGGCTGCATTTCACGTGGTGTAATGCAGACTCTGCGACATGCAACAAATGCCTTAAAGGGTTAGTTCACCCAAAAATGAAAATTCAGTCAGTAATTACTCACCCTCATGTTGTTCCAACCATGTAAGTCTTTCGTTCATCTTCGGATCACAAATTAAGATATTTTTGATGAAATCTGAAGGCAGTCTCACTCCTCCATAGGCTTTCAGAGGGATCCAAACTCGCCGGCCCAGAATAGTTATTAAAACATCGTTACAATAGTCCAAGTGACTGCAGTGGCTCTGCATTAAGTTTATCATGCGACGACAATACTTTATGTGCGGAAAAACAACAAAAATAACAACTTTATTCCACTATTCATTTCCTTCTCTCTGGGCCTCGAGTTAGTTCACGTAGTGTTTTTGCGCAGCGCGTCTGTGTTGTGCGTCACCACGCATCACACACATGACCAGCGTCGGCCAATAGTGAGTCTACGTGGTGACGTGCAACACAGACGCGCTGCACTTAAACACTACGTGAACTACCTAGAGAGATGACGTTGCATGATAAACTTAATGCAGAGCCACTGTAGTCACTTGGACTATTGTAACGATGTTTTAATAACTATTCTGGGCCGGCGAGTTTGGATCCCTCTGAAAGCCTATGGAGGAGTAAGTAAGACTGCCTCCAGATTTCATCAAAAATATCTTAATTTGTGATCCGAAGATGAACGAAAGACTTACATGGTTGGAACAACATGAGGGTGAGTAATTACTGACTGAATTTTCATTTTTGGGTGAACTAACCCTTTAAAGCAATATCATGCAAGGGAGGTAACACTACGAATTTAATGAAACATCTGATGAGACAGTGCATAGGCGTAATTTGCGGGTGGGACATGTCCACACCACTTTTTTCCAGGGTCGATATTGTCCCCATCACTTTTTAAAACATCTCGCGGGACGAATGTTCCAATACATGTAAATAAAACATCTCCAGTTAACCAGCAGAGCATTCATTTCGTTTGTTAAATAAGAGACGATCTAGCGCTGTTTTTTAAATCAAGTGATCAACTTGCTCGTTGCAGCTGCGATCAGTGGCGCAGATACAGTGTTTTCTCTTGTGGCTCGCGCACACCGCACCGTCTTCACTCGGACGCGCGCTTCAATCCGTTGCGGAGACTCTCTATTCGTTCCGGTGAAATCACAAAATATAATGCACACAAACGTGTCCCTGCTTGATATACAACTACTGATGAGCATAATCGGTACGAATGCGGATTAGAACCCAGAACCTCTGACACGCTTGACGAAAGTTCAAGTTCAGCAGGCTGCCAGTGTGGTGGTGGACATCACAGATGATGATAACAGCAGCCGTTCCTCTTCGGGTAAGTCTAGTAATTTAATGCCAACTGCAAATCTTGCATATCAAGTAGGCTAGCAAACACCGTTGCCATTCAACAGCGAGTGTGACAACGTGTGCAAAAGGTTTTAACAAAGTTCCAACACTTCTTTATACGAGGCTATATGATGTGTGTTAAATATTTCTGCTCAGTGTCAGATATTTCTCTGCTTAAAGTAAAAGTCATAATATGTGAAGACAAAATGTTGATCTTAACTTAAGCGTTTTACATTAGTATTAAACGGTGCAATTTTTAATTGAATCAGAAATCAGAACATCTTTAAAGATTTAAGTTAATATTGTATAGGGTATTATTTTTTTATAAATTGTGTACGGTTTTGTTTTCTTAAGTACTGGGTCAAGAACCATTTAAGCACCGGAACCGTTTAAAAAATACAGAGTAGGTACTGGTATCGAATAAAACCCAACCGATACTCAACCCTATTGATTAGTTAACATGAATTAACAATGAAAAATACTTCTAAACCATTAATTAGGCTAATCTTAGTTAATTTCAACATTTACTAATACATTATTATTAAAATCTAAATGTGTATCTGTTAATATTATTTAATGGACCTGAGCTACCAATGAACAGTTGTATTTTTATTAATTAACGTTAACAAAGAATACTGTAACAAATGCTATTTATAATTTTTTTATATTAGTTATAAACGGTTAGTTCCAATCCTTGATTCTGATTGGTCAATAGCTGTGATTTATTCACGATAAAACATGGCTGACCGCTTCACCCAACGGTTTTATACCACTACACAACACCCTTAGCAACCGCTCTTAGCAACTTAAACATGTTTGATCTCATTGATTTTGCGTTACCTAATGTCGACATAACGTAACACACGTTGGTGTGTATGCTCATATAGTTATTGTTCTTTGTATACGGGCATTAAGTACATTATGCAGTCGTCTTACCTGATTTCCAGAGCAGACAGGAAAATCTTCCACTGGGGGGATCAGTCCTTGAGCAATCAGCTGCCCATATGAAGGAGGAGCTTCTCTTCTCAGTAACTCCGCTTCCACTCTGGACAGCTGAGTCTCAAATGACCTGGAAGAACAACCAACCCATTAATTGGTAATTGACAAGAGAACATTAACAGAGGCATACACTAATAAGCTGCTAAATAATTTTCCCTGCCAATCAATTTCTATTTTAGCTTTAGTCTGGCTATCTACCCAACAAACTGCTTCACTTACCTGCGCTCAAACATCCTGAGTGAGTACAGTTTGCAGGTGCAGCCCAGAGCAATGACCAACAGCAGCCCGCAGATCAGACTCCCGATCACAGCGGCAGTGATTACTCGTGTGGGTACGATTACTGGGCAGCTTTCTTCATCACTTCCATCCCCACAGTCATCTTGCGCGTCACACACCCAGCTTTCAAAAACACAGCGGTTATTCTTGCAGTGGAAGTTTCCAGGCTGGCAGAAAAAGCAGTTCTTCTCATCTGAGCCGTTTGGGCAACGGTTCTGGTAGTTGCACCGGTCAGAACGTGGGTAGCAGGCACCGTTTCGTGAGCATGGGAACTCATCTTCCTGGCAGTTGCTGCAGTTGAGCTCGTCCCTGCCATTGGGACAGTGCCAGTAGCCGTCGCAGCGCTGTTGTTCAGTGTAGCAACCCCAGTTCCCTCCACATGGGATTTCCCATGGCAAGCAAAAGCCATCAACTTGATACGTAACGTTAAAGCCTCGAGCCGCATTAATTTTGTCAGCATAAAAGTGTATCCGAAGTTGTCCTGAAGATGACACCACCGCTACAGGGGCACGAGAGTCAAATGCAGTCAACACACGCAACAGACGCCTGGGGTTCTCTTCTAATCCATCGTAGACTTTAACATAATCGCCGTAACCTGTGCCATCCAGTTTGAAGTCCATAAAGCGTAAGATAACCTTACGGTGGTCACCAGTGTCGATCAGCCAGGTGCAGTTACTACCGGGTGGATAAAAGTCAGGATAGTTGGGTGAGCTGAAAGTACCGTAGAAATTGTGCAGCCATTCGCCACAGGTGGGCACGTCACAGTCGATCTCATCGCCCAAGTCTTGACAGTCAATGCTACCGTCACATTTGAGGGACTCTGGCAGACAGGTGTAAACACGGGTGTAGCGTGAAAGACAAGGGAACTGGTTAAAAGCGCAGGGCTGGAAGGAGAAGAATGCAGAGGGGTTTGGCTGTACACACAGCTCCTCGTCTGAGTTATCGCCACATTCATCCATGGTATTACACTTCCATGACTCCGGGATACACTTCCCATTAGCACAGTGGAATTGGTCAGGCTTGCAACTGGCTTCTTCCGATTTACCTACCAATTACAAACAGATGTTACCCTTTTGGACAGACATAAGCATTGGCAGTAATGTTTGATTTATACATTTTTGGGAGATTTGTTTCAGAGGATGTTTATTGTGCAACAGCCAAAGGAAGTCTGTGATCTATATTCAGCATGAAATCTAAATAGCTAAAACCTAAATTGTCTATTATATGCTGGTCTCTAGACAGGACTTATTTCCCTTATTCAATGCAAGTCTGAGATCTAATCCCATTTTAAAATTGGCCGAGTGGAAATGATAGGCTACGAGTTTTTCAAATGCAAATTAATTTAAAAAAAAAACTGATTCAACAACGAAGCCAAGTTAACGTGTTCATGGAAAGCAGGCCTTTTTTTATTAACCAAATACAATTTGGCCACATTTACAATACATGGTTCAAATGACCCAATTCCGATCAGATATGACCCAAGAACGTGTAAGCAGGAAAAAAGCATTCCGATATTCTCAAATCGGTTTCAGGCCTCATTCATGAGGAAATAAATCTGATACGAATAGACTACGTGCATTTGTGTCTGACGTAAATGGACAGATTGGATATTCCCATCAATGCGAGTTGTACGTCATTGAAAAAGCGGCAGTGACGAATGACGTCAACTGTGATCATTGCTACATTCATCCAGGCTGCAACAATGTCTCTCTGTCCTCTTTTTTTTTTTCTTTGCCTTAAAGGAGAACTCCGGTCAATTTTAACATTGAGCTAATTTTTTTTGTAAATTTGGTGTGCTGTCAATACAGAAAACAACGACAAAAATCGGTGTTGCCTACACTGTGTTATCCTCTTTTTAAAATTTGCACCCTGTTGACTTCAATGGGGCAAGTTTTAAACCTGCTTTAATCCTCTTAACATCCTTGATGTGTCATTACAAGTGCCCAGCCATGTTGAGTGATTCCTTCAGAGTGAACACGGTGAATCTGACTGCAGTAGATGTGAAAGATATGAATAAAAATGATGTTATTTCAGCCAGCACACAGACCTGTATTTACTTCCTGTTTTCGGTCGAAGTCCAAAGTAGTCGATTGTCGAGTTCACGCGCGTGATCATAGTAACTAAACCTATGCGTGTGAACTCAACAATCGACTACTTTGGACTTCGACCGAAAACAGGAAGTAAATACAGGTCTGTGCGCTGGCTGATATAACATCATTTTTATTCATATCTTTCACATCTACTGCAGTCAGATTCACCGTGTTCACTCTGAAGGAATCACTCAACATGGCTGGGCACTTGTAATGACACATCAAGGACGTTAAGAGGATAAAAGCAGGTTTAAAACTTGCCCCATTGAAGTCAATAGGGTGCACATTTTAAAAAGAGGATATTTTTGTCGTTGTTCTCTGTATTGACAGCACTCCAAATTTACTAAAAATTGAGCTCAATGTTAAAATTGACCGGAGTTCTCCTTTAAGAGACCAATGTTTTGCTGACCGTTAAAGATGTCGCGGAAAGAAAAAGCTTTTCCGGGTCAGTACGTCTACCTTGAGTTGTTTCGCCAAGTGTATGGTCTAAATGCAGCTATCGGGTCAGGGTCACTTTAAAAAGATATAAGCTGGTCGTCAAAAAAATCGTATAGAGTCAACAAATCGAAATTGACCATCAAGACCTGCTAAATGCGGCCTTTGAGAGAGAGAGAGAGAGAGAGAGAGAGAGAGTGAAAATTGTTTCACAAGTGTTGCATGGCAGTGGCACACAGTATTTAAGACATCTACGTAATTGCATCCTCTATGATGTAGTTGAATCTAAAGGGATATAAATAGCAAGTCTACCTGTTATGTAAGAGAGCCTAAAGCCCTTTCCAGTCATGCTGTCATCAGAATGGAACTTGATCCACACGTGATCCTGAGAGGAGATGTATGGGGCAGGAATAGACGAGCCACAGGCCCGGTACCCATCCAGGTTCTTGTAGGTGCCAATAGAGATCCAGTCTAAACCACATCGATGCGAGCTCTGAATTTCAAAGTCCTGAAAACTAAAAGTACAACCAATTTTAAGTAAATGAATGTCAGGTATGTGCACAATAATGTAAAAACAACAGCACCCCTGTAATCAAGAAGTTAAACAGCTAATTAATAATTGAATGAGTTAACTGACATTAGACACAGGATTACGTCTTGTTGCATCTTATGTCTCAAACTGCAACAGATCATGACTTCCAGACGTATAGTTATTAAATAGTACCAATTAAGAAACAAGATGCTGGGAGATGCTGGGAAAAGCTCTGCCAAACTAAAGACAAAAAGGAGGTATACAGTGGGACGCAGCGTCTTGCTGAATACTAGGGCTGCACGATTACTCGAAATCGAACCACGATTTGGCTTAATGCGATTATGAAATGGCAAAGGCTGCAATTTTTATTAAATAAATATATGCACAGCGTGTTAGTGAAAACTCTGTGATCAGTAGCAAATGCTGTTCCATCTCTGAAAGCACTGCAAGTTTGAGTCGCTTATAACATGCATTTAAAAAAGGATCATGCGTCAACCATCTTCCCAAACTTGTAAAGCGTTCATAAACCTGTTGTCCAACAAAGACAATATCATCAGTCGAGTGTTTGAAATTTCCTTTTGTGATCTGATGTGGCTTCTTATCACAGAACAAGGCAGACAATATATTATTTTATAGTATTATATACAGTGATAAAGGCTATGTCGATTAGCAATGCATTATAAATATACTTTATTATGAAAATACCAGAGAAGGCTTGAAGAACTCAAATACACCATATATTTGTTGCAGTCATGTGTGGCAAATGTGGATTTTCTGCTCGAGGGCGCCATCTGGCTTCCAGGGTGAATGAAACGAACCGTTTAGCGCTCACTAATGCTCAATCCATCCTATTTTTGGTGGAAAAATAATACTTCTAAAGAAATTTATATGATAATCCATATGTTTTTCTCTAGTGTACAAGAGTTTTTTCCCCCACATTGAATGCATAAAAGGCTCATATTTCATATTAAAGACATGGACTCCTGACAAAAAAAAAAAAAAAAGTTTCCGATCAGATATTATATATTTTATAATAAATTTATAATAATATAATAAATCTTTCTAACGATGTATAGCTTGTTTACAGGTAACCCAGCAGTTTTTAGTCAAATAAGTTTTCTGTCAAACATAAATATTTGTATTATTATATTGTTACATTTACTCTTAAATACTAAAATATTTTTGAGCAATAATAATAATAATTGTTATTATTATTATTAGTCATTAATATACAAGCACAAAAATCATTTGTAAAAATTAAATAAAAAAATAAACCCAATTAGATGTTTTCCCCAAATCGTTCAGCCTTACTGAAAATTGGACCGATCATCTCTATAAGACCGCTTCCATGGGCAAAATTAGTGAGTTGCTGTTTTTACCACAAAAATCACATCCTGTGGGAAGAAATACCAATTGGGTCTATTTCTGTGCCAGTAACCATGGACACCATTCTCAGATAAAGACACAAACAAATGCTCTAGTTGAGGCAAACAGGCTGTACAAGAATAGAGCAGATGCAGAACATAAAAATAGAAATAAAGAACCATTTCAAAAGGAATTTGTTTGAGGTGGCAGTAACTGAAAAAAATAATTTATATTAACACTCATTCCTTTGAACCAGTCCAGCACTAAAACACAGTCCTATCCCCATGAAAATTCCAAGAGACACTGCATTGCTTTAAAAATATCCGTAGTAAAGAAATGACAAGGATAAAAACAAACAGATGCCCAAGGTTTTATTTAGTGGTCGACCGATATTGTTTTTCTTACACTTTACATAAGGCACAGTGAAAAATGACAAATAAGTCTTAGTGGGAATCTGGAGAAAGCACAGCATAGTTTGAAATCAAGGGTTTCAAGTTAATCGATTGTGCGTCTCCAGTGACAGCTCATTTCAATTCACACGGACCTACTGTCACAGAGTAACCTGTAAGACCTTCGTTCTCTTCACGCGTGAGCAGACGTTGTTGCCTGGACGTGTGTTGGAGATGAATAATTTCTAAATAGTGTTGTTGTTTTTTTGCGCAAACAAACCCCTCGTGTCATTTCATAAAACTGAGGATAAATCACTGGAGTCATATGGATTACTTTTATGATGTCTTTACTTCCTTTCTGGGGCTTGAAAGTGGTAGTTGCGTTGGCTGTCAATGGAGGGACAGAAAGCTCTCAGATTTCATTAAAAAATATATATATTTTGTGTACCAAAGATAAACGAAAGTCTTACGGGTTGGAAATTAATATTTTGTAAATAAAGTGGTAAATTGTTGTTGTTTTTGCACAAAGCACTCACATCGCTTAAAGGGATAGTTAACTTTGAAATTAAATTTTGGTATGTTTTAGCTTACCTGAAGTGCATCCAAGATGTAGGTGTCTTTGTCTCCGCAGTAGTTTCAATTTTGATATTTTTAGGTCAAACCGTTCTTGTCTGTCAGTCATATAATGCAGGTATATAGGTACTGTCTCCAAAAGCATGCAGAGATGTCTCTAATAGCATGCAGAGAAAAGTCCAAATTAAAACAAACAGTATTTATATCGTTTTTATCTCTTTTACACAACCACGTCCAAGTGATCTGTTTACTTAGTCTGCGCAGGCGGTTTATCACACAAACCGCTTGTTTCGTGTCTTAGGCCATCAATGTGCACTATGATGGGGAATTTTTTTAATTGGACTTTTCTCTGCATGCTATTATTGACATCTCTGCATGCTTTTGGAGACAGTACCTATATACCTGCATTATATGATTGACAGACAAGAACGGTTTGACCTAAAAATATCAAAATTGAAACTACTGCGGAGACAAAGACACCTACATCTTGGATGCACTTCAGGTAAGCTAAAACATACCAAAATTTTATTTCAAAGTGAACTATCCCTTTAATAATATTGAGGTTAAACCACTGGAGTCACATGGATTAATTTTATGATGTCTTAACTACCTTTCTGGGGCTTGAAAGTGGTAGTTGCATAGGGTGTAGTCAATAAAGGGACAGAAAGCTCTCAGATTTCATTAAAAAAGACCTTCATTTGTGTTCCGAAGAAGAATAAAAATCGGTAACACTATAAAAGTATTTATAATTTATCTTTTGAGAAATAATTGTAACAAAACTTAAAATGCATTATGAGATTTTCAGATTCTGAAATTGGTTGTTTGTCATGTGTTTTAATGCATTATTCTTGTGTTTAATGATTAGATAAGTATAAAAATGTATTATAACTGTGGTTACTGTTATTCATGAGACCATACAATGCATTATAAGGTGAATTACAAGGCATAATTAATGCATTGAAAATACTTTTATAATGCAATATACACAAAGGCTTTAAGTAAAGTGCTACCCAAAAGTCTTAAGGGGGTTTCACACCGGACGAGAAGTGCAGCGCCGCCTCAAGTCTTTACAATTCTAACACACGCAACGCCCAGCTACGACCCAGGACCCTGTTCAAAATCCTGCCGTGCCACAGAGCGACCATTTACATAGTTTTATATTAAATTTACATTATATTTGTCTCAAATCATCATTAATGTACATACTGACTTCACCCTGTGCTGCAAGATACATTTAATTGTACATTCATTCACAGAAATCAGCTGCGTGGATGAAGATTGCTGATGTTATCAGTTTTTCAGGTGAGATTCTCAATTAATTCAGTTAACGTACACCCTGAGGTAAAGTGTTCAGACTGCAGATTCAGCAACGATTGCAGTACAATCATAACATAGTACAGACATTATCTTAGTTTCATAATGTCCTTAAACATTATATTGCTGGGCATAAACTAAGAATGTGCGCATCCGGTGTGCGATACCTCGAGTTGTCCTAGACGCGACGCTGCGATTCTCATTTGTTGTGCGACCCCCTTTACCAGTTTGGAACAACATGAGGGTGAGTAATTAATGACAGAATTTTCTTTTTAACTACAGTTCAATTAATAACGGAGTAGAAATAACTGTTAAAAAGAGACGGTAAACTAATAAAGGAGACGTTCTCAACACTGTCAAAATAAACACTGCTTCTGACACATCAGCCAAACAGGAAAATGTATCGATCGATGCAGATATAAATATATATATATATAAATAAATAAAAGCCAAATGTCAGCTTTGGCGATACATCAGTCGACCACCATTTTTCATCTGTATCTAAAGAGGCAGATTACTTCAGCAAGAGCAGTTACTATGAAAAAAAAAAGACACCACCACTGAAGGAATTTATAGTGCCTATGGCCAGTAGCCTGTAATTTAGGCAAACTGTGAGCACCCTCTTTATTCTTGGCCTGCTTTTGATCATGGAATGGCAAATATTGCAGTATTGTGGTGAGGTGTTACCTGATGGTGATGATCTCTCCAGGGTTGGCCCTGATGTTCCAGCTGCAGTTGATGCGAGAAGGGTATTCAAAGGGCCAACCAGGGCTGGTTATCACTCCACTGGACGCCCTTATCTGCTCCGCTACATCTCCACAGGCTGGAGAGAAGACACAAAAACAAAGATTAGGACCCTGCTATACATTTCTATACATAATGGGTGATTGATACACAATAGCACTGTCCAAAACCAAGTGAGCCGTCTTGATTACTTCACTGCATCTTAACCAATAATAAACCTGGTAAATTAGCCTTCTTATTTGGACATGCTACATTGCATAAGCTCCACACAAAAAGCTCTCTTCATGTAAAGCAGACAGAGTCAGACCATTTCATAATTGATTCCAAATTGATTTCAAGAAAAAAATATAGGCTACCACAAATATTTAGTCTAAAAGTAAATTTTTAGTTAGCTTAAACCATTTTGTCCTTTTTTATTAGGAAAATAATATTTGTTAACATTTCTGCTGACTTGCAGAATAAATGTTTCCAACAGCATGTTGAAATTCTAGCCTTCATTACAAATTACAATAGTGATGATGCTTAGACTTCAAGGCAGAGTCAATTTAAAAAGCTTTCAAGAGTGTATATGATTTCTACATATAGCTCACTGAATTATGAACACCAAAACAGTAAATTGTTAAAAACATTTGCAATCAATGTAACCTAAAAATGTGAGTTCCAGAATTCCCCCTCAAAAAATGCTAGAAATAAAGCTGGCCTACTAATGAAATGGGGTGGATGAAAGAGTAGAAGTTAAAAGTTAGCCATAGCCAGGCAAGAGGTAACATGTGGGTAGCAGACTAATCTGGGCAAAATATCAAGAGTCTTTATGTGTCTTGCATTCCTTAAAAAAGAAAGAAAAAAAAGTGATCGGCAAAGACATACAGCTCCATATTAGCTATGTTTAAGGACTCTGAATTTTTTGGGGGGGATATCAGTCACCCACAGAGTTTAACCTTATTAAGTGTCTATTTTTCTCTGAAGATGAACAAGATCTATAACCTGGGTATGTAAACCAAAATAGAACTCAAGAATTTACCGTTCGACATCCCTGATACATATACATTCTCGCTGTGCTCCGAAGAAACTGCATTTCCTGTAAAAACAGAAAAACAAGATATTCAGATATTCCCACAGAATAAAAAACATATGATGCTGCAGAAATCAATATGTGTAGCCTAGATGAAAACCTAAAGGGTGCAAAAAGACATGATCCTTCAAACTCAATCTAGTGTGCAGACCTTTAAAACACAAAGAGTCTACATTTTATCCACTAGGAACAATGTGGAATGAATGCTACCCACAGTTCAAGCAACAAAGAGAAACTTGGTTCAAACACCCACAGTAATTCTGAAGACAAGACATAATGCTTTACTTCAAAATCAGAATGCAAAGAAAAATTAATCACAATTTAGACTTCTCTTCAAAATTGGCAGACTGGGTGTTTCTGCTGTATCTAATTTATACAAGAATTTAGACCTAAATTAGTGATTGCGGAGTATTTTGTCACGTTGTAGAACCTTCCCCTTCAGCCAAAATCCAACACCAATACAAACTGATTAGATGCAACTAGTACGATCTAAAAGCCACACAAGATGACTGTTAGACAACTTAGGGGGTTTAGCAAATAAATTTGTAGCTATGTACAAAAGCATCATACTCTTCTGTTTCTACAGTATACTGTAGACATAGCCTACTATTTACAATCAGGGTCCGAAATTAACACCCGCCAAGCGCCAAATGCGGGTAGATTTTCCATTTGGCGAGTAAATCTCAAAAGGCTATCCGCCACACTGGCGGGTGAAAGTTCATACCAAAATAGTAATATAATAAAATGTTTTTAATAAAATGTTTGTCCCGCCATAGTCTTATCTGATCGGTGAGTAGCCGAATGTAGACGAACTGCTGCGCGTGTGACAGGGCGCATGTTTAACTGAAGAACGAGCAGAGAGAGAGAGCGAACCCCGGTCGCGCGCGCGCGCTCTCTCTCTCTCTCTCAGTGGAGACAGGCGAAAGGCTTCACCGTCTCCTAAGCGCTGTCTTCAGCATCCGAAATTAACACCCGCCAAGCGCCAAATGCTGGTAGATTTTCCGTTTAGCGAATAAATAATCAAATAAAATGTTCGGACACTCGGGAGGTCGTGAGATATTGCACACGTTACGAGTCAGTTAAACTGATATTCGCTTCAAAGCAGCTGGTACACGGCACGACTGTCCGTGAGCTTTCGCGCTAAACACAAGAGACCGGAGTTTTCAATGTTGCAGACAATAGCTTCAGATAGAAAATGACAGAAATGTGTGTGAACATGTAATGGACAGATTATGAACAGCTAAATGAACAGTAGCCATTCCTTTCAACATAAAAACGAGAGAGAGAGAGAGAGAGAGAGAGAGAGAGAGAGAGAGAGAGAGAGAGAGAGAGAGAGAGAGAGAGAGAGAGAGAGAGAGATTAACAGTGTGTGTGTGTGTGTGTGTGTGTGTGTAAAATAAAATTAAAAAAAATTATTATAGCCTACATTTCAAATTTTGCTCTGGACAATTTTTTAGGTTTGTATTCAACATAATACCTTATTATCTCAATTAAATGTACTGAAATTAATGTATATGTGACACAAAAAGGCTGTTTATTATTTTGGCCGGTAAAAAATATGCTTGGCTGGTGGATTTTTTCATCTACCAGTCCCCGTGGCAGGTGAGCCAAAAAGTTAATTTCGGACCCTGTTTACAATATACTTTTATGTATGCATGAACACAAAACACCCCAAGGAAAGCCCTGAGGAGCCCTCATTGTTTGAGCTTGCTGATCATCTGTTGGGGTTTCCCACACTTATGTCTGTTGGCTTACAGCAGCTGAGGGCATGATGGGTGCAAAGCAAAGGAGAAACAGTCCACATTCAAACACAGGCATGCAAACCTGGCCGCTGCTATACAACAAATGTACAACAACTGATGGATACGGTGGATATTTTAGCTTGCCTATATCAATAGGTCAGTTGTAAGATCCCCATCAACAAATTTGGCAACTGGAACAACAGATGGACCAGTCTTTATGATACTTTACAAGCAATTTTGAATAACTAGTGTGGTTAACTACTAGCTATTAAACTTTACACAGATTTATATATTAAAGAATAAAATAGTGTAACACCAACTGTAAGAAGGGTAACACATTAAAAAAAGGTTTAATTTGTTAATATTACTTAACATGAACTAACAATGAAAAATAATTCTACAGCATTTATTATATAGTTAACCTCAACATTTATAATAAAATGTTGCATCTGTTAACATTAGTTGTTAATTCACTGTGAACTAACATGAGTAAGAACTTTATAATTAACAATGGTTAATTCTGTAAAAATATATTGCTCATTAATCAGGTAAGTTAATGCATTAACTAATGTTAAAAAATTAGACCTTATTGTAAAGTATTACTGCAAGATTAAGGCTCAGTTTTTTCAATTAAAAAAATTAGCCTAGTTAAGATTAGGCTAGTTGAAAAGTATGTGCAAATTCACAGCATGTTATTGTTTTCCATTAAATGTGCATTTATAGCTGCCTTTCAGTTACATTCAACTAGCTGTATCGTTTCAATCTAATGTTACACATACAAAACAAACACCCCTGCTCTGTTTTATATAGAAAGTTAGAAAGCAGGAATCCTCCGAACATAATCAAAAGTGAAAGAGGAAGAGAAGTAAAAAAACAAAAACAGAATTCCCCAAACCATGATATGCAAATGTTTGAAAATTCCCGATCAGAGCAAATAAAGAGAGGTGGATGGGAAATAAAACGAGAGAATGAAGGGCAAAAGGATTAATTTGTTTTGTTTTCAGTCAAGATGATGGGATTCAATCACAGAGATGGACAGACATGCTGTAAACAATAGAAGTCTTTGTTCCCTTCATTCACCCGGATCTGATCTCAAACACAAGCCATGCCATTGCATTCACTCTTAACGTTACATGTTTAAAGCGTGTCAGGGTTTCTATGGCAGTAATTAAATCAAACCCAATTTAACCATTAGAGAAACCTCAATGTATGTGAATGAAAATCAGCACACTTTTCCCATAGCAGCAGCACTGCAATATCACCCCACCAGTTTATAACCGAGCATGTAAGAAATACTGCATTATACTAGTACATTAATGCTATTTTAACATAATAACCAAAAATAGCGTGAGAAAAACACTTACAGGGATATTTGTAAGTAGAGAAATAGACGAAACATATAACGTTAGTATATAACTTATTACATCAATCAATAAACGGTAGAAAGGTGTCTTACCCATACAAATGAAGAGTAGATGTGTCCACAGCAAACAGATCTTGTTTATGTTCAAAATGTAGGCCATAATAGCTTTAAATTATAAAATGTGCTACTCTGTAGTTTTAGTATCGCTATTTAAACACAATATGTGTTCTATAGAGGAGTATTACGTTACCAGAGACACTAACGTTAGCTGCTAGCTGTTCAACATTTCTTTTCGTTTCCTACTTCTATCCTGATCTAACAGTGATGTTACAGAAAAACGAACGTCTTAGATAAACGATAATAATGTTTAAAAATAATAAAATCATTAATAAGTTTGAATAAAAGCGATAATTTCTCTCAACAAAAAGCAAAGTGAGTGAAATCACAATCAGTCTTCCCAACAAAGAAGTCGCTAATGCTAACAGGGTAATGCTAATGTCAACCTACACCTCTAATCTAACCTAACGTTACTACTATAAAACCCATTGATTCATTAAATGAACCACTGGGGTGAAATGCACATTTATCTAATTAGTAAAGCAGCAAAATCCTTTGCGATGTCCATCATTGATAGATTTCGAAATTAACTGACTAAATGCACCAGAGTTGACTAGCCGGTTGTGCTAGCGCTTTTGTTTAGCTCACGAGCTCATTTAAAACATACACAAACAGTGTCCTTAAAAGCCTGAGACGAGATCAACACTAATCTATCGATGATCCAACGTGAAAGCGCTAATTCCAAGAGTTTAAAGGTGTCAAATAGCCCTAATCCAGACAAATATAGCCACACACTGATCTACTGCATGATGTCGCTAACAGAAATCTGACCAAACCAAATAATGAAAATAAAACTAGATATCAGGCTTAATCAATAGCATGATCGTCTGCTGCTCTGACTGAAATCTACTTGCGGAATTTTGGCCTTTCCGATCGCTTGTGTGTTGTTACAGCCGGGTATTCACCACAAACCAGCCCTTCCCCCTCTGACCATATCTCTCTCTCTCTCTCTCTCTCTCTCTCCACACACACACACACACACACACACACACACACACACACACACAATACGTTAAAAAAATGATTAAGGAGCCATTAACTTTTATTATTAGGCCTATTTAATATAATAATATTTATTATACAATTATTATTATTTAACTCAAAATACATAAGAAGGGGGACTGTACATGGGGACAAGACTGCCTAATGAAACAATAGGGGGCCCAGTTATAGCAACACCACTGATTGTCAATTTGGTGCAAAATTATTTCTAATAACTCCTACTGTAATGGTTATGTATAAATTGCATCTTCACAAAGCCAGAAGCATTCACTGTAATCCCAATTTTAGAATGTTCTCCTCTGATATAAAGTCCCTTTTTAAATGTTTTAATAAAATGTCAAAACCTTTGAACACAAACACTTAGAAAACAAAACATATCATCCTCCATATAATATCCTGTTACAAACAGTTTGTTGGAAGGAACCTTTAATTTTTCATGACAAAATGTTACATTTTGTGTTGATTTGTGTAATTCTTATAACTACGTGATGATATCCATGATGAAAACGGTGCTCTGTAAACAGTCCCGTTTTGCTCTATTCCCATTTCCCTTAGTTCCCTATAGTTTCCTATTAATTATTTCCCGCCTACTCATTATCTCCCTTTACTTGGACTGATATTGTTTATGTCAATGTGTAGTTGTGATTTTTTTTTCCAGAAATGGTATTTCTAATAAGATACGTTTAAGTACCACTTAAATACCATAATACATTAATATGACCATGAAATATAATTGTTTAGAATTTAAAACCAGTAAAAAGTTTAATATATTTTAAATGTAGGGATCTCTTGTCAGTTGTTCTCACAGACCACACTTTCAATTCTTTTACTTCAATGAAAGGTTAGAATTTGGGCAATTTTTTTAATGAAAGATCAAAAGGATAAACAATGCAGATTTATTTTTTACAGCCAGTTTTGATCATATTTAGCAGGGGTGCCATTCATTCTGACCATGACTGTATATAATTTTATCATTTTAATTTAATTTATTTTACTTTTGTGTTCTTTTGATATGTATTTCTGTATTTTTTGCATTTAAGCTTTCAAAATAAATGATTTCCTTTTTTTTAAAAATGTATTAATGTCTTTAACTACTTTCCAAAGTTCAGAAGAGACAGAACTTATGTGGAAGGACCCTGAGGATAATACAGCCACTAATGTATAGCAGATAAATATAGCCGCTTTGTTTGACAAAGGCTTTGACCGCGGTGTCTTCTTCTCATAGTCAGAGAGGTCACTGCATTCAAGCACCCCGTATTGTTGAGCTCAGACATCATGGGTTGAAAAACTAACATCTGTCTCTGTTCAAACGGTCCACGTGCCCCTTACTGAGTGACAGATGTCGTGTCATCCACGCATGCCCAATGACGGGGTTAAATCCGTTAGGAAGTAAACAGATGGTTCAGGATTTTTTTTTTTTTTTGTTCTCAGTGTCCAAAAGCTGTTGGAGTTAGTATTTTGTTATGTAATTCTTCAGCCGCCCAAATCAGTTTTTCTCAAAGTACACCGTGTAATGTTCATACTCACCACTACTGTCAAGTGTTTTGGCTTATGTGCTTTCTGTAGTACTTAGAAATTAGACATGCAACATGATGGACTTATACAAAAATTATATATCTAAAAAACAACAAAACAACAACAACAATGACAACAACAACAACAACAACAACATCAACAACAACAACAAACCACTCATTCCACCAAGCTGCTGGAAAATAATTATTTGTTGATTTAATTATTTTACAATTAAAGTGGTAAATAACTCTAAAAAACCCTATTACTGAAAAACAAATTACAGATAAAACCAAAAGTGTAACAGAATGGGTGTTAAAGGGGTGGTTGATTATGATTTCACTTTTCTAACTTTAGTTAGTGTGTAATGTTGCTTTTTTTTAGCTTAAACAACATCTGCAAAGTTATGAAGCTCAAAGTTCAAAGCAAAGGAGATATTTTCTTTTAAAGCTACACTGTGTAGGAATTACTCCCATCTAACGGTGACATTGTATATGACTAACAACTGAATATTACTTTCTAGCCCCTCCCATTCCGAGTGCGTTTTAACTCCTACGGTGGCCGTATTATTTCAAATCTGCCGACAGTCGCGAGTAATCTCCAATCTCCCCCTCGCATTCGTCACGGTGCCACTGAGTGTAAAAACGCAAAAGGCGAAGCTTGAATTTCCAGTTATGTCCCTCTTTGGCTAATGTATTTTCAAGATGGAGGCGCAACATGGCTTCCACCATTCGAGTAGCTTACATATGGCGCTTTTCCACTGCACACCAGCTCGCCTTGGCTCGCCTCGCCTCGCCTCGACTCGCCTTTGTTTGGTTTTCCACTGTGTAAAAGTTGTACCGGTACCTGCTTCCAGGTACTTTTTTTCGTATCACCTTCAGCGAGGTTCTAAGCGAGCCGAGGCGAGCTGAGGCGATACTAAAATGTGACGTGACACACGGCAGACTGCTGATTGGTCAGAGAGAATCATCACTATTCACTGCGCCATCATTGCACGCGCCAGACTGAGTATCCTGAATAACCCCGACATTTTTAAGTAGTTTTGCCAGAGATTGTGTGATATACCCATTACTAATATTATGTAAAACAGCATACACTCGATTTCCTCCATTGTCCTGTGTGTGTGGGTAGCGGGTGTGTGTCGCGTCGCTATGACGACCAGGTACTATTGTGGAGATACTATCTGCAATGGAAAACGGAGCGAAAAGCAGGCCGAGCCGAGCCGAGACGAGACGAGGCGAGTCGAGTCGAGCTGGTACTGGTAATGGAAAAGCGCCAATGGACAGTAGCCTATATAAACTGGACACAGCGACCCCATAGGTTTCAACGGAGAAAAATGAAGTCAATTAGAAGCACTCACTTCCTGACTGGGCAGTGAGGTTAAAAAGATAAATATGATTTATGCAATACAACACAGTAATGTATGTGAGTTTATTGTTGTTCTGTGGGTTAACTGAAAAAAAATGAAGTGTGTAATTCAAGAAATGTCCATTAGGGGGAAATCAAAGGCTGCAGGTAGCTGGCACAAACTATGTTGTGCGTCACAGCCAATACAGCTTGATGCACAGACAACAACGAGTCCGTGTGTCTTCTGATTTATTAATGTCTATTTCCCCCCTTTTCCAGGTATGGACTATTTATAAATGCATTTCTGTCATGAGTTAAGACTACACAGTGGTTGTAAAGCTGGTCTTTTTCTGAACATATGTGAAAAATGTGAGGTTTGAAGAGGTTTAATTATTGTGTTTGACATGCTAACCACGAGGAAATGGTGGGTAAACTGAATATCTAATGTGCTTGTTTAACTGTAATGTAAAGCATACCATCTATTAACTAAAATGGTTAGGATCAAATGAGCAAATGTTATGTGGAACATAGTCCATGTTGTTTTTTTGTATTTCACGGTTAATCTGTTTATTGGTAATTGACTGCTGAAATAGTGTTCCATTTTATTTTAGTGTCAAAGTCATAGAAAAGTTGATAAAGGACTGAATTTTAAAAATGCAGGTTTAGTGCGTATACAAGTTCACAGTTATAAAAGTGAAGTTATAAAAATGTGTACAAAAATTTATTTAAATTACAGTTATGGTGACTGTTGTGATACATTGTTATACATTGCTGATCTCGTCTGCATATTAATGTGAACTAATGAAATTCAGATTTATTAATGTCTATTTTCCCCCTTTTCCAGGGGTGCAACACATGCCTTTGTGAGGTAAAAGGACACAAGCTGTTGTAGCTCCGCCCTCTGTGCGGAGCAGCAGCTCATTTGCATTTAAAGGGACAGACACAAAAAAAGGTGCGTTTTAAAGGGGTCATGACATGGTTTTTTTTATTTCATTATTATGTTCCCTTAGGTGCAAATATAGTATTACTATAGTTTTTTTTACAAAAAACGTTTAAAATGTAGTGATTTATGACCTTTTCCCACCCTGTTTTTCATCCTCTGATTCAAACAGTCTGTTTTGGGGGTGTTTCCCCTTTAAGAGTTCAGTGTTAACGCCCACTGTTATGATTGGCTAACGTCAGTGCCTATGCATCAATTATTAACGCCCCCAGCCAGAACCTGTGCGGATTCGGCGCAACTGTTTAATAGCAGCTGATGCATGTGAAGCGATGGCTCTTGCAATGATAAAACCTTATTATGTTTGAGCCGGAATCAGAGGAAAATGAACGATCACCACAACAACGAAGACTGGATCAGCCCGTGTCCACATGGAAAGTGAAACTATTTTGAATTAATAAAAAAAAAATTAACCCGAGACACTTGAAAACGGATTATTGTTACATAATTTTCCTATAGCTTAATTTGCTAACAGTTTAACATTATTTAACTAATTCCAATGAAATGATAGGGTGTACCACGGACAAAAATGCATGCACAGGCCATATTTGAAGATGCAGCATTGATAAAGGCAACATTTTTAATTTTCTATCACATGTAGGCCTACTAGAAAGGCGACATATTTTGAAGATTCTCTTATACAAATGTGTTTATATTAGCCATGGTAAAAAGTAAGTTTGCGTCGTCGTTGTTGAGCCCAGAATATTCGGCACGGACTTATCTTTGAGCAACAGTTTTCTGGCAAAGCCAAGCATCATATTGGGATTTTTTCCTCAAAACAGTCATCCTTATAATGTATAGAACACTGCCGTGACTGGGACGTCCGCAAAAAATAAAGTGCATCCATTTTTCCCTGACGACTGGATCTTTCAGCGTATTTAAAAAGTAGTTTAAAGTTTTAAATACATTACTTACAGTTTGCGTCGTCGATGTTGAGCCAAGAATAGTCGGCACGGACTTATCTTTGAGCAACAGTTTTATGGCAAAGCTCAAAACAGTCATCCACACGCTTAAACTAACACTGCCGTGACTGAGACGTCCGCAAAAAATAAAGTGCATCCATTTTTCCCTGACGACTGGATCTTTCGCAGCGTATTCAAAGATGTTGTTTGTCCACAGCCAGGAACAGCACATCTGCGGCATCGTAACTTCCCTGTACACAGACCCACTCGCTGTCCGTCGACTGAACACTTGTGAGGCGCGCGGCGCGCGGGCGCGACGATGATACGAAATGAGCGTAGCTGCCTTGCGCTGAAAGCGTAACTGTCTTGTGCGGGAGGCGGTCATATGCAAACGCTGGTACGTCACTTCGTACCGTGACGTCACTTCTTACCATGGATCCAGAACGAGCTGTATTTAGAGCTTGATTAAATAAATGATTCGTTTATAATGGGGAGGACGTCTTAAGCTATGAAACTTGCAGGACGTTTTAATGGTACAAAGACCTCTTATATACCAAAAGATCAAGGCAAATTTGGTTTCTCATGTCATGACCCCTTTAACCAAGTGGCAACCTCCCTGTCTCTCTCTTGAAACCAACACGGAAGTGAATTAAATGGCAATTCATCGACTGGCTGCTTGAGGCTGGCTGCAGAAGTGAGTCAAATCTGTATCTCCCCCATGTTAAAATGCCCAACTTTACAGCAGAAAAAAACATGTTTACAGCCTGGTTCTCTATGTGGCTTTGGTCTATACAGCTAATTTTGCCCTTCATAACAACTGTGAGGGGGGTGAATTTTTTGCATAACTCACCCGTTTAGTTGATTAATATTTAAAGTTCTGCAAAATTAAGGGTGTGTCCACTTTTGAGTGACAGGTGGATTCCCAATGATGTCAATGCTAGCCGGTTAGCTGTCACTTCACCTCAGCAAATTCCAGCTGCTGAACTTGCCATCTCTGCCGTGTTTGTGCTTTTTTTCGGGATTATTTCATATAATTTAATACACCCAGGTATACCTCGCCCACGGCTTTGGATTCCGTCGTTGTCGTCGAGTGTCGTTCGAGAGAACAACCAGCGCTGCATTCCAGTTGTTTTCCTCTGTGAACATGCACTATGGATGTCTATTTCGTTGCTTTTTGGAGTTTTCAGATTTAAAAACGTCTATAGATATAAAGGCTACACTCGTTCTGTGGTGCCGTTGCTCTGGAACATATTATAACATGCTTATGTACCGTCAGATTAAATCCTGCAGGTGTCGCTGTTTCTCCCTCCATGTAATAAATGCACATCCTTGAATGAGTGCGGATTTCTAGCGCATTTACTTGAACTTCATAGGTAATATATCTATGTTTTGACCCATTTGAGAATTGAGATGCGGCCAAAATCAGAATTTAAACTGAATAATAAAGCTCTTGACGAGCGATGCCGCGCTGACGGACCATAGATTGTACAACACAGTGACTGACATGTATGCACATAATCACGGACACACACACTCTCAGAGTAATATTGTAAAGTTACTGCATAATACATTTTCAACTAGCAGAATAGCTGCACAGAATCGCGATACACAGTCTCACTTGTAGCTATGTCTTTTGCTACTGTAGAAAGATTAACGAACCCCCCGAGCCAGTTTCCCAGTGAAATGCTCTCAGACAGCAAGTGCAGTGAGTTTGCTTCTTTCTTCTCTGAGAAAATCAATAATATCAGAAAGGCGATCAGCACATCCTTGAGTTGCACTGGGGTCAGACAGATCAGACCACAACCTGAGAAAGTTACTATGTCTGATTTCAAAGAAATTGATGGCAAAATTTTGGAAGAAACCGTACAGCACCTTAAAACATCAACCTGCGCCCTTGACGCTCTTCCCACATCTTTCTTCAAAAGTGTGTTAAACAGCTTAGAAGCAGATCTCCTAGAAGTGGTAAATGCCTCACTTCTCTCTGGAAGTTTTCCAAACTCCCTGAAAACTGCAGTTGTCAAACCCCTCCTAAAAAAGAGTAATCTTGATAAGACTATATTAAGCAATTATAGACCGATCTCAAATCTTCCTTTCATTGGCAAGATCATTGAAAAAGTTGTTTTCAATCAGCTGAACAAATTCTTAAGCTCGAATGGATACTTTGACAATTTTCAATCTGGTTTCCGATCGCATCACAGCACAGAGACAGCGCTCATAAAGATAATTAACGATATTCGCTTAAATACTGATACAGGCAAAATATCAGTGCTGGTACTACTCGACCTCAGTGCTGCATTTGACACTGTTGATCACAACATACTTCTTGACAGGCTGGAAAACTGGGTGGGTCTTTCTGGGATAGTCCTAAAATGGTTCAGGTCATACTTAGAAGCGAGAGGTTATTATGTGAGTATAGGAGACCATAAGTCTGAGTGGACATCCATGACATGCGGAGTTCCTCAAGGCTCAATTCTTGCGCCACTCCTATTCAACCTGTACATGCTTCCAATGAGCCAAATAATGAGAAAGAACCAAATCTCTTACCACAGCTATGCAGACGACACACAGATCTACTTAGCCCTATCGCCTAACGATTACAGCCCCATTGACTCCCTGTTCCAATGCATTGATGAAGTCAACAGCTGGATGTGCCAAAACTTTCTTCAGTTAAACAAAGACAAAACTGAAGTCATTGCGTTTGGAAACAAAGATGAAGTTCTCAAGGTGAATGCATACCTTCACTCTAGAGGTCAAACAACTAAAAATCAAGTCAGGAATCTTGGTGTGTCTCTAGAGTCAGACCTTAGCTTCAGTAGTCATGTCAAAGCAATAACTAAATCAGCATACTATCATCTGAAAAATATTGCAAGAATTAGATGCTTTGTTTCCAGTCAAGACTTAGAGAAACTTGTGCATGCTTTCATCACCAGCAGGGTGGATTATTGTAATGGACTCCTCACTGGCCTTCCCAAAAAGACCATAAGACAGTTGCAGCTCGTACAGAACGCTGCCGCCAGGATCCTGAGCAGAACCAGAAAATATGAACATATCACACCAGTCCTCAGGTCTTTACACTGGCTTCCAGTCACATTTAGGATTGATTTTAAAGTATTATTACTGGTATATAAATCATTTAATGGCCTAGGACCTCAATACATTGCAGATATGCTCACTGAATATAAACCCAACAGATCACTGAGATCATTAGGATCACATCAACTAGAAATACCAAGGGTTCACTCAAAGCAAGGAGAGTCCGCTTTTAGTTATTATGCCAGCCGTAGCTGGAACCAGCTTCCAGAAGAGATCAGGTGTGCTCCTACAGTAGCCACATTCAAATCCAGACTCAAAACACTTCTGTTTAACATTGCATTTACTGAATGAGCACTGTGCCACTGTTCGTCCGACTGTTTGCACTGTATTTTATTTTATTTTTATTTTTTACTCTAAACTGTTTTAATTATTCTAATTATTGATTATTTTAATTTCTTCTATGTAAAGCACTTTGAATTACCATTGTGTATGAAATGTGCTATATAAATAAACTTGCCTTGCCTTGCCTTGCCTTTTAACTATTATAATATTTCGAAGGGCAAAAACAGGACCTTTTAATTGGCATTCGGATTTTAATCATCTACTGTCACTTTAGCGCGAGGCCCTGTGGAGTCACAGACTTGGTACTGTGAGTAGCATATAGCATTAGCTCCCAAGCATACGCTAACTCCATAACGTCGCGCTAGGTGGGCGTGGTTTCAGATAGCCAGGCTCCTCAGCTCCGCCTCTTTGCCCATATTCTGTTATCCGGGAGTGACGAGCGGTGACGCGAGGCCAAGATGGCGATGGGTGACGTCACGGAAACTACGTCCATATTTCTTTTACAGTCAATGTTTTTTACATGCTTTATAAAAAAATATCTGTGGGGTATTTTGAGCCAAAACTTCACATACACACTCTGGGGACATCAAATACTTATTTAAAATGTTTTTTTTTAATTCATGTGTTCTCATAATATATAATTACAAATATTAACATCCCCTGCAGCATTTTTCAATGCTCTGCCATCTTGCTCTGTGCCAGTTTCGTAGTTGTAGTAATGAAAGATTTGTTTACGCATGACAAATATATTGAAAGCGCCACTTTGTGTTTAGCTTTTACTTTGTTTTTAAAGGGTTAGTTCACCCAAAAAGTATCCCATAATCTACTCACCCTCAAGCCATAGATGTATATGACTTTCTTCTTTCAGCCAAACACGGAATTATATTTTAAAAATATCCTGGCTATTCCAAGCTTTATAATGGGAGTGAATAGTAATGAGGTTTTGAAGCCTAAAAAAACGCATCCATCCATCATAAAAGTAATCCATATGGCTTTCGACTCGCGTACGGCAGTTACCGGAAGCCAAATGATCATAGTTTATCAAGTTAGAAATATGGATATATAACTCTCACAAAAAAGAAGGCCTTTATTAACCCCCTGGAGCCATATGGATTATTTTCCTGATGGATGGATGAACGAGGCCATTTCATTTTTACACTCTAATCTAATTCAGAAAAATAAGCTACATTTTATTTAAGTTATTTTGTTTATTTGAAAACACAAATAATTAGTCCCCCTTACAAAGACGTGACACACAATGAACAAAAAATCGCAATTTCCATCTCATGCTAACTTTAAAATCTAAATGTGTGTGCATAAACACACTCACACAGAAAAACAAGCTAACTGTTAGTCCAGTTATGTGACGAGAAATCACAGGAAAAGGGTACACTGAAGATCTCCCACACAACCACTCATGAGCCTGGGTTCTCCCAAGTTTTTTTTTTCTCCATTAGGTCACCTGATGGAGTTTTTCGTTTCCTTGCCACTGTTGCCTTTGGCTTGCTCAGTTGGGGATATTCAATTTAATTAATCAATGAATAATACTATTGATTAGCATTACCAAACATGGACGTTTTGTTATTATTTTAATTTAATACTGTGAAGCTGCTTTGATACAATCTGTATTGTGAAAAGCGCTATACAAATATTCTTGACTTGACTTGACTTGACCTTCACTTGTGTTGATCAATACTGACACACTGATGTAGAGAATTGCATAAAGTTAATGTTTTTTTTCTACTTTTTTTGTTTTTACTATTTCTTCAGTCAAAGTTTATTCACTGAAGTTCTTTGTTTCTTCTCCTCTTTCACTGGGATAAAGGAGGTAATCATCTTAATTGTTTGATTTTTGACTTACCTGCATTTTTAAAATGCAATGTGTCAAAATAAAAGTCCTTTTGGTATTAAGTTAAAAACAGCATTTGGTAAAACATATTTTACATGTAAGTGTAATATGTATACAGAGCCCCTAAAGGAGCGAAGTGATGTGAGAAAAACAAGGAAGGTACAAATATATTTCAATGCTTTTATATATCAAAGGTTTTGCGTTCCCACAATAAACATTGAAATAATTGTAGTAATAAATTTGAAGAAACAGTGAGGGTATATCAAGGTTATCCAATTCAGATTGTCAACACATTTTGCCAGATAAATCCGCAAAGGGAATTATTTTAATCCTTCTTTGGTCTAGACCTTTAAACTGTAGAGTCCTATCCCATTTGCTCACTAGATGGTAGCATTGTTGTGCTTGTTAGTTCCTTAATTCTGTACTAGTGCAGAGCATCCCTTGACTCTTTGACATCTCTTTATTATTGTATAAAAATGTTAAACCAATTTCTAATCAGCTGCTATACTTAAAGTAAAGACATGTCTGAAAGACAATCTTAGAGACAACCCTGACAGCTTTATAAGGAGACATGATATTTGCACCTATCACTTTCAAATCAACAAGGACCTTTTCAGTGTTACTTGATAATGTTGAAAATGCTTTTCAAACACGTCCAGATAGTTAAAGCTGTTTTCCACCCCAAAATGCCACCAAGCTCTTCTTTGGAAGACATTTTACATATCTCTAAATCTGCCAAGAATCAGAATTGGTCTTGAATCATTTGGCGAGCTGGACCATCAACACAAGAAGAACAATTCATATCATTGCTGGTGCATACATGTTTTAGTTTATAATGTTTTTAGTTTATCTTTGAACAAACAATGTAAAATTCGCCAATTAGAAAGCATAAACCTTTTAGTAAGAAGGAAACAGAAACAGCAGCCCTTTAAGAAGAGATAAAACATTTAGAGTTCAAACATCAAAATACTCAGTTCTAAATAATAACAACAACAATAGATTATAATAATATTATAACATTTAATATTTAGGTATATAATCCTAATATTGAGATAAATAGATCATATATTATTATTGATTGACATGAAAAGATTCTCAAAATAATTATTTTGGTGATTTAATCCACTTTTATGAGAGGGCAGATTTTTATTTTTATTTTTATTTTTTATGTTCAAAACCGTAACAATTAAGGTTCCAGCGCAGTTGCAATCATCATAATCCTTCAATATTTTTGAACCTTTCTTTTTACAAAATGAGCATATGTAAACTGAAGTTGGATGACAGTAAGGGGCTCAGAACTCTATACATATCAGTGTCTTCCTCTGTTAAGATCAGTAGTGCTATCAGAGCAGTTCAGCGCACTCTCAGTGCTAGTAAACCCTGGAGAGAAAAGCTTAAGACACAGCCCTCGATAAGAGACTGTTGACTCCATAAAATGTCACCCCAGTCATATCTCAGTGCTCAGATGAAGGGTCTTTAGAGGAAGGTTAAAAATAGTAACCCATGCCATACAATAAGAAGGTAAGCAGAAATAGAGAGGAAGAAAGGGAATAAATGACTTAGAAGAATAGAAATATACATTAAACATCAGGAAGTGACCCTGAACTCCATGTGAACCTTCTATCTGAATCTACTGCTCAAGATACTTGCAGAGAACTATCAGCATCATGTATTGCAGTCTATATTTGACAGAGAAACATGTTCCTCTCATGCACATGACACCAGCAATAACACTTATTTTTTACATTTTCCGAAAGAAAATGTAACACGCAAAAATACTCCCGCAATGCTAGTTCAGGGTGGTCTGTTTTAAAGGGATAGTTCACACCCAAATACAATTATGTTATCATTTACTCACCCTAATGTTGTTCCAAACCTATATGAGTTTCTTTATTCTGTTGAACACAAAAAGAAGATATTTTGAAGAATGTTGGAAACCAGGCAGTTGGTGGTAGCCATTGACTTCCATACCGTTTGATTACCAAAATTCTTTAAAATATCTTTATTTGTGTTCAACAAAAGAAAAGAAAAAAACCTCATGAAGGTTTAGAACAACTTGAGGGTGAATAAGTGATGACAACATTTTCATTTTTCGGTGAACCCTTCGAATGTTCTTCACAATGAGTAAACAAAACGGTTCTGAAAGGTTCTTTGCAAAGCCCAAAATGGTTCTTCTGTGGCATTGCTGCAAAAAACACCTTTTGGACCCTTTATATTTAAAAGTTTAGACAAACAGTAAGTTTGATCTCTTAAGTAATAGCACACTTCGTCTCACCAAGCTGCGTGATTTGAGGTATAGGCTATATATGTTCCCAGCACAAACAGTGCAAGAAAGACGCAAGCCACACCAAACCGAAGAGTTATGTTTGCCTCAGCAAACACCACTAATTAAATGTTCGTCTATATCTTTAAATTAACTTAATTTGTGCAAAGTAATACCTCAGTGTCACTAGCTCAAATGGCCCAGTGTGCTGTGAACAGTTAGTACACAGCTGCCACGCGTCTGTTTGCTGAAGCGATAAACATCGTCCTCTCTGATGAAAGCTTGTCAACCCAGAGAGCGCCATTACGGCTGATGACTGACAAGTGCAGAATCTCGTAGGATGCCATTTGGGATTTGCTTTTCCAGATGTTTCCAACATATCCTTTCTCATTTTCAGCGGGATTGCGGGCAAATAGCGTACAAACTGAGCGGGGCACTGCATTGTGGTCTCGTACTGTAGTGCCAATCTCGACTGACGCATCTCTTTTGAAGTATTCATCAATTTTGACAACCATCTGCACAGATTACTGGTTTCTTTCCACACATGCACAATTAGAAGTTTGCTGTTGTTGTCTTCTGTTGCTTAGACTGGATCAACCCATCATAGATCGTGCAGAATAACTTCCAGATTTGTTTATAAAGGAAGTACCATATGGATTAAAGTGAATGCATATGTGTGGCATATGGGCAAACTAATTAACGAATAAAAACCAGTTACTTTAGAAAGTTGAATAATTTAAAAGACTTCTTAATCTATTAAAGTTTGTGTGTTCGCATTAACCCAGAGGAATTTTTTATTGCTCTGATGTTTTTAAGCATAAACTTGATCTCAGATGTTCTCCTACAATTCCTTTGGAGAAAAAAAAATAGACAAGGAGACTAAGAAGCAAGATATTTAAACAAAATATAATTATAGCTCTTTATTTGACCTAATTTCTGTTTAGGATAAACAACTGAGTCAAAGAAAGAATACAGAGGAAATTCTTATTCTGAGGTTGTTCTTTCAAACCTCGGGAGAATTATTTGTCACGGCTGGTTGCAGGCAAACAGAAGGCAAACAGACAAAGAATAGAGTTCCAACACAAAGTTTTAATGATAATAGTTCAAATAACAGGCTGAGCAACACACACTAAACACAAACATTACCGGACACTGAGTGAAGGAAAGGTAGCCTACAACTTAACCATTGCCCAACGTTTTCTAAGTCATCTAATATTTTTTTTATCATTTGAATATCAACTTTTTCCCTTTAACCCTAAAAAAGTTTACTGGATCATATTTGATTCAAAAATTATAAACATGATCAAAACTTTGCTGCAAAAAAAACCTGTTGTACACAATCAACTGATTGATTGTCTGATTGATTTATACCGTACTTTTTAAGCAAGTAGGCTAAATGGCCTTTTGGTTTCTTCTTTGCTGTCAAATCTATGTATATTTTTATGAAGTAATTGTAAGATATTATATTGTTACTAGTTCAAGAACATTAACTGAACTGAAGCAACTTAGTAACACTTTAGAATAATGGTCCGTCATTAATAGGTAACTCTGCATGAGTACTACATTAACACTTCAGCTACTAATCAGTAATATACAATTTAGGACTGTTCCTTGTTAGGTGATCAATAATTACTGAATGAGATTAGCCTCATTAAGAACTAATAACTATGACAAATTACAAAGAATTACTGAATGAGATTAGCCTCATCACTATCAACTTATTATATAAAATTACCAATAAATTACTAACCACAACATTACTGTGTCTGAGACATAATCAGTCATCTTTTTTTACCGGTCATAAAATGTATCACTAATTACTTAAATGTTACATTTTCACTTTAAAAGTGTATTTTTCACTTTAAATGGTCCAGATCAGATCACTAAGAGTGTTCTTGAAGAGTGACTAACACTTGAGTAATCAGTTATCCATTTTAGGACCACATTGAGAGTATGCTCACATAATGTTGTAATTAGTAATTCATTAGTTAGTATTGATTAATAAGGAACTTATAAAATTTGATATTACTTACTGATTAGTTAAGCTTGTTTAGTTAAAAGTATAGTAGATGAAGTCTTAATGTAGTAATTGTTCTGCATTACTTCCTGCATAGTTACAGACCATTATTATAAAGTGTTAGATTTACTTGATCATATAATGTTTTTTTTTTTTTAAATCTGAGTATCAAGTATGATACATCATGCTTTTGAGGAACATACATCTCAATCATCATTATTTCATGACTCGTGCCTTGCCACCAAAAAAAACAAAAAAAAAACAGAACTTTGATCATAAAACTAAATATCATCTGATATGTATGCTTTACTGTTATAAAGCATATACATATAACAGTATAACAATATTCAATTCAATTCAATTCAATTCAATACAATTTATTAATGGATAAATTGAAGTTAGTCTGCAGTCTGCAGACTACAGACTAATACGTAGTCTGCTATACTGATAAAGATCTCATTGATTAACATTACAAGGTATCAGAATTTCATCTTGCTTTGTGGCCATATAAATATCAGTAACTGCAGCAAATTACAGTTTTTCCTCAGATGTTTTTTTTCAGTTCCTATATGTCATACTGAGCCATACATTCCTGACATTCTATGATGCTCAAAACACACATGCAAACTTTTTTAATTTTTAGTATTTTAATGTTTAATAAACTATTTAAAAGATGTGTTTTCTGGCTATTAATTCATATGTCAGGGTTTACAGGGTTAAAATTAATTTTTACAAATAAAATAGCCCCAAATTAGCCAATCGTTGACACAAGTATTGAGCTACACAAATACATGTGGTAGCACATCTCAGATCATTCTTGTAAAAAACTGAAGAGTTCATATTGAAATCTTGATGGCATTTAAACTTTTAATTGCAGCATCTTGGCAAATTTGAGCACAGTATGAGACACTTTTGAGATCTCTTTCGAAACTTTAGAGGAAACACGTGAGATTGGGTATTTTTTCTCAAGAGAAATTTTGATCACTCTTTTATCTCAATGCTAGAGGAAGCTAATGAGATTCAGAAAATATCTTATGTTATTTTTCTCCATTTGTTAACCTGAAATAGCAAGCATAGTATGGTGCAAATGTGATATTTCAGAATAAATGCACAAAAATAGTCTTGCAGTGCTGTTCAGAGATCCAGCTCACTTCTTCCTTTGTTGTGCCTGTCAATTAAAACATCAAGTAGCATGCGCGCATGCTGCGCGATGATAATCTTCCACAAATAATGAGGACAGGCAATGAAACTACCATACACAAATGGCTGCAAGTATCTAATCAATTTCTCACAGGGATGAGAATTGGGTTTTTTTTCTTCTTCTCTCCCTATTTTATTTTTCTTTCCCCTCCTCCAGTAAATACAAATTGCTTATGCATCAGAATAGTCATTATCTCAGCTGCCAAGGTACATTGAATCTCAGAAACACGTGCGTTTCCGTGCAGTCTCCAGATCACAGGGATAGGCTAAAGTAGCAGGGCTATTACAGCAGAATACAGGCCCGGTGTCATTCTAATTATTCCCTATCTGCAGATATGCAAGCACTATAATCTGTTTGGGTGAAATAGCCATTTCTGATCAGCGGTGCTGCGTCGAGCTGTTTAGGAATTCACAGCATTTTTGATCTAATCACAACATCAAAATATTCATGACACACAATGATATCTCTCCAAGGCAGGCTGACAGCCATTAACGGGGAAACATGGGTAATTTATTAACACTTATCTAGACCTGAAAAGGCCTTTCACTCTGCTCACCACAGAGAGAAGAGTAAAATAGTTTTATGTGATACCAAATGATTTATAATGGTCAGTAGTTATTTGCAAAAGGGATTTAATTAAAACGTGCCTTCCCAATTTTGTCCCGAGATCTCCTGGAGGAAGTTCGCTAGAGAGGGAAAAACAGCCGTAGGGTTTTGTTTGAACCACCTTTGTTATATTGTGCATATTGTAAATAACAGTCCCCTCTTTGGTTAAATTGTATGGAATCAAGCATGCGATTAGCCCCCAAACATTCGTGCTTCACTACAATAGCCATACTTACTTCGCTAACTCCTACTGCTAACTTTTTCATATACTCCCAGACGCTAGGCTAACATGGTGGATCTCTTTGTCTTCTCACAACCGTTCAATTAACCCAATCACCCACCATCAGAGCCAGCTGCGAGCTCTGATCGCAGTCTTGATAAACACAAAACAAATCAATACGAGCGTTGTAAAGGTTAAATGATGTTATGTTGTCTGTTGTAACGCCGCTGTGTGCTAGAGCAGTGAGCCACTGACTCGCTCTTACCTTGCCAGACTTTTAATGTGCAAAACACTTTCAACTCATTGTATTTACATTCGACTCACCAGTAATTCATTCAAACCTTAGTTTATTTCAAGTTGTTAATCCAAGAGCACATATTACGCTTGTTAATTAGTCTAAATTAGCTGATTCTCTCACACACATCTTTCCTCAGAGGAAGGTTGTTTAGTCGATCCTACAAAAACACGACTTTGGTGTTGAAGTGAACATTTTCCGACTCAAATCCTGTAAAGGGCCCAGCAATCTTTTCTTACAGGCATACAGTCAGTTTCAAAAACAATTAAGCCAATGACATCACTGTAATTACAGTAACTAATTACCCTCTCTAAATGAACAGCTTAGCACACAGAAAGCACATAACACAAAGTGGTTGCAGGAATAGAGCGTCCACTAAACTTATTTTCTGTTCACCTCTCAAGACCACACAAAGGAAGCTCTTGTTTTTGGCTCACGTATGCGTCATTCTGAAGGTACATCATAAATATTTGCACTCAGTTCTTATCAGTGAATTTGCATTAGTCTCTTATCAGTCCTCTTGCCGGGCTTAACTTGATAAGGAGGAAACGCATCGCACGCCTGCTATTAATGAACCTTTGCTTAGTCTGATGTCATTCTTTAGCCAAGACTTCATCAGCATCAAGGAGTTTGCATGCTAAAGATTTCCCCCTTTTTTATTGGGCTGGCTAAAGCAAGCATCACTACTATTGGTCATATACTGTATGAACAAAGCCCTAATGCTAATGTTTAAAGTATTAAACTTGGGTGTGTAACCTGTCTTCAATATTTGTGTTACATACATGAATGATACCTTAAATCACAAGACTTGTTGAAGTGTGTTAATACTTTAGACCTAAGGTGTGGTCACATTAATATAATTTTCATGGGCTAAATCCAGGCATTCCAATAGAAGTCCACTCGATTGAGAATTTAGCGTAAGGACAATTTCGCAACGGGTTCAAGTTGATCATGCGAGTTTGCTGCATTGACCAACAGAATGCTCATTGGTTTGAAAGTGACTTCTGTGTAAGCTGTGCTTTATACACCTTATTTTTAATATAAGAGCAGGCGTGGACATTAACTTAATGTGTGAGGCATCCGGTGTCATCAGCTTGCCCATTTTATAAAAAGAATGATCCCTTTGTCAGACTTTCTGGCAGTGTGGCAGCTACTGCCAAATGTCTCTCAATGTGTACTGAATGACGTTAAAAAGTTTACAGGAGTCAGTTTGCCTCCCGTCCACCTTAGTTCAATGGCGTAGTAGCTATGGGGGTTTTTAGGAATCAGAAAAAAAGTATTTTTCAACCAAGAACTAAAGTCTTTCTTGGTGAAAGGGGGCATAGAAAATGTACCCCTCCCAGAGAGAGAATCAGGGTTCTATAGCCAGTACTCTAATGTACCCAAAAAACTCTACTCTTTGGATTTACAGATTCAAGATAAGCCATGTTCTGGCTTAGAAGCTTAGGGTTTCATCCTCTGAATGATCCCTTCAGGGTTGTAAGGGTCACGCACCATGGGCTAAGTGCTCTACGACTTTGGAAGGAGCCCTGCTTCCTCAACAAGGGCTAGGCTCTCAGAGCAGGTTGCCGTTGAATTTAGTGACGGACGCCTCCCTCACAGTCTCAATGGCAGCCCAGTCAGCCAGTGGCTTTTGGGGTGACCCTCATCTTTACTAGCACATTTACTGGAAATGAGGGCAGTATTTCTAGCATTGAAACACTATCATGTGTTAGTACGCAGATTCTGCTCTGGGCAGAGGAAAGTTATTGTCTCTGAAGCCAGTTTACATTCCGGTGCATGCAAACTTGGGGGCAGATATCCTGTCAAGGCAGGGGCTAAGCCCCGGGGAATGGCGACTTCATCCTTAAGTGGTGGAGTCTTTATGGCAGAGGTACGGCCTAGAGGAAGTTGACCTGTTTGCCTCCAAGGAGATGACCCACTGTCCCCTCTGTTTTACCCTCACACCTCCCACTCCTCTGGGGCTGGATGCCATGGTACCGACATGGCCGAGGCTGCATCTGTAAGCCTTTCCTCCGATAGCACTGCTTCTGGGGATTCTAGCAAGGGTTCGCCAGGACCGAGTCCACCTTCTGGCTGCTCCGAGTATGGTTATTGGACCTGGTATCTCTCCTAGACAGCATTTCATGGGAGATGCCACCATACCCCAAGCCGTAGATCTGGAGACTTTAGGTCTCGCCCCCGAGGGGTACCAGCTCATAGATTCTGGTCTCTCAACAGAGGTGATTGAGACAATTTTGAGTTCTAGAGTCCCTTCCACCAGGAAGCTGTATGCCTTAAAAAGGTGACTCTTAAGTTCATGGTGCGAGCAGATCCACTTGAATCTAGTCAGCTGCCCTGTTGGTTTAGTGCTGGAGTTCCTTCAAGAACAGCTTTTAAAAGGTTTGACCCTGCTACGCTAAAGGTCTACGTTGCCGCCATTCCTGCTAGCCACATACCTTTAGATGGAGCTTCTATTCGGAGACATCCTCTGGTGTCTTGGTTCTTGCGAGGTGCCAGACGGCTGAGGGCTATCTGTCGGTCATGAGTTCCTTTCTTGGACCTAGCATTGGTCCTGGGAGCCTTAGCAGAAACCCCATTCGAGCCTTTGGAGTCAGTCTCTGAAAAAATGCTGACTCTTAAAGTGGCTCTGTTACTAGCATTGACTTCCCTTAAGAGAGTAGGAGACTTGCAAGCCACTTCAGTAGCTTCTTCCTGCTTAGACTTTGCTCTAGGTGATGTCACACCTATTCTGTGGTGCATAGCTATAATAAGTATAGCTATAATACATATAGTACAGAGCTATAAGTCTTCTATGGATGGTCAGTCAGTGGTCCTGCAGGCTTTCTTACCTTCAACTCATGAGACGCAAGAGAAAGAAGGTCTGCAGCTGTTATGTTCGGTCCATGCTCTGGGGATTTATGTTCTCCGCTCAGGCAAGTGACGTAAATCCTCTCAGCTGCTTTGGTGGCCGCAATAGAGGAAACACGGTCACCAAGCAGCGTATCTCGTATTGGATCACTGACACAATCATCCTCTCCTATGAGGTCTGTGGTATCGCATCGCCACAGGGGTTAGGGCCCACTCCGCTAGGAGTGTTGCGTCTTCCAAAGCTCTGGATAGAGGTGCATCCTTATAAGACGGCAGGATGGTCCTCTCCGCACACATTCATCGTGTTTTATAGGACATGGATTCAACCCCAGGGTGTCAAGTCCTTCAGGGTTCATCTGGACTCATCCTGAGCTCAACAACTGTCTGTGCAGATACACAGCTTTGTTGGGCAGGCACTATCCTTTGGCTTTGTTGTCTCTACGTTATCAATCAGGAATTAGTCTCGCGTAGACCTTCAGACTGACAGCAGAAGGTCTGGACTCTATTGCAGCTTTTCTTGGCCAAGGACCGCCCAAGAGGACGTTTTACTGACATGCAATCCAACCAATCAAAGTTTGTTCTGTTCTGCATCATGTTTAGGGGCATGACAATATAATGTTGATGTCCCTACAATATCAGACCGGCGTGCATCTAATAAATTATTAATTCAAGAATGTTGTGCAAGTTTTACTGCAACAATGGAGCCGCGCACTTCACATACTTTTGAAAATCCAGCCTTTAGTTGATCCTGGTAAGCACTCATTGTCCCAGTTGTAAACACAAGGCTTTCTTCTTCACGAGGGGCTTTGGCGTCACAGATTTTTTTTCTTGGTGGACCGTTAAAGAACGCGACCCACAAGTCTCCTGGACATCCTGTAGAATTCAACCGAGAAGTCAGATCGCGACTTCGAAAGTGTTTCCAGAAAAGTGTGCCATATGCATCAGACGCTTAGCCAACGTGGGTGTGATGTCTGTGACTAATCAGGAACTGGCGTGTGTAGACATGTGCTTCAGACACGAGCTCACGCATAGTGTAAACGACCTTGACGCAGCATCTCATTCCCCTCTCAGCAAACCGGGTTATATACACAACCTGAGACTTTTACTTGCGTGTTGAAGGTTGGTGCATTATTGACAATAAACAATGGGCCTTTTTGCCTACAAAATGTTGGTAATGTGACCACAACTTTATTGATGATAGAATGGACAAAAGTCCCATTGACTTAATTGAAGTAAATTACTTAATTTTTTCTATTGTAAATCTAAATACATTTTACTAAAAAATTGTGTCATGGAAACCAGGCATCTTATTTTATTAATTGAATTTATTATGATGAACTGTTACCACACAAAAGCTGTTTATTTTCGGGAACTGGGGCATCTCAATTCACTTACATTTAAAAAAGGTCTCCTTGTTAAACATTTCACTTTGCGATTGTTAAAAAAGTATGTATAGTATGATGAAATTCAGAAGTAACACATCCACCATGTTGTTACTGTCAAGTGACTTACAGACGTCCATTGCTTCACTTCACTTCCATTCATAAATTATATCCCATGGTATCATGGGATAGTAAAGTGTGCATTGAATGTACACTACAGAATTTCGGCAGAATTCTGGTATAGGTCACCCGGGGATTTTTCACCTACTGTTTTTCGAATATGTATTAAGACACAATTCTTTTGGCATACTATTTTTCACATACAATAATAGGGAATTATTCGATTTCGGATGCAGCATCAGAATATACAATGTGTCAGTAATATGCTACAAACTACCACTTTAGCAGCCACATAACACAGCTCTGACCACTACCCCAAAAACCCCAGCATCGTGGGAGTTTTGCACAGGCAAGAACCACTCAGACCCTGGTTTTCAGGAAGTTTAATTTGGACTAATTATATGTTATATATTCTGCCTTTAAATCATGTGTTTTAGTTTCTGCATTTTTATAGGACCAAACAAACCAAACAGGCCAATATTCAATCAAATGTTATGGTTTAAAAACATTTTAAGATATGTACATCATCTCTATTGTGCTATTAATACTCAAAAAATTATTTGACTTGACCCTCTGTTTGACAAATATAATATATACAGTATATATATACAGTAATGAAATATATATACAATAATGAATATATATATATATATATCAGACAACAGACATCTATGGGAGAAGATATTCCTGAGGATTGCAAAGTGGAATAACTGTGAAGGTTTTATTAAAGCATACAACGTTGTGTGTTGTTTAAGTTGTAAAGTTCAATAAATTGTCCTTGTGAGGTGGGAATACTGTTCTCTAAGTTCTGTTTCATTGCTGCTACTTTCATGTTAACATGTATAATATTCAAGCCTTATTAGCAATTGAAAAGTATTTTAACATTTATTCTGACTTCCAGAGTAAGTGCATTACTGTAAATTGTTTTAAGCATCATATCACAGATGCTGTCTAGAGAGATTGCACTGTAAAAAATGTGGCTGCGATTAGTTAAAATTTGTTGAGATAACTTAAATATCCAACTTAACCAAACTAAACTTAAGTTAACTAAACTTAATATTTTAAGTCAAGCTTGAACACATACTTTTTAAAGTTGAAACAATGTTGGATTTTAAGTTGTGCTAAATAATCGCAGCAATTTTTTTTTACAGTGTGGGTTGGGTTGTGGGCCACTGCTGATGAAGTGTTCGAAAAGTTGTTCTGTGTTTTCTCATCTTTCTCTTTGCTGCTGATTTGAAAGAACGGCCTCTCTTCACCTCACACTGTGAGATTCCCCCATCTGCTTCCCCTCCATTTCATCAGCGCACAGATCGACGGCAGCCCTTCCCTCTATCACAGTCACCTCACCGCATGCCACGGATTTGAAGATTAGCTACTCCCATATTTTCCCTTTCAGCGTTTATCTCCTACAAGACACAGCCATACTGAAAAAGGGCAAAATCACAACGAGACACACGTATGCCTTCAGGCCTTTTAATTACAAATGCAATGAATTAACTGAGCTGAGGAGCGGGTTATTTTAAAATTAAGGGGACACATTTGATATTTTGTTTGAGCCTTCTTAAAAATGCCTTGTCTCATATTGCTGTCATTGCATTTTTTATATTCTTAAAATTGCTTTCATTTTATTGTAGGCCCCTTGCATGACTTTCAGTCTTGCACTATTGCAAATTATCAGATTTTTCCAATTATTTCTATTGTATGATACATGTTAAACTCAGCTCTTAATATGTTAAAGTTTAGCAATAATTGTACACTGTTCTGAAAGCCTCTGTGTCCAAGACAGGCCCCAACATCCCAGCAACCGTTTAGGACAATGTGGTTTAAAAAATGGATGGATGAATGGATGTTCCCGAGGGATTGCTTCTTCCATCTTAAACTACTTATACTACTTCCATCTTTAAAATCACTAATGCCCAAGTATGATGCAGTCACCACCAGTCATATTAGTTGATTTATTTGACATGGAACAGGTTGCCTTATGGGTGGCAACATTTTGCAATCACATGACCAGTCTAATACTCACATTATCTGGGTAATCACATTATTAAACATTGTTTGGATGTGTCATGATGTGCAATCTTTCTTTTTTTTATAATAATAAGTACACATTTTGTTGTTTATGCAATGATCATTCAACTGGCTTCAAAGAGTAGCCTTTTTGACAAAGCATGATGGTCAGCGTTGAAACTTCAGTAAAAGCAAATGGGAAATAAAGACATTCATTGTATGATACGGATCATGAAGCAGCTCAATGATGGATGTTTCATAACTCTATAAGAGATCCTCGTATATAGAGATGACACTCCGAGAGCTATTGTCTCCTTGCACGCTAACAGCTGTCTTTATCTTTTGTTATGACACGACAATCTCTGACAGAAGCCTAATTACTGTTTAAGTTAATTACCAGCACTACACTGATGCTCTGCCTTCAGTTCAAGGCTCTCAGCAGCTAATTGACATGTCGGCTTCTGCATATTTGAACCATAATGGTGGCATGCCATTATCAAACCTCTAATGATCAGGTGCCGGGCATTATATGAGGAAGAAGGGCATTTCTGTCCAGGCCTCTGAACTCCCCTCACCCCATGTGATGACTCTCTCTGCCCCCATCACTACTCTGATGCACGAGATGCTACAGCGGTGACAGCGCTAGGAGAGGATGTTCTCAGAGAGAGGAAGTGAGCATGTGATGGATAGTAATTATGGAGTTGTTCATTTGATAATCCTGTCTACTGTCCCACAGGGAGCTAATTAAACACTGGGAGCATTCATTAAGCCTGCACCTGTCTCACTGCAAATGATAATGGGCCAAAGTTCATCTAAGCTGAAAATGTCAATGACGGAATGGAGGAAGATAGGAAACATTGTAAGAGCTGTTGTCTTGATCGACTCAAAGCATCAATGCACTTTATTTTTGATGAATGACTTTATAATCTAAGCCCCTGGGAAAACAGTTTTATTTAAATGTACAAGTGCTTGATGTTGTTTTCAGATTTTTAAGGTGTCTTAAAAATCTCTGCTGATTTTTTTCCTACTTAAAAGCAACATGAATTTAAAAAGGACCATATTTACTTTCTTAAAGGGACACTCTGTAATTTATTTCCTCATTTAAAAAAACGCTGTACACATATTTCATTTAATTAATGAATTAATCTAAATCATGGCCACAGTCCTAGTTCCAACCCTGCTCCAACATACACATCTGTAATTTTTTAAAAAGCCTGAAGAACTTAGTTGGATAAGGTGTGTTTAATTAAGGTTGAAGCCCTCCAGGAACTGAATTTGACACCCCTGACCTAAATAATGGCACTGTTAATTAATAATTCATGAATTAGTTGTGCATGTCCAACATCTTCAATATTCATAACCTACAGGCCAAATTAACAGAATTATTAAATCTAAGATGGAAATGTCAGGGACAGAATGGAATAAGTCAGAAAACAATGTACGAACTGTTGTCTTGATTGACTGGAAGCAGCAGTGTTTTTTCTTTTCTTTTTTGATGAACGACTTTATACATTTACACATTTAGCAGACACTTTTATCCAAAGTAGCTTACAAGAGAGGAACATAATACACAATGCCAAGTTTATTGATTACTAGACAACTAATAGAAAAGTGTGTGTGCGTGCGTGCGTGCGTGCGTGCGTGTGTGTGTGTGTGTGTGTGTGTGGTTTAAGGGTGTTTGGTGGTTAAGTGCTTGTGAGAGAGGTGTATCTTGAGCTGTTTCCTAAAAGATATGATTGGCAGCTCATTCCACCAGAGAGGAACAGAGAGGGTTAAGGGTTTGGAGAGTGACTTTTTGTCTAGTTGTGAAGAAAATAAAAGGCATCGCTTATTCAGTGACTTTAACTAACGGAAGGGAGTGTGCACATAAGAGCGAACTGAGGGAGGGAAACCAGTTTTATTTTTAAATGATACATTTTTAAGGTATCCTCTGCTGAACATTGATACTTTTTAAATTAAAATGTACCTTATTTACTTTCTTAAAGGGTCTTTAAAAAAAGTAAAAAAAAAAAAAAGTAAAAAAAAAGTAAAAAAAAGTAAAAAAAAACACATTTTTAATAAAAAATAATCATAATTATTATCATAAATAATGTAGCTGTTATTTAATAATTCATGAATCAGATATACATCTCCAACATTTTCAAAATTCATCAAAACCTACAGGCCACCTGAGCAGAATTATCAAATCTTATTTGCATAATCTATTGTTATTGTGTTATCACTTCAATTAAAAACAGACTTTTATGGGTAAGGGGAAGCACTGATTGATTATATTTTGAAAGGATGAAATTCAGATCCAACTTTAGGATCACGTAAGACCAGACATTTATGTTACATTTTTACATTGTTCAATTTTAATTATGAAACAGAAAGTTCCCATGCAGCTGCACATCACTGCACATCTTCCACAGAGACCAACTATCTTTGTTTACATGTCAGAGAGTTTACTTGTTTGTGCAAACGTGACACTTCATGGATTTTCTTCTTGAAAATAAAAATAAAATGTGTGTCCTTAGTATTTGTCTTCAGTCTCTTCACAATATATTAGGCCTTTATATCTTATTGCTTACATACTGCTTTTATTTGATAGGTATTTTTGCATTTATAATAGATGTATTTTTGTTATTTTGGAATGGTAAAGATTATTATAGCTATTAATAATGTAATACTGATTATGTAAACCGTAAAAGCACACAAACCACTGTAAAAAATGGATAATTAATTAGGCTCCTTGCTTAATGACTTGTAAAAAATATATTTCAGTGATCTCATAACCAGAGTCGGAGTGACAGGGGTTGAATTTGCTCTGTGCGAGTGTTATAAGTAGAGGTGTTGTTCTCTTAATGATTAATTACCTAATGTCAGCGTGCCTGTGCGAGGGGCAGCCACACACAGAGACTCCGTCAGGTTGTTAGTATGTGTGATGATTAGCAGTCCAAGCCCATAGGGACACATATTAATGAGGCCACATACAGTGTTAACAATTCATATCAATTCTTAAGGCAGGGCCTAAATTAATTAAGCTCTCATTTACAGGCACACGGAAACCCCTCTGGATTTAACCCGAAGAGAGAGTGTTAATAATGCTTTTTGGAGTAGCATTTACACAATTAATTAATTCTCATTAACAGCTAGTGAAATATAATAGTTATCAAAAGGACGTTGAGGTGATGTCTCAATAATGACGAGCCTGATGCTTCACTCCCTCTGTGGTCAGTCAGCAAAATCGCATTTAGCCTGAGCATTTCATTTGAAATATGACAGTATATTGCGTCTTGCTAAAAATTGCATCTTGCTTTTAAAATGTGTATAATTACAGAAAATGCATATATATCTATGCAACATTCGGATAACACAATGGAAAATTGTATTACTCAGATGTTGAGATGACTTATGCTCAAAATCTATCACCTTTGTCTAAGATAGAGCTGTACCTCTTCTGTACCTCATTTAAATCTTCTTAGAGGAGGCATGTGAGATGACTGACTGGGGTCTTTTTCTTGACAAGAGACTACCAGACATCTTAATCTGATCTCAATTTGGTCGCATTGTCTAGGAGAAACAGATCATTTGTTATGAGTTCTCATTTAAGGCTACATTTACAGGACAAGGATGTACTAAACACGGAAAAGTTTTTCCTTTGTGTTTTTCACATACAGGTCCGTGAAAATGACTAAAAACGTTTAATTATTCATGCCAGGCCAGTAGTTGGTGATGTCTACTTTTCTTATCTATTCAAAAAAAAAAAAAAATGCGTTGGATTGTACTGTGAAGGGTCATAGCACTTACATACTGTTGTCCTACTGCTAGTTTAATTACTTCTATTGTTTCTCATTTGTAAGTCGCTTTGGATAAAAGCGTCTGCTAAATGAATAAATGTAAATGTAAATGTCACATTCTAAAGAAATACTACGCAACAATAGGCCGAACACGTAATACGCATGCACACTACGTCACCGGTTTCACAAATTCACATTTTTTTAAAGTTTACACGGAGACAATAACAATATGGCTTTCAAAAACTTGCTCTTTGAAACCCGTTTTCAAAAGTTTTCGTTTATTGAAAATGTTACTACAATAACTTTAACCATGGTATTTGTAGTCAAATTGTGGTTAAATGGTAATCAATCCACCAAAAAAAAAAACATGGTTACTACACTTTTACTATAACAAAACCATTAGGCCCCTAAAACACCATTGTTAATGAACTCCTAAAATGCATTAAAAGTTGTCAGTTTTTAGTTGTTAGTTTTTAGTTTTATTTGTTAGTTTTAATAAAACAGTGTCATGTAAACGCCCACTAAGATTTTTCTTTCCTGTTGGATTGGATGACCCAGAGGAATATTTGTGTTGTCTTTCATAGCTTAGGAGATATTGAGGATCTTTAAATATAAAGCTTGTTGTTTGTTGATGTTTCTCCAAAGAGAAATAAAAACAGGCATAAATGAGACAATTGTAGACATACAGTGAGTACAGAGCTACAAAACCGTAAAAAAATTAGGGGTCTGTAATATGTTTTGTGAAATAAATAATGCTTTTATTCGGCAAGGAATCATTCAATGAAGTAAAAGTGACAGTAAAGACATTTATAATGTTATAAGTGATTTATATATATATATATATATATATATATATATATATATATAAAAACTTATCTCGGTTTCCACAAAGATATTAAGCAGCACAACCCGTTTCAACAATGATGATAATAATACGAAATGTTTCTTGAGCAGCAAATCACATATTTGAATGATTTCTGAATGATCATGTGACACTGAAGACTGAAGTAATGGCTGATGAAAATTCAGCTTTGCCATCATAGGAATAAATTATACATTTAGGCCAACATTTAATTAAAAAGCAATTATTTTTCATTGTAAAAAAAATCATAATATTACTGGTTTTACTGTTTTTGATTAAATAAATGGCTTCTTTTAAAAACTTTCAACCAAACTTTTGAACATGAGTTCGGCTCCAACCTTGATCAAGCTCACCTATAACTTTCTAGTAATCCTGAACACTTGATTAGCTTGTTCAGGTGTTTCCCAGACAGCAACATAGTGGCTACGTCCGAAAACTGATAAATGCTGCCTTCGGAGGACACATTCGGGTCGGAAGGCATCAAGGCACGTCCGGATGTAATGTTAGTTTCACTTCCTGTCTCCTGAGATACCTTCATCTGATCGATTTTTGAAGGCAGCATAGATCTGTCCCTTGCCTTTGATATCCCACAATCCTGTGCTTTCCAGTCTGTGACAGTTGAGCTAGAAAAATAAAGATGGCGTCTGAAAGTTGTGGCTGGTCATCAGTTTGTGTGTAAATGTAAATTTGTGATGAATGTTTTCCACTTTCTAGCGAGAAATTAATATTGTAGTAATTAAATATGTACATAATTTTCACTAAAGCTTGCTCTATTTTGCTGTAGATCATTAAACCGTAACACTGCCCCAGAAGTCTTTCCGAAATCAGTTTTGTGAGGTACCTTCGTGCGCAAACACTGCATTTAAAGTCGGCCTGCGAGACAAGTCAGCTGTCTACGTTTTGATATGCAGCCAGTGTCTGCCCAGATCTGGTACACGTGGAATCCACACATACCAGATGTGGGCCGGCTCTGGACCGACACTATGTTGCTGTCTGGGGTTTGATTACTTGGAGCTAAACTCAGCAGGAAAGTGGAAAGTTAAGAATCCTTGCTATAAAACACTTAAATTAGCACAGATAATTTGGTCTTGGACAGTAAAATAAATTTGAGGAGAAATGTTAATTTTGAAATTTGATTCCAGATTTCAAATCTGAGCACCATGTGAGACATTTGTGAGATCTGTGAAACTCTTGAGGCGACGGTTTTGGAGACTTTATATCAGGTAAAAATCTGAGAAACCAACATCTTCATTTGATCGTCTTTGCATCTCATTGAGAAAAACTGTGAAACAATTTGTGAGATCTGTGAAAGTCTTGAGGAGAAAGTTTTGGAGACTTTATCAGGTAAAAATCTGCGTAAACCAACATCTTCATTTGATCTTCTTTGCATCTCGAGAACAACTGAAACAACTGAAAAATCAAAGAAATGTAATTTGTGATATATAACTCTAAAAATGATTCAGAGCATGCAGCGCTTTTAGTATCCCCACAGAAACAAGATTGCGACAACCGGCTCTTTTATTCCTTACGCATCTGTGATGTGTGATAGCACCACAGAGTGTGTGTGTGTGTGTGTGTCCATGTACATGTGTGACAGCCCCCGATTTCTGGCCCCAAGCTCGTTCCCTTTCCATCAGCAGCCGTTTTCAGGTGGCATGCAGTAATTTCATGGCTCGTTGAGGGTGCGCAAAACCTGGGCCACTGTCACTGTTAACTTTCCTCTCGCCTGGAGCTTTTAAATGAAGTTATTAATCCAGCAAACACAAGCGGACCGGTCTCTCCCGTGGGGAGGAGCAAAATTCACTGCCCCCGTCGACATCCGTGTCGCTACGAACCGTGTAATGGCAATTTCATTTGTTTTTTAAGATAACTTTGACGTCACCTCAGTGGACGTTACCCTTTCGGCCCGGTCGCACTTCCACTTCCTCACCACGTCGCGTGCGGCGTCCTCCATGTTTCCACCGCATTGGTTTCCCAACCTCCATGTTCTGACGGTGCATCTGTTTCCTGTTTAATTGAATCAAGCCTTTCGAGTTTCCATACTCTCCCTGCACTGTGTAAATGTGGTAAGACCACAGAAGTAAACATCAGAGGTAGTAGGAAGCAGCTTTTGCCATTCACGGCTTATCACCAAAGACCCATATGTTCACATAATATGCCTCCAATTTGAAGGAAGGGATAACATTGTCTATAAAATATCCTTCGCAGACAATGTTGAGAGACTAATACATCAAACTAAATTTGTTTGTCTTACTGTAAATATAATCTTCTGCTTTGTTTTTAGGTGGAGTTAAAGCTCTCTTGAGTAATTTTAGCAAGATTTGTCCGTTCTAGATTTTTTCTCTCTCTTTATGGATAGCACACAGGTGGGTAAAAGGTTGGCGGGGATGATGTTTTGCCAATTTATTTTATCAAATGAACTAAAAACGAACTTCAAATATATCTCACGCCAGAGGCGAAAACATATGCAAAACCCATTACACAGGCTTCACCCTACCCCATTTCACACTATAATTCTATCAGATATCCTTTTAATGGCCTTCAGAAATGTGAAGGTGATGGAAGGTAGGTGCAAGGAGTTGAGGGCTTCAGACAAGCCAGATAAAGTAACAGGATGAATTGTGCCTTAATTGTTACAGCTCAAGTCAATCTTCTCAGAGAGATGGGGGAAAACGCATGGAGATGCATGCCACAAAAGTCCAGACTTGCATAGTTTCTTGAGAAAGATCTCAGTATTGTTTGTTGGGTAGATCTATAAGAGCACTTAAATCATTAAGGATTTGATGTTACATCCAAAACCATCATAGGTGATTAACTTTGTCCCTTATGACTGTTCTCTTTATTTGCAGTATACTGTATATCACTGTATTATTACTGTATATTACTGTATTTTTTTTTTTTGGCAAAATAAATTGAACATGGCACGTTTGATGCATCTCTATTTCAGTGGACAAGTGTTTCAAATGTATAATTTTGAAAAATTAATGCATCAAAGGTATCAACTAAATTTAGGCACTTTCACTTTTGGCAGGTACATTTATTGTTTCACAAGTTCATACTCATGTAATCTTTGAATATAATGATGAAAAACAAATTAGGCTTGCTGTCCAAAATAGGGGTCTTGAACTTGAGATTCAGCTCTGAAGTTTGTTTTAAAATGTATAAAAATAAACGTGGAGCTGGAAGAACTGGTACTTCATGGTACTGAAATATGGGTAACACTTTAAAATAAGGTTTCATTTGTTAACTTTATTCATGTATTAACTAACCATGACAATTAATTTCTTACTGTATTTGTTCATCTTTGTTAATGTTAGTTAATAAAAAATACAGCTCATTGTTTGTTCATGCTACGTCACAATACATAAACTTGTTAACAAATGCAACTTTTGATTTTAATGTTGTATTAGTAAATGTTGAAATTAACATTTAACAAAGATTAATAAATGCTGTAAAAGTGCAGTTTATTATTAGTTCATGTTAACTAATGTAGTTAACAAATGTTAACTAATGAAAACTTATTGTAAAGTGGTACCAAAATATACAACTCTTTCATTTTGACAAGATTAGATACATTTACTCATCCAGAACCTTCATTTAGAGCATAAAGCAACACAGGACAATTGTCTTAGTGTAGTTTATTGAGAATAATACATTTCAAGAATGTTGTCGTAAGAAGTAAACTTTAGCATTATTTTAAAAAGAGTAATTCTTACGAAAATAATAATTTAAAGGGTAACTAAACCCCTGGTCTGAGCCTGACTCCACCCACTGGCAATATTTGAAAAATGCTGGAAAAGTGGGCAGAGCCCAGTGGAGGGGGGCGTGCTCCTCCACTGGGAAAAACTGTGCCCCTGAGACATGTCTCTCTGTAGGCAAGGGTGTGGTTAGCTGGTACCCTCTTACATCACAGGGTACCACAACTGCCAATAGGAAAATTCAACTGCAGTAGCCACCGTTCAACCTGAATGGGTAGCACTCAGACGTTTTTACACCATATAGTGTAGAATTAAAACACTTTATACCCACATGTCAAAAAAATTACTTGAATCAATGAACAACATTAATAAAGTCACAGACTGACAGATGATTAACTAAAAAAAGTTGTTTTAGGGTTTAGTTACCCTTTAAACGAATATTTAGGCCTAATTGTGAAATGTAATGTTTTCGGACACTTAGCTGAATGTTAATTGCTACCAAATTAATATAAATTTAATAGCTTAAATGTATTATATTAAATGCAATTAGCTGAACTTTAGAGTACATTTACATTTTACATTTATTCATTTAGCAGACGCTTTTATCCAAAGCGACTTACAAATGAGAAACAATAGAAGCAATTAAACTAGCAGTAGGACAACAGTATGTAAGTGCTATAACCCTTCACGGTACAAAAAGTTTTTTTTTTTTTTTTTTTTTTTTTGTAGAACAGAAAAGAAAGTGTTAGTGTTAGTAGTACTGGATCAAGTGCTCAGGTGCTGCCGAAAAAGATACGTCTTCAGCAGTTTCTTAAAGATGGCTACAGACTCAGCAGCTCTGGCTGAGTTAGGCAGACCATTCCACCAGCAGGGAACAGTCATGGTGAAGGTCCGAGAGAGAGATTTCGTGCCTCTATGAGATGGCACCACCAGACGCCGCTCACTTGCAGAGCGTAAGTTTCTGGACGGCACTTAAGTCTGAATTAATGAGTTCAGGTACTTGTTCTGAGCCACTTGGACCTAAGTATATCCTTATATGTGTGACTGTTTCTGTTGAGTCTTGTTAGTCACTTGTCTTTTGTTTTCCCGCCACTTATCCGTTGCCATGTCTACCATCATTAGTTCATCATCATCACCTTTGTCTTGTCAATCATCTTCATCCGTGTCACCTGGTTTATGTTCATCCGTGCTGTATTTAGTTCCCTCTGTTCAATCAGTCTTTGTCTGTTCTCGTCTATGTAACATTGTTATTAGTGTGTGTATTCTGCCTACTTGTATTGCTTAAGTTATATTTGTAAGTAAACAATTTGTATTGGAGCCTTCTCCCTTCCTCGGCTGCCTGCACGCACCCTGACAGAATAACGGACCTTTAAAAATGAATGTGGAAGACTGGATATCTCAAAACGGTCGCTTGCTGGAAGATTATGTGGAGGTTTACCTCAACCTTTATCAGGACGCGAGCTGGGATGAGGAATATCTCAAACAGCAGTTCTGGAGCGGGATGGACGGTCTACTCGCCCAGATGCTGCTGTTGGGAGATGTTCACCTCTCTTTTAACGAGTTCATCGACCGCACCTTGTGGGTATGTGGATCCTCATCGAGAGTCCAGAGTCCCATTCCGCCCGAGACCGCCCGTCCTGTTCCTGTCCTCGTCCAGAGTCCGGACGAGAAGGACTTAATTTACCTTTTTACGAGCCTGCGCATCACGTCATGCCCGCCAAGCCCGCACATCACGTCTTGCCCGCCGAGCCCGCACATCACGTCATGACCGCCGAAATCGTACATCACATCTTGCCCGCCGACCCTGCACTTCACGGCAGTCCTGCCGAGCCCGCGCATCATGTAATGCCCTGCCGAGCCCGAGACTGTAAACGTGATGCCCGCCGAACCAGAGCCTGAGACGGTTGACGTGATGCCCGCCGAACCAGAGCCTGAGACGGTTGACGTCATGCCCGCTGAGCCTGAGCCTGTTGACGTCATGCCCGCTGAGCCTGAGCCTGTTGACGTCATGCCCGCCGAGCCTGAGACGGTTGACGTCATGACCGCCGAAATCGTACATCACGTCTTGCCCGCCAACCCTGCAATTTACGGCAGTCCTGCCGAGCCAGCGCATCATGTAATGCCCTGCCGAGCCCGAGACTGTAAACGTGATGCCCGCCGAACCAGAGCCTGAGACGGTTGACGTGATGCCCGCCGAACCAGAGCCTGAGACGGTTGACGTCATGCCCGCTGAGCCTGAGCCTGTTGACGTCATGCCCGCTGAGCCTGTTGACGTCATGCCCGCCGAGCCTGAGACGATTGACGTCATGCCCGCCGAGCCTGAGAAGATTTACGCCATGCCTGCCGAGCCTGCTTCACCTCTGGTCCCGTCCCGTCCAGCCCAGAGCCTTTTTCACCGCTGGTCCCGTCCAGCCCGGGGCCCGTCTTGACACCAGAGCCTGAATACCCACCCAGCCTCCCTCTCCCACCTCCTCCCTACCTTTTCACCACCACTGCCTGGCAGCCCTTCTGCTCCTCCTACAACCTTCGAGGAGGTGGAGTCGCCGTGGGTCTGCCTGCTGCCAACTCCCTCAGGGTCGGTGGATCCCCGGTCTCTGCCTCTGACCTCCTCAACTTGGACTCTGCTGCAGCCTGTCGGCCCATTACCTCCACCGTGGCTCTTTCCTCCCTCATCTCCGCCGTGGCCCACCATCTCCGCTGGGCTTCCTCATCCCCCCGGTTCCGCCTTGGTCCTTCCTCACCCTGCCTTCGCCTCGGAACTTCTCTCCTCCTACTTCACCTCGTCACTCTGTCCCTCAGGCTCAGTTGGGCTCCTCACTCCCTCCGGCTCCGCATTGGTCCATCGTCGCCCCGCCCTCTCCCCGGGACTACCCTCCTCTGGTTTCGCATCCACCTGGGTCCTCTGTCCCCCCGATCCCTCTGGATCCCCGCCTCGGTTGCCGGAGCCGTCGGTGTCACCCTGTCTCGTTGGCTCTATGGCTCCACCCTGGTCTCCTCTCCCACCTGCTTCGCCCCCTGGAGTCGGCCCCCTGGAGTCGTCATCCCTACCTCCACCATGGCTCCTCCCTCTGTCTGCTCCGCCCTGGCCATCTGCTCCGCCCTGGTCCCTCTTGCCCTCTGTCTGCCCTCACCTGCTCTCTTTATCCTCCTAAGTTCCCTCTCTCCCTCTGCAGTTGGTCTCTCCATGGCGCGAGGACGCGCCTACCGTGAGGGGGGAGTACTGTAACTGTTGAGTCTTGTTAGTCACATGTCTTTTGTTTTCCCGCCACTCATCCATTGCCATGTCCACCATCATTGGTTCATCATCACCTGTCTTGTCAATCATCTTCATCTGTCACCTGGTTTATATTCATCAGTGTCTGTATTTAGTTCCCTCTGTACATTCAGTCTTTGTCCGTTCTCGTATATGTAACGTTGTTACTAGTGTGTGTGTGTGTGTGTCCTGCCTATTTGCATCGCTTAAGTTATATTTGAAAGTAAACACTTCTCAAGCCTTCCTCATCTTCTTCGGCACGCACCCTGATAATGTTATTTCGTAATGACTTCTATTGTCTTTGAAATATAATACTGCAAAATGACAAGGGTAATAAAAATATATTTGAATGTAATTTCTATTGAAACTTGCATGTAAGGTATTTGAATACATTCGTAATTACAATAATTAACTTTAAATGTCATATTGAAGAACACACTTAAGTTAAAATTATAATCAAGTACTTTACATGTGCGTTTGTGTTGATCAACACATCATAAGTGCACTTATTTTAAAGCAATGCATAGATTAATAAACCTTTTTCAAATATACTTAAGAGTGTAAAGAAACAGTCATCAAAGTTTACTCGCTTTATGTACACTTAAGTGACTTTTTAATTAATATTATATTATCTACAAGACCATTTTAAAAATATATATACTTTTAAGTACACTACAAGTACACATTAAGTGCAATTAAGCACACTTCTTTTTCACAAGAGGTAGCACTTCAGTCTGAACTAACCAAAAAGGGACTCTTCAAAATAAAAGGGTCCAGTAAAGATATATAAGCCCAATTAGGTCTTTACAGCCATAAGATAACTGTTTTAAGTTTCACAAATAACATGTCATTCTCTAGTTCTTTAAAACACCAGTGATCTTGTGTTTTAAAGAACCCATAAATAGACTGTTCTGAAGAATATAACACCTATAACTTATACCCACCAAATATCTATAACTCAAAAACTTCATACAGAGTGAATAATGCCTCTTGACAGGAACCTATTCAAGAACCATTGAAAAAGTTGTATTGTTTTATGAATTAAAGGTTAAGTGCTTGTGATTTACTGTAAGAGTGTTGCATGCACTTTCACCCATTCTGTATCTTCTTTTTCACAGAGGTCATTATGTCCTCTGTGTTTTATAGACTGTCTTTCCCCTGCCATCATTTTACAGCACAGTTATTTACATCGCCCTCTCGGTTGAGCAAGATACAGGCATAATTGCATGTTAGTTTTTAATTATAAAAAAGTAAGGCGATGGGTTGTAAGGTAGCATCACATTGTTACCGTCTTATCCGTGCTCTGTGATCGTGTGAGCCTGTCTCCTGTGCTAAGTGATGATAAGCCTGCTTTCTATGCTCGCTCATAATTAATCCATCTCTGGCGCACCCCCGCCCTTATCGCGCTCGTTCCTGTGTCTCAATGGAACTGGAATTCTCCATTGATATCTCCCATAAAAAGAGAGTTGCAAATCCTTTAGTTGAGCCTTAGATTGAAGACATGATTCCCATCGCGCTAAATCTCAGCATCTATACTTTAAATTACAAACAAAACTGACTATTTTGGTGACACACTTAGAGGAATTTCAGTCAGTTGTATAGTTGGCCTACACTTGACACAACTGAATGTAATAATTTGACAATTAGTTACTTGCCAATTGTAATTGAATGAAAATGTATTATAGTTAAATTTTATATTAAATGCAATTAGCTGAACTTTAGAGTGTTTTGTGACCCACTTAGTCAATTGGGACCAGAAACCGTTTGGTTACCAACATTCTTTAAAATAACTTATTTTGTGTTCAACAGAACAAAGACACTCATTCAGGTTTAAAACAACATGATGGTGAATAAATGATGACAGAATTTTCATTTTTGGGTGAACTATCCCTTTAAGTACATCTTTGTTATTTCATAATTGCTTTGAAATACTGCCAAATGACTAGCAAACATTTATGGTAAACTCAAAAATACTATAATGTAAATTCTATTGTAACTTGCATATCAAGTATTTCAATTACTGTAAAAATGACAAGGTGGTTGTAATGCATCCTCAATAAACAAGCTACAATTAGTTCAAAATGCAGCCGCTACAGTTCTCATATGACCATAACACCAATTTTATAATATCTACACTGGTTACCTATTAAGTTCCACATCGATTACACAGTATTTCTACTAACCTATAAGGCCCTAAATGGTTTAGCTGTATTTAACCGAACTTCTACCACCTTACAATCCATCACGCTCTTTAAGGTCACAAAACTCTGGACTTTTGGTTGTCCCATATAAGTCCACTAAAGGAGGGAGAACGTTTACGCATTTGGCTCCAAAACTCTGGAATAGCCTAACGGCTCAGCCTCACGTTTGAATCTAGAATAAAGACACATCTCTTTAGCCAAGCATTCACATAAAGCATCTCATACATTTGTACTCCAGTTATATCAGATCAAATTCACAATATTAACTTTGCCTAATGTTATGAACAGCAGCTATGCTTTTTTTTTTCATTTGCTTTTCTGTTTTTATCTCAGGATGCCCATCCCGAGGTAATTAGAGAGTATGTCAGCTCCAGTTTGGATCCAGTCTCTCATGAAGCCTTCAGATACCCAACACCTGTGAAGACTACTAATGATGCCAACTCTGAGGCCACATCCACACGAAGCCAGAGCTTTCCCTATCCAATGTTTTTTTTGGCTCGTTCTAAAAAAGATTTCCGTAAACACGGCGTCGTCTCAAGAAATATCTGCGTACACACGAAACCACTGAAACCGACTCAAAACGATGTAGCATACATGCCAGACCAGTATGTGGCGCTGTAATTCTGCCATAGAGATACAATAAAAACGGAGAAGAAGACTTTGAGCATGCGCATAAACCTTGCGCGCTGTAGGCTATACAATAATATTAGGCACAGTAGCTTCTTCTTTTCTTTTTTACCAAGAACTTTATTAAACAATATAAACAACCATAAATGGCCTGGTACAAAATAGGGATGAGTCACGAATCACGATATTCAATTAGTTATCGGACTCATAAAGCTTGCCACAAAGAACCGGCAAAAGTAGGCTAATGAATGAGTCAAATATAGCAAGGAGACATTTTAATAGTTTAAAAGTAGACATTTCAAGCATTCTATATATTTCTGAGTTTCGGTTCATTTATATGAGACGAGTTCCAGTTCACGAGCAATGCAAGTTATATTGCGCCGGCGCGTCCATGTCATGATTATATTGTCAGCTATAATTGCTTCTTATTTATTAAATCCAGGCAATTGGTTGATGAAACTTTGATTAAAATTAAGATACAATTTATACAAAACGAAATTCACTTTAAAGAAAGGCTTTATACAAACCAGCTTTATATAAAACAAAACTTAATGTGGTCAAAATGATGTCTCCCGATATATTGCGCATCTTATGATTACTCATGCTGTTCACTTTCATAAATCAACATAGATGAAATAAAAAAAATAACATATTATTTAAACATAAATATGAAACTAAATACATTTTCTTTAATGGCTACAACAGGCTTACTGAGAAATGTAATGTCGGAGTGGAATTTGAGCGAGCGCCGTTGTGCCGGCGAGCATGTGCGTTTTTTGAACAGCCTAATAATCAAATAATTCCCAGTGATCGTCGAATATTATATTTGTTTGAAATGCCCATCCATACAAAATACAAAATGTCTTAATCAGACAATACAGACCAGCACCATAGCATAAGAAAAATATAAAGAAATACAATGAAAATACATTTAAGTAAATAATAAATAAAGTAGCCTAATAAAAGAGGCTCATTAGCTTCTGCAGCATTATATTATATTATACAAGCATGTAGTCGGCAGGTGTTGTTGCTGTTACGTGACTAGCCGACACGTGGGGTGATGACATCATCGTTTCACAAAATATACGGATTGGCTGTACACACGAAAACGCAAGCGTGTCGTTTTCAGATTTATCCACTTTGGGACCCGGTTTCAAAAAATAGCGGTTTCAGTCTCTCAAAACGCCGGATCCGTCTGGACGAAACGCCAATACGACACAAAATTTGTCCGTATACAGCTAAACGCGTCTCCGTGTGGACAGGGCCTGAATCAACATGCTACATTTTCCATACATTGTACTAATCATTGTTCCCAACTTGTAATTTAAATACTTCAATTAGTTCATTGTTTCTGCCGTAAATTAATTAACTGCATGATTTGTATTTGTACATTTCTGAAATACATACTGTAACTTGGACACAGTCACCTCTAAATTGTAATGTAGACTCGTGGATTTTCTGTAAAGCTGCTTTGAAAGAATATGTATTGTGAAAAGCTCTATGCAAATAAATGTGAAAAATATATATATATATATTTGAAATAATAAAATTGCTATTTAGTACATTTTAAAAATATTAACTTTAAATGTAATAATGAATAACACACTTCAGTTAAAATTATAATCACATGTGCTTTAGTATGTTAGACATCAAAATAAGTGTACATATTTAAAGCAGGACAAACGATTTGTAAAGTATAATTATTTAAAATGTATTTTAAAGTAAAACTTTTAATTTGACACAAGTACAAAGTGCTCTTTTTAAAAGTTTAAGTGTGTTAAGAAACAGTAATTAAAGTGGACAGTTATGAAATATATACATTTAAGATTTGAAGTGCACATGTGTACATTCAATGCAATTAAGTGCACTTCTTTTTCACAAGGGTGATATGATAAAATATGTTAATAATTAGGTTTATATATTATAAGTAATATTCATTGACTTTTCAAAAATATTTGCCCGTTCTGAGTCAGCTCAGAAAGTACCAAAATCAGAAGCATCTATGGTCATTGCTGTCTAGTCAGCACACTATAGGCATACATTCAGAACTAAAGTGTGCAGTAAACAGCCTTCTTTTTTTATGGAAGAGAATGCATAGTGAAACATTTCTAATAGTAGTGTGCATGCATGTTGGAATTCAGCAATTGGCATCCAGCCATCATCTCGGAAATAAAAATTATAGTTTCAAATTTTATGCAAAATAGTCTTATCTCTTTGTAGTCTGATCAATCAGTCAGTTAACATTGACAAAAATATGGTTGTTATTATTTCCAGTTCTTTCTCACAGTGGGAAAGTAAAGGTGAGTTGCATTGTGGGATATAATGTTGCACAAAGTCAGCTCTGGCCCTGTCTGAAATGGTGCACTTGATGTGTATTTATGTCTTGCAGGACCAACAGTCTTTATGGCATAGGCCTACATCAGGAGTGGACTCAGAGGAGGACTTCAAACACTAATGGTGCCATTTGGGACAAGGTCTCTGTTGCATACTGCACATTTGACCAAAATGTAGTAGATGTCCAGTCATAGCATCCCATAGATTAACAACATTTGCAAACCACGCAATGCATACTTCTGCAGAAGTAGGCTAGTATGCATAGTATGTACGCAATTCTGAACACAACCACGGTTTTGATACAGTTTAAATGTAACCTTTTACATTGTGTTGTTCTAAAGATTTCCAGCTAATATGATTATTAAAACCAAAACATGTAACACTTTAAAAAAAAAAAAAAAAAAACTCACATTAATCCAGAAAGTTATATTTTCACCGTATTTAATTAGACCTGATACAAAAACATCCTGAGAAAGAAAAAAAAAAAAACGAAAAGCTATTAAAATACTACAGTGCAGTGAATGTGACTTGGCTGTAGTGTGTGTGGAGTGTGTAAGTGCTGCTGCAGCTCTACGGCGCACCGCTGCGCTCAAACCTCCTGCAACAAAAGCACAACACGCGCTCATCTGCGCTGTCAGTGTGCGCTCGGATCACAACACAACTTAACCCTCTACACGACGACACCAACTAACCCTGACTGGAATCAGACAGACACCGAAACACACCCGAGTCTTACACACAGCGCGTTTATCTGTGTTTGGATGAATCGCAGTATCATTTTTTAATCTCGAGTCCAGCGCGCGGAGCAGGAATGTCCCGGAGGAAACAGAGCAACCCAAAGCAATTCAAACGTGAGTTTGCCAACGCGGATTTTACTCGTGCTTTTTTCTCTCTCTTTCAAAACAGATGACAGTTGTTTATAGTAGTTTTAATGTAGATAAAGTTGAAACAAACGTTTCCTTTTAACAGATTTGATATGCATTATTGATCAAGTGATTGATTGATCGGAGCAGTCAGATGTGGATCAGAAAATCAAAGGCTTGTTTTGTTTCATTGTATGAAAAAACTGTTAGCCTATTCCTCTTTTATATTATAGAACATTTTAATTTTGAGATCTTTGGAAAGTTTGAGATGTAGCGTACAACTCTTGATTTGTTTGAATGGCTGCATGTTTGTGAAGTACAAACCATGTGCATTATTATTACTTTTAATACAGTACTTTTAATAAACTGAGAAGTATAGGCTACACTATTTAGGCTTTTTTTTTTAATCATAACTTACAACATTTTTCTATTGTTTGAGAAATTAATGTAATGAATAAAATGTATTTGGAGTGAAAATAATGTAACCTGCAAATTTGAAAAATTGCAAACTATGACACTTCATTGAATAAGGCAGACATTGCAAAATAGCAAATATCTGTTAATGCATCTCGGAACTATAGAAGACCTTTAGTTGACGCTTGGAGGAAATTCAATTTTTATTGAAGCAGACTTGAAATAACACAAGGACAGCTCTCCAAAATACGTAATTTATTTTCAGTCATGGCACACCTCACTGGAGTTTTTATAGTGCTGAAACTGTTTGCTTAGCAGTCCAGGCATATCAGCTCTCATCATGTCTGTTTTCTGCTTTTCAAGGTCTGCATTATACAGAAGGCAGTTGTTGTGATATCTCAATCTGCAGACGTGTCCCACATATTTCTGGAGTGATTTGAAACACTAGCACACAGCAGAGAGTTCTTGAAACGACTGTAGGCTAGAGAGCGCAGCAGCAGCACCTGTAAAGAGCTTTACCAGCCACCTGCTCATAGCAAAGGACAAAGAGGTTGTTATGGGTAGAGACGTTCCTCTCTTTTTTTTGTTACATTTTGTTCCCAATTGAACGCACTTTGCCCTGTTATCTGAACCCTGGCGATTCACCCTGGATTTTCATATTTTGCCTATTCCATTCTCTGGTGTGCCCTCTGTGAGGCAGATAAAGCCAGAGCACTGAAAGAGCTCCATTAATTTGCCCCGATGACTGTGGCGATAAGGGCAGATAATGGGCTAGATAAGCTGGGGAAGATATACCATCAGAGACCCCATTATTACCATTAGAATTCCAGGCCAGCAGTCTGTTCCAGCCTGATAATCCCTCCCCCATCCTCCACTTCGCATGATAAGACAAGGAATAGTCAGTCCGCACTCTCTTTATTAGCCCGCCTGGATATTCCGATAATATGGTGATAAATTATGTATTTTCTTTTCTCCAACTATTTTAGCCCTATTGAAGGATCTGTCTTTCTCCTTATGGAGAGATAAAAAGGGGCATTTTGGGTCATCTTTTTTTCTCTCTCTTCCCATGCAGCCCTCCCCCTCTGCTGGTGTTTAGGGTTTTATTGTAATAAGAGTTTGATGGTAAAGTGAGATTGGATGGCCAAGGTGTCTTGGTGGGAGAGTAGCCGTCACTGCTATCAGATCAGCATCTCAGGCACAGGCTGTTACCAGCTGTTCATCTCAACCTCTTATCACCTCCATGGCCAAACGCAGTGTAAATTTGTCCAAATTGTTGGTCGGCGCAAGGCGAGTTCGCCAAATAAATGACAGCGGATTAAAACGCCAGAATGGGACGAGTCTAGGTGTGGTTTCCATACTAGCATAACATCTATTTTTCTTTCAAACTTAAACTTCATTTTCATTGTTATGTTGAGGGCATTCTTATTGTCTATGAATTCCATACTTATAAATACTGATTCTGCATTTTATCTTTGAATATCTTTGTATTTTTTAATGCCAAACTATAGATTTTACAAATCGACAAAGTGCCTTGTCTCTATGCAAGAAAAAAAAAATCACTCTTTGTCTCTTTCGTCCCTGATATTATAATAATTTTCAACTGATATCCAAATAATGTACGGTCAGGCCATCATTAATACAAACTAAACCACTTCAGAAAATGCAGCAGCCTCTGTATTGGACTACTAAATATTTTTGGTCATAGTTAATTTGACATATTTGATTGCTTTGTTAGGATACCTGTTTGAACATGGGGTGAACTGATACGTCTACTAAAATCACATTGACAGTAAAAAAAAAGTCTTTGCAGAAATGAGTCAATCAGCATTTGTGTGCAGATATTGATATTTCAATATTTATTTCAATGATATTGACATGTTTTTAATGTGTTCCATTTTCCTCGTCGTTTCTGGAAATGACGTCACACCCGAGTTGACCGCGTTCCAGTAAACTGGTCCTGGCAAACCTTTGTTGAGCTTGTTCTTTCGGAATACAAACACATAAAAAAGCTCAGATAATGCCGAGTATCATGTCCACAAAAAGAGGTTGGATATTGCGTGCACCACTGAGTATATTGAGACACAGACAAACAGAAGTGCTAATAAACAATACAGTATTACTGTTTCACTATGTTTGATGCACTGAGCAGCCATATTGGATTCTAAAGTCGAGGTTGTTGCACTTCCCCTCAAGTTTCCTAGTTGCAACTCCGACTTGAGGGGAAATTCCATTATTGATGAAATCTGAGAGATTTCTGTCCCTCCATAGACAGATACGGAACTGAAAGTTGGACGGTTCATAAGGTTCAAAAAGAGATCGTAAAACTAATTTAAATGAATTGAGCGGTTTAGTCCAAAATTTTCTAAAGAGACACGATCGCTTTTTATGTTGAACAGATTAAAATGAGTCTTTTATTCACATAAACATTCATCAACTCACACATCAGTTCTGGTAAACGGAAACTCAAGCATGATCGCTTGACGTGCGAGAATCAATGAGGTTAATTCTCGTGTTACGCAGCACATTTGAGCTTCCGCAATGAGGTTTGTTCGCGCGGGTCAAGCAGGTTCGGTTGAACTTCTGTTTATGTTTGCTGATCAAAGTTTAATAAAAGCCTAAATTCAATCTGTTCACATATAAAGCGATCGTGTTTCTTCAGAAAATTTGGAATTTCCCGCTCAATTCATATTAATTAGTTTTACAATCTCTTTATGAAGCGCCAAAGTTTCAGTTGCGTTGCTGTCAATTGAGGGACAGAAAGCTCTCATGTTTCGAAGATGAACAAAAGTCTTACGGGTTTGGAACAACATGAGGGTGAGTAACTAATTAATGACAGAATGTTCATTTTTGGGTGAACCCTTTAATTGTCCAAATGGGGCCACTGTCTATACTTCTAACTACTGAATGTGATAACTATACATTTCAATATGGTGTGACTGCTAATGAAGTTTTGCCACATACTCAGCTCTTGTGGCAGTGAACTGTCAGTATTTCTCTTGCTCTCATTGTTCATAATGCTTAAATTATTTATTTGGTGGCTGTCATTCGTAGTTGTCGGCGCTAACTTTGTGCTGTCAGAATATGATAATTTATTTCATTATTATACCCTATCAAGGATGTCAGATTTGTTGCCTCTCCTTTATTCTTTTTTTAATCCGTTTTGATTAACTTCATCTGCCAACTGTCAGTGTGAGGCATCCCTCATTCGTGAGCTATCTCTCACAGATCAGTGCAATATGAAGAGAGGGCTTATTGCGTGCCAACTTTTCCCCCAGCATCTGTTCAGCACTAATGAGCTATGAAGTGCTGTGGCTCACTAGGCTGCAAAAAGAGGAAGGGAGATGGAGAGGACAGGACAGGAACGCCATGCGCCTGGCTCACCCTTCTCTAGGAACACTTGGAGACATCCGGACAGTTTAGGAATGTAGCCACCATTTGTCTTTGTTAGTTGCACAGAACACTTCCACAACTCAGTGATTAGTAATACCTGGATTGTAGTCTAAAGCAAAAAAAGCCACAAGAGGCTGTGCATTACAGTAAAGGTAAGGGGTAAAATTGTAATCCACAGCCTTGATGGACTTTTAAAATAATGGTGCAAATGCAATACAATATTATTGCCAAAATAATAATAAAAAAGCAGAAACACGGTGGATGCTAATTTGTCATTATATATACATACATATATATATATATATATATATATATATATATATATATATATATATACACACACACACACACACACGCTACTATTCAAAAGTTTTGGATCGATACGATTCTTAAAATGTTTTAAAAGTCTTGTTTACGCTCACAAAGCTGCATAATTGATCAAAAATACATTTTAAAAACAGTAATATTGAGGAAAATTATTAACATTCAAAATAACTTTTTTTCTGTTTGAATACATTTTAAAGTGTAATGTCTTCATTGTCACATGATCCTTCAGAAATATTATAATATAATTAATTAAAATAATTGTAATATGCTGATTTGCTACTCAAGAAACATTTCTTATTATTATAAATGATGAAAACGGTTGTGCTGATTCATATTTTTGTGGAAATTGTGTCACTTTTCAGGATTCTTTGATAAATATAAAGTTTTCTTTGAAAATATTTGTAAAAAATGTGTAATATTGTAAATGTATTTATTTAAATGTTCAGTAGATATTGGCTTCAGTTATTGAAACGTCTGTATCAATCAACCAATACACAAAAAAACCGGACAAAAATACAAATGTACAAAAAGACTGTCCTTAAACAGCATCTGTAGGCAGCCTCTGGGACAGTAGCTCTAAAAGAGGCCGACAGAATCAATGCCAAAAACAAGATAAGCGAGATGTTTATTTGACGAGCCTTTATCATTGATGCCCCTGCCGTGCTAGATGTCCTATCAGTGAGGTCCAGCGGCTCTAAGGGAACACGCCACTTTTATTCTCCTCACCTTCATTGAGCCTTTAGAGTTCAATGATGTTAAATCAATAACTGTTGTCAGATGCACAAACTGGTGGTTGGTTTTGAATGGGAACAAAAAGACGGCTCAATTAGAGTGTTTGTAGTTAAGATTTGTTAAAGAGCTTGTCCTTCAAGTTACACAAATGTCCCTTTAAGTCATGTCATTTTACATGGCGGCCATCTTGGTAACTTATTTTCATGTCATCTGTAGGCAAGTTGTCTACTTAAATGGGGAAAGACAGAAATTGGCAAAACTGTTGTTTAAGACTACATTTGAACAATATGGGCCCTATCTTGTACCCAGCGCAATTGACTTTGTACACCGACGCATGTATCATTCTTATTTTGCACCCGCGCAGCGGACTTTTCCCTCCACAGACGCACGTCTGTAAATTAGGGAATTAACTTGCTCTCCCGGGGGCGGTTCAGCGAAAAGAGGAGGCGTGTTCCGGCGCAAAACTCCCCTGGTCCTATTTTCCAGTTTTAGAAAACAATTCCGCCACTGACCAGGAAAACCTAGTAAAGACAGTGGCGCGTTGTGCGTTAGTCATATGCTATATTAAGGGCGCATGCTTAAAGGGAATGTGAGAGGACGCTCTGATTGGTTTATTTCACGTTACGCCCAAACCACACCTATGAATAATGAAGCTACTTCAGACAAACTCATTTTAGATTTGCGTCGGCAATAGCAACAGCGCCCGGGATCCGCCCACAAAGTTGCTTGCGTTTCGCGTTTGATACTTGCGTTTCAGATCGTTAAAATAGGGCCCTATATGTCAAATCAGCAATACATTCTGACAACAAGGGTATCATTCATCAAATACAACATAACCATAATTTAACTTCTTTGGCTTTAGCTTCTTTAGCTTTTTGAAAAGGCGGTACTTCAATACTCACCATATTAAGTGTTACTACTCTTCCATTTATTGAAAGTGCTCTATCTTCTCCTCATACTATTTTATTTCATAAATCAAAGGACTTTCATTGATATTATTAGGAGAGAGACATTTTTAATATTTTCATCCTGTTAATGCCTCCATGAAAAATGAATTGGTTTGTTGACAAACTAAAGAGATTATCCTCCTGTTTCACAGACAGTGCTTATGCCTATTCCCGACTAAAATGCATGTTTTAGTTGTTTTAACTGAAAGCAACTTGCACTGACATATCTTAAAACATGTCAGTGCCATTGTTTTGTCTCAAGATGCACACCAGTAACATTTTTTCTTTCTTTCTAAGGCACGTTTATAAAAGCTACTTAAATGTCCTAATTGAACTAAGACCTAATACTGGCTTATCTAAGCCATGTCTGTGAAACCATGCATGTATCATAAATTTACTCGAATGAGCGATCTTGGAATTTACTTTCTTCTGTAGATTGATACATGTCTCAAGATACCAAACAACTGAGCAAATTACCTCCTGGAAGTATCTTCCTTCTGTGCATGTTAAGTGTGCTGTATATGTTAAGTCTGTTACCTGCAGGAAAGTGCTAGAATTTTTGTTTAGGTCAGATGGTTAAGTTATGGAGAGATAAATATGTACAGTAAGTGCAGCAGAGTTCATAGCTGTTTGTTTATTGGAGGCATTCATTTTAATGATGTTAAAAACATGAAACGGTCAAAAATGATCTGGTATTTGGCATAAAAAGTCTAATGAAATGCTTAACAAATGAGTTATTTAAAAAAGCCAAATATGTTTGATTGTACAGTGGCTGTTGGTGCCACAATATATGGTGTTTGTTGGGATTAGAGAGCTCTGCGGTCTAATTTTAACTTCAGCACCTCCACAGCAAATGTGATGGCATGCTTTTAAATGCGGAGTGGAAAATCGCTAATGGCACAAATCCGGGGGACTAATAGGTGATAGCTGAAGTTTGTGCAAGCATCTTTTGCGAACTGCGCTTAAAAAGTTCATAATTCAAAGTGCTTTTGGGGTTCAGTCTGCAAAGCTGTTGATATCAAGTGACAGCCTGTAAGTTCTTTAATTACCTTAGTGATTGCACAGCACGCTTCCAGGATACTGGAATTCTGTTAAAGCTTAATTATTAGTTGTGCTTTCTGCTTATATCAAGGATTTTTCAGAAAATGACATGTCAGTTGTTTGGAGTGGTTTATTTGCCATGAAGAATTAACAGAATGAGGATCATGACAGATACATTACAAAAGAGATCTCTTTAATATCTCTGTTGTTTTTACTTTTTACAGTAAATGAACAATTTGCAAACATAGACTTCTGTGTAAGTCTGCCGCTTCTCAGATTTTTCTCCTGGGAAAACAACCCAAACTCTCACATGGATCTCTAGAATTTCAGAAGAGTTTTGTCACCATAGAAGTCTCCATTTAAAAGCCAGATATCCCATGATCTAAAAAAAAATACTACTATTCTCTACATTTATTTTAAAGCTCCATAATCTTTTTTTCTAATTTGTTTATTTGTATTTCTTCTAAACAATAGGAAAATCATATAGTTGATACTTAAATGAAACATAACATCCTCAATCTCTGTCTTATAAAATACGTTAATGTAAATGTACCATTCAGTAAAGTAAACGCCTGGATAATGGAGACTTTAGCTCTTATTTAATAATTGATTATCTTATGGTGAATTGGTTTTGTTGGGTTTCAGTGATTGTGAGCAGATAATTCAGATCTTTGAAGTCAGAAAATAGTTTTTTTTTCAGACAAGGTCATTTTGTTTCCTCTCCAATCACAGTTAACACAGTTTTCCATCCAGATGTCAGCTCTTGTACGAGTCATTGTTCCTACACTTCTCCCTTAAATACTAGCTCAAGGATAAGAGAGAGTATTATATGATGGGATCTGAATCTTATTCATGTTTCTAGGCTGTGTACTAATCGTTCATCTAATCTCATTTAAAGATACAGCAGCACAAAGGCTGTTCATGGGAAGGACTGAGCATGTGTATGTTGGGGGATTATGGGAACATGGTGATCGCTGATAGGGCTTCTGTATGCTAAAAGAAAAAGTTCTTATTGTATCTCTGATTAGTCATGGGTTTATTTTTTCATTCTTCATCACAGTGCAAACATAGATGTATATCAATGAGATGCTTTGTGAGCTGTATAGAGAATATTAGGTTAATCTTCATAAGGTGTCCTTGTTACAGTGTAATTATACAGTACATTTAAATATTGAGTAATATTAATTGACAACATAATTAATGTAAGGTTAAAGTAGAAGTTTGATTTAGGCTCAGTTGCATGTAATTAATTATGGTTAATTTTGTTTGTTTTTTTACAATTAAATGAAAATGTATTATAGTTTAAATTTATATTAAATGCCGTTTGCTGAACTTTAGAAAACCTTTTAACACACTAAGGACTTAAAGGGACACTAAGTAGGAATTACTCCCATCTAGTGGTGAATTCGTATTTTGCATCCAAACTAATTTTGCTCTCCAGCGCCTCGCTTTTTCAAATGCGCATTGCATCTACGGTAGGCGATATGTACCAAAAAGCTTTGACAGGATATCTTCTAATAGCACTTCGTCGAGTTTTCCTTCAGGTGAACAGGTGTGTTATTTCAAACAAACTGCAACATGACAACAAACAAACGAATGTTACAGTATGAACTACTGACTGTGAAAAACATGAAATATTGTAGTTATGCCCAGGGTGCGATTTGTGAAAAAAAAAAACATGGGATGTTTTGAAACATTGTTATTCATAAAAATAAATCATGAGAACATGAACTTCATCACTGCAGGAATTGTAAAATCTTTTTTCTTATTAACTGAAGTAGCCTAACGCAATATTTTTACTCTAATAGCTTCTTTCCCCACACATATGAATTGTGATCATGCAATAACGTTAACTTTACATCGTGATGCTGAGCTACAGTGAAATGATAGAAAAGACATTATCTGTGATAGCAAATCGCCTCATTCGCGCAAACTGGAGTAGAATGAGGCTCGCGTCTACCGCGCCGCGCTAAACACCGCGCCGCAGGACCTCTAGACGCGCATAAACGCGTCTTTACATTGAAATCACTGGCGCCAGACGCTCAAGAGTGAGTGAGTAATCATTTTAAAATAAAATAGACTTTAATCAAACCACGGATCCGTGATAAGTTTTGTGATCCGTCTCGCCACGATGTAGTAGCACTATATGATCACTTTGAGGGGAGGATGATTTTGGCGACGATGTTTTCTTCTCCTGTGGCTTGGCATATGTATGGTCCATAATAACAATGCAATCCAGACTTTTAAACTTGCCGGTGCAGTTTCAAGCGCCTCTCACTGCTCTGCACAGTGCACCTGCGTTTCTGCTGGTTTCGGCTGGCTCTGAACGAAAACGCGTTGTGGAAACGCGTTGGCTTAGTACTTTTTGTCCCTCTCTGCTATTATAGTTTTGCAAGATGGCGGAACTACATGGAAGCCTCCGTGGACCTACCCGTCCCATGTATATAAAGATAATAAATTCTTCATTTATAAGGATAAGTCAAATAATTGGCGAGGTATTTGTACACCATTGAGGACATATTTATGAATAAAAATATTGATTTTAGATAATAAAATACCTAAAAAGATACTTAGTGTCCCTTTAAGTACAATTTTATTGTCATTTCTATTGAAAGTTCTATGTGTGTATTTATATGTCTAAGTAATTACACATTTACAATGAAGTTGCAATTTATTGCATTTTAAATGTATGCAATATTGAATAACAAACAATCGTTAAACTATAACCAAGAACTTTGCGTGCGCTTTAGTATGTTTGGCAACACATCAAAATAAGTGTACTTCTTTAATACAGGACAAAATGATTTATTTGACATTTATTTTAAAGTAAAACCTTTAATTTGACATTATTATAAAGTGAACTTTTTAAAAAATGTGTTAAGAATCATAGTCTTGAAAGTGGACTCTTTAAGTAGACTCAAGTGGTCTTTATTTTAATTAATATCTTTTACAGGTAACGTAAAAAAAAAAAATACTTTTAAGATTTAGTACAACACAATCAAACTTCTTTTTCACGAGGGTACAACTTGAACACATGGCTAGATACGCAACAGTACACCATAGTGAAAATACTGTACTCCTATCTTTCTCGGCCTGATTTTATTATTTGCATCGAATTAAATGAGGCGTCTGCTCTGACTAAGGTCTTCTGGAGGTTCAAGTAGATGTTCTCCTAGGCCCTGAGACACTTTAAATTACTTTCTTGGATCACAACTTTTCTGAACCCTCTCTTTCTTTGTCTCTTTCTCCTTTTCTTTCCATTCTCTACATCTCTCTGGCCCATCTACTCCTTCACCCAGCAGAATGACTGAGAATGAGATGTTATGCCATGAGGTGATCGGGCATGCAATACAGTGGCAGACTGCCAAAGCTGTTTGTTTGATGTTGTGCCGATGTTTAGGAGGAGGAATTCAAATCTGACATTCACACAGAGGAAAGCATGGAAAATGTGATTCTGTTTGGAAATGCAATCAAGCATGCATATGATGCATCTTAGTTTGTGTGTTGTCCTTAAAGTAAACTGTATTTAAAAATGCAGATATTAAATTAGGGCCAGGTCAGTTTTTGGATGTTTGCAATACACAGTGTATGCAGTGGTGTGATCGTAATGCAACACTGGCATACTAATAGGTTGTGTACTACTGAGTACTTTAAAACACTATAGTGTTGTATTTTACTGTAACATGACCTCATTCAGTTTAATTCAGTGAAGGCCATTCAGTTACCGTCTTAAAAATAAAACAATTATTTAGCATTTTTTAAATAATTTACCTTTTGACTATCCAATAAAATAAAAGTCAAAAAACAAATGTTAAAATTTACAAAAGTTGATACTACTGTCATTGTTTGATTACTTCATCAAATTGGAAATGGAAGGTCAAGTTAAGTGCATTGCATTGTGGGATACAGTATTCTGTGTTGTATTCTGCATATTTTGACGAATGACGTCTCGTGCACCATTTTAACTCATCAATATTTGGCCAGATGTAAAAACTATACTGTAAAATACCAGAATAGAATGAACAGGCTGAAATGACAAGGAAAAGAAGGCTGATTTCCATGCGGCTCGCTGCTGTCAGATTGAATTAGCTCAGGTGTAATTAGAGCGCTGGAGAGCGTCCTGCTTTTGGCTGCGGTGTGCGACGGGGCAGCATGGCTCTACACTGAAGCCAGCTGATACAGAGCCGGGCCGCTATCACCATGCAAACACACGCCTCCAACATCGCAGGCGAGCAGCAAATCCAAGCATGAAATTAGCAGTCACTCAGATCATGCCCGCATACTTGCATATTTCACTTAGTGTGTTTTCAGCTTTGTGTGTGTGTTTTAGAGGAAGTGTTTCAGTGGCTAGCTGGATTTTAAGTGCAGTGTGTTCTGGTGGAAGAAGGTTAGGACATTGCAAACAGTAAGTGCTTAATTAGTGAAATTTTTGTTAAATTTAAAGTCAACATAAAAAAAAAAGTTACCTTATTTACTTACTTCATATTTCTTATTTTTGTTGTCAGTGCACGTTATGCCAAAAACAATCTTCATTTAATCAAATCATAGCTTAATCTTCCTCCAAATTGCCCTTCCTTTTTTTCTGACGTCACCAAGCGATCTTTTTCCAAGCTCAGCATGATTATTTATTGAAAATTCTGTTTGAATTATAGCAGAAGTAAAATTTGTCAGTAAACACACATTCTCAAAACAAAAAACAAAAAACAAAAAAAAATCTCAAATTAGAAATCTCAAATCTGAATAATCTAAAGATCTAGGTACTTAAAGGAAGGAAAATTCACGGATGCAATATATTTAGTTTCTAATAATATCTATATATCTATATAAATGTTATTAGTTTCACAGATTTATTCACAATTAAAATGCATATTATAGTTAAATACTGAAAGATATTATTATAATTTACTGGTCATTTAGCAGTTATTTACCTTGAAAATCTATAAGCTGTATAACTATAAAACAGTGTTCAATATCTATAGTTTCTCCTAGAACTCCGTTAAAGATTAAATTGTCTGCTGTGCACTTTTATTTATACTCCAAAGGAATTTTCAAAGAAATCTTTTTATACTAAAGTTTATGCCTAAGTGGGAGCTTCATGAAGTCTTCTGAGCTGTGGAGGAGTAACCTCTGAGCAATAACATCTTTTGGGGAAGGCTGAACATTATTGTTTTTGCTACAAGATCAAATATGGTAAAACGGTGACCTTGTTCAGCACGTCTCCTCTCATTACATCTGTGTCTTGATTCCTTTCATGCACAAAGTCACTGCTGCCCTCCTACAAAAGGGCCATTCATAAAGCTAATGAAAAGAAAGGGTTTACTCACCCAGATCACAACATCACAGCTCTCTCTCTCTCTCACACACACACACACACACACACACACACACACACACACACACACACACACACACACACACACACACACACACACACACACACACACACACACACACACACACACACACACACACACACACACACACACACACACACACACACACTTTACTAATAATATATACAGACAAATAACAAATATAACAGGTTTAGTTCACTGCTCGAGACAAATGCACATAGACTCTCTCACTGAATGTACATCCATCCTTACAGTTTCCATCCCTGTAAACATGGAAACTTAGAAGCCAGAATATTTTAATATCAAAGGTGAAAACACGTCTGTTTAATTTCGTTCAGGTGGGTGTTACTCCTCATGCCCTCCGATTGAAAAAAAAAAATGAATATGCAAATATCAAAGTAGGTACAGCTGGAAGGGAAAAGGACTCTTGATAGAATGTTGCCAATGTCTTCTTTTTTTTGACAGAGGAAAGAAATTAATCAAACAGAGAAAAATGAACTTTGTGATTGCACGGGTGTACCACCCAAAGGCATGGCAAGCAAATGAAAAATCAACATTGTACCCACTGATAAGGCAAATTAATAAGAAAGTGTGCTATGTCTACCTTCAATGCTGCGGCGTGCGTGAACAAGTTATCTCGAAGCAGACGTAACCTTAGGCTTTGGATATGTTCCTGTGTTGGCGTTGCTTGAACACTTTGCAGTTGCCTTAATTTATACTTATGAAAGGTGCAAAAAACATTACAAAAGATGTCATATTTTGCAAGGTGCTCTTGGTTTATGACTTGTTAGTAGCGTTTGCATCCTGCAGTGTTTGATGGACATGATGTCAGGTTGCTTGTTGAATAAAGGTGTACTCTTGCTTACTTACTGATTTACTTTGATTTGGCCCATATCTACTTGCAGATAATATAATATTAATTAAATAAAAGGCCACTTAAGAGTACTTAAAGAGAGTACACTTTCATGACTATGAATACGAATCGCATTCTCTCTAGGTACTCATTCTGAATAAGTAATTACTTTGATCGCTAAAAAAGTTCCACATGGTATAAATGTGTGTAGTATAGTTGTAATCTGGACGTACGACATTGGCCATGTTGTCATTATCATGTGACCTAGCACGGTCATTCACTGTCATTCAAAAAAACTCTCCCGTGGCCTTATGGGATAGTAAAGTGTCCATTGAATGCACACTTTGGAATCTCACTTGAAGTATAGGTCATCCGGGTACTTTTTACCTACTCTTTATACTGTGAATTCGCACATACTTCTTTTGTCACATACTGTTTTTTTGCCTGCTATATAGTAGTATATAGTATATAGATGCAGCCTTTGTGTCTTAATACACTCAAGTACACTTTTAAAAATGTGCATTTGAAATCATTGTTTCAATAAAAATTAAAGAAGAACACTTATTTTAATGTGTTGAACATACTAAAGCACATGTAAAGTACTTATAATTATTATATTTATAATTTTAACTGTAATGTGTTATTTGATATCACATTTAAAGTTAATATATTTTAGATAAATTAAAATAGCAACATCGCTTTACAAATGTGTAATTACTGTATTAATTAAATACACGACATAGGTATTTCAATAGAAATTACATCAAAGTCTATTTTAGTTTACCATAAATGCTTGTCAGTACATTCAGGGTTACACTTTACCCACATTTCAATGACAACAGAGGTAATTATGAAATTACAATTAAAGATGTACTTAAGTCCTACTTAAGTAGGTCAAAAAAGCACTCTAAAGTTCAGCTAATTGCATTTAATATCAATTTAAACTACATTTTGATTTCATGCAATTAACACGCAATTTAGTACAAAGGTGAATTCACTTTAGCATCTTCTGAAGTGTTAAAGTTGCACATTTGTTTGTCCATTATTTGACAGGAATGTTTGAAAATGGGCTTGAGACAGAGTCTGAGGAGACCGTGTGTGAGAAGAAGGAGACATCGAAAGAAGAAGACAGGTCTGTGGAGGACGACCCACTTTGCTTCTCTGACCCAGAGAACATCATCTCTAAAGACGGAGATCACTTGAAGAATGGTGAGCTCATTTCCCATTTCAAAGAGATTGCTTTTGCTTTTAATAGCTCAGGAGACTGTTAAAATATATACGTTACACTTCTACAATTAACTACATGTACTTACTTATTATAGGGCAAGTGTTAGGATGAGGGTTTGGTTTAGGGTTAGTTTCGTGATGTGAGTAAGCATCATTTATAGTTATTATATATATATTTATAGTTATAGTAGCTACATGTAACACAAGGACTGTAAAATAAAGTGTTCCCTAAAATACAAATACACATTAGCATGTTTATGTTTTGTGGTGATAGGTGGCATGTATCTGACTGGAAGTCTGCTACAATACACTTATAGTTCCATGAAATTGTGTGGATCATTTTAAATCATATATATATATATATACTTGTTTTTATATGTAAACGAACACATCTCTACTGTAATCCAATAGAGGGATATATAATTTTATATTGTATTCCACAATCCTCTGTAAATGTTAGAAGTATCAGACCTTTTTTAGAACACACAATCTTTTCCCACCTTCCCACCACCCCTTTAGCTCAAAGCAATGTTTGGTTTTGTGCTGAAATTGAATTTGAATATGAAAGAGAAGATTGAAGAAATATGGCATTTTGAGGGAAGACCTACTGTATATGTTACTAACAGGGTTATTGGTCATAGTAAATAACAACAGAGTTGCTGGTGTTTGCTGCAGGCTTCCACCATCAAACTCGAGCTAATAGCATCATCTCTTTGAACTGAAATTCAATTACAGGCGTTTCTGCCGGCCACACCTCACCGTCACAACGGGATAATTCAGAGACCCCCGAGACATTTGAAATTCACTCGGCGTCCTAACGTTCTGCTTTTCTATTTGTAAACGATGAATCTTCTCTTTGAAATGCCTGTCTCGCTATCCCCGACGTCCAAAAGTTTGCGACGGCAAAGTGAACTGCGTAAACTACCTGCTTTGCCTTCGAGCGTGCAATCTTCAAAAGAACAATCACTTTCGCTGTTTTTTTGTTCAAAATTGGCGGAACGATGTGTGGCGGTTTCCTTTTGTTCTTGTTGAAAAGGAAGAGGGGCAATTCTTTTTCATTTTCTCATATGTTTTGACCTATTAAGTTTTGAAGAGCAATGGCAAAGAAACATTTTTGAATATTTATTGTTTTTCTCAACCCCCCTCCCCCCTTCCAAACTTGATCACATAATTGCTTTTTCAATATGTGAACCGTATAATGGAAATGTCAAAAGTTAAAGTATAGATCATGACACCTATACCTGATGAAAATGAGTTATGATTTAGCGTGTATGATTTCCTCAGTGCGGGGCCATTTCGAGCCACTCTCTGGACAGCAGGAATGCTTATTAATTACGCGAGGACGAATAAATAAATAAAAACGTAATTTTTCCGGTTGAGGTTCATTACATGTGGTAAGTTATATAATAGTGTGATGAAAATGTCAAAAATAACAGAATAGATCATGACACCTTGATAAGTAATGATTTAATATTTACAATTTACAAATGAATTAATTACTCCAGAACAAATAGATCTGTAAAAAAATCAAGTGTGTTGAGATGTCAGCACCTACTCTTCTATTTCCAAAAATCCTATTGGCTCTTATTTTACCTTATGTTTTGTTAATATATTGCTCTTTTTTTTACTTTTAATTTGTCTAAATACATTACAACCCCCTTATCTGAACTCACACCAGCTTTTAAGTGGTATTTTGGCTGTCTTGTCCCCTCAAGAAGGTTTACTATTTGGCTCTTTCCCTGTATTTATTCAGCTTGAGTTTTAAGATTATAAGTTTTTATCCATTCCTGTCGCTAGAAAGGAATTTCCTGTCCGCAGAGGACATGGACTGATTTTTTTTTGTGTGTGTGTGTGTGTGTAAGAGAAGTTGCGTGAGGATCTGAGGTAAATAGGCCTGTTCTTGGAGTTAACTTCTCTTGCCTGTGACAGTGTTAAATAGTACTTTGCCCGTGGTGTCAGAGCCAAAGGCAGAAAATCCTTAATCACAGCTTAATTAAGGAATCATCTTGTAGCTTAATTTCTTTCCCAACACTGTAATTAAACATTTCCAATAAGTTTCGTCACAGGGCTTAACACAGGCAGCGAGTCTGTGATCAAGGTGGGTCCAGGGACTTGCTCTCTGTCTCTTTTCCATTCTCTCCAAAGAAACGAGCATAAAATCCCACAGCAGACACTTGAAAGAATCCAAAATGAGAAACTGCACATTGGAATTACAAGGAATACGGGTTTTAAATGAAAGAAAATGAACAGCTGCTGCTGGCGCGAGAGCCAGATCGGCCATCACTGACCGGTTTAGTGATTGTGCCACGATTTAGCCGTTTGTTCACATACAGCTAAGCTTTGATGTCTTTTTTTTACAGGTGAAATGGGCGGAAGTTTAAAGGTAGAACAACAGGACAGTGATGGACAAGAAGAGAGAGTCCAGTCCAGCCCACTGACAGCAGAGGAATGGGACGGTCCAAGTAAGACACCTGTCCAATCACGTCTCAACCCTCTTAACACACCTTTCATTTATAAAATGCAACATACTCTTGTGAAAAAGATGTACAGTATACTTTAGGATAGTAAAAAATAGTCCTTTTATAATGGAAATAATATACTTTCAAAGAATATAGGCTACTTAAGTGCACACTAAATGTGAGGTTTTCAGACACTTAATATACAATTAAATGAAAATATATTATAGTTTAAATTTATATTAAGTTGAATGAGCTTCTCAGTTTATCTTTATGTCATTTTATAATTACTTCTGTTTACTTACTTCAGTGTACTGACAAGCATTTATGGTAAGTTAAAATGTCATCTCAATATGCATGTTATGTATTCAAATATATTTGTAATTACACATTTGTAATAATGAAGTTGCAATTTAGTACATTTAAAACATATCAACTTTAAATGTAATATTAAATAACACACTACGGTTAAAATTTTAATCAGTATCATTGAATCACTTTACATGTGCTTAATGTTAGTCAACACATCAAAATAAGTGTACTTCTTTAAAGCATAGCAAAATATTATTAAAAACAATTATTTAAAATATACGTTAAAGTTAATATGACATTGTTACAAAGTACACTTTTTAAAAGTGTATAATATGAACAAAACAGAATATGATCAAATAGGTAGTAGGTTTAAACAGATTATAAGTCATATTCCTATTTAAAATGTTCCCATTCTGAGTGAGCTCAGAAAGTAGCAAAAATCAGAAGCATCTGTGGTCATAAATGGCATCTAGGTAGGCAGCTCACTAGGTATACATTCAGAATGGATAACTTGCACACTGCTTATACTTTGCGATAAACACTAGTAAACAATCTTCTATTTTTTTTTGTGGAAGAGAATGCATAGTGAAATATTGCAAATAGTAGTATGCATGCATGTTGGATTGTTGTATTCCACCAAAAAAATATACCTTTTATATGCCACAATTTATTGCACAGAGACAACAGTGTAAGACAAAATACAGTGAGTCTGAAAGGTGCAGCCAAATGATGTACTGTAATAAGCCTTGTTCTCTTTAAAAGCATGAAATCTGATAATGTAATAATGCCATTTTGGGAGGTGCTTTATCTTGCGTGTTCACACTAGATTTACACAATACAGTCACTAGTGCCAGAGCCAAGCTGAGCTGACTTCTCTTTTATCTTTATATATGATCACGGGTCTTTGTAATCAGGTCTTGATGGAGAGATATCACTGCATTCTGATATTCACGCTCTTTGTTGCGGTCTCTATCGCTGGATTTCTCTTTCTCTCCCTCCATCCTCTGAATAAATATAATTAGTTAGGTTACATGCTCATTCTAACAATAATGAGGCACTGGGTTTTCTTATCTGATCAGCAAAGAGTGCTTTTGTCTTCTCTGAACAGTCTGAGCCTCAGTAAAGCCAATAGACACATAATATCTAGAATTGATGCTTAATTTGTGTTATACTGGCACCTTTGGATTTGGATCTGGCACCTATTTTAGCCTCACCTCATAAGCCTTAAAACAATTGTAGCTACTGTAAAAACTGAAACATTGTGAAATATTATTATTTATATAATGTAAATGTAAAGTTTTTTTATTTGAACATATTTTAAAATGTAATTTATTTCTCTGATGGCAAAGCTACTCCAGTTATTACTCCAGTCTTCAGTCACATGATCCTATGATAATATGCTGATTTGCTGCTCAAGAAAAATATTCATTATTATTCTCAATAATACTGAAAACAGTTTTTGCTGCTTAATATATATATATATATATATATATATATATTATTATTATTTAGTTTTTTTTTGTGGAAACCGTTATACATTTTTTTTTCTTTGAATAGAAAGTTTAAAAGATCATAATTTATTACAATTAAAATCTTATGTAATTTTAAATGTCTTTATAATGCCTTTATAATTGACTTTTGTCCTTGCTGAATAAAAGTATTCATTTCATTAAAAAATCGTATTGACCCCAAGCTTTTGAACGGTTCTGTATGTTTCATGAGAAATATAATGATTATAATGTTGTCAAGTGATATCACCATAAAAATGTAAAACCAAAAGTAGCAATGCAGTATTTGTTCAGAGGCGGCACGTACACTATATTTTGCGTTTCACTAGTTTTTTTTTTCATAGAGGGAATCTTCCTTGCTACAGAAGCACAATAGTCTTGTTTGCATATTCATTTACCCCAATGCATCTTAATAGAAAACCATTACTGTAATGCTTTTTCAATGCACAACGCACTCAATCTGTACTGCAAGCAAAAGTGTCATGACATAACAAGACAAAGGGTACTTGCAGACTGGAGAAAACAGAGCGTTTCACGAATAGGAATGTGTTAGATTAATTTTGAGGATGTGGATAGTTATACAGCAATTTGTATGTCCACAAACACGACTAGACCTGCATGTCTGAAGTTGAATTGCAACTACCATTTGTTTTTTTGATGGGAGTGATGGAGTTTTAGTGTGTCAGACCGAACTTTTTTTGTTTTGTTCTGTGACCCTTCCAACCTGCTATATCTGTCACTAGTTCTTGTTTCTGAACCTCATAATTTACACGGAATGACTTCCAACATCTCAAATTGAATTAGCATCTACAGTTATAACTTCCCAATGAATATTGCAGCGAAAGAAGGAATGTCGAAAAAAGAGTGAGAGATGAACGAAAGGAGGCCGATTCTGTCCGACGCCTCAGAAGAAGACAGGATGGAGTGAGGGATTTTAATGAAAGTGTAGTGGATTAGAGAAATCCCTGGAACAATATGAAATCATTACAGCCGCAGTCGACATCAAAGTCCCACTGATTGAGCCCCCTAAAGCCTTTTCACACTGGGAGCGGGAACGCGGCGGAGAACATGTAAACTAGAGCTGAGAGCAGCTGACCACTGCGCCCGACAGCCAACTGAGAGAGAGAGAGAGAGAGAGAGAGAGAGAGAGAGAGAGAGAGAGAGAGAGAGAGAGAGAGAGAGAGAGAGAGAGAGAGAGAGAGAGAGAGAGAGAGAGAGAGAGAGAGAGAGAGAGAGAGAGAGAGAGAGAGAGAGAGAGAGAGAGAGAGAGAGAGAGAGAGAGAGAGAGAGAGAGACGGATTCCAAACTTCTGACATTTAGAAGAGCGCCTTGGGATATGAACTGAATCAAATTGAGGGTATTCATCATCTTACATGGCCTCCTTGTTTTCAGATTGTTTGTGGAGATATTCTCAACTCTTTTAAAGGAATTTTCTGAGTTCAGTACAAGCCTAAACTCATGGACAGCATCTGTGGTAAACTGTTGATCACCAGCACGGAAAATCGTTTTGAGTCACCCCTCAAAACAAGCATAAATCGCTTTTACAGTTATGCACTTACAATTAAGGAGGCCTTAAGGGACATGGTGAATGAAAAGGAAAAAAGTGAGATGGAGTAAGAAATATGTTAATGATTTTGCGTTCTCTCGCAAATGTTTTGTGTTTCCCGAGAAACTTTGCGTTAGGTTTTGCGAGCGCAAAATAATTGTCAAATACTGTACATATTTTTTGAAGTACAGCCATAAGACTTAAACATTAAACATGTTAACAGGAGACTACGAATTACCTTCAAAACCAGTAAACATGTTTATCAATCATATCACTCAAGGATTTATACAACTAATAATGAAACAACAAAGCAAATTTTTCAGCTTATAAAGTTGGCATGGAATGGAAATTCATTTATTTTATAAATTAATCTTGCTGATCTTATTGTGAATGATTCATTCATATGTTTAATTTTATTCGTTTTGTTTAGCTCATATTTTTAACTCTTAAATGCATGAATGTTTCGCCAATCATTATTACATGCAGGTCTTTAGCGACCCGGAACTATATCTAACCTAGATGGATCTCTACATGTCAAGATAGTATAAAACTCTCCAGATATTAGAGTAACAATTACAGAAGAATCAAATAAAGTATATTTTGTTACCTTTTGGAGCTTGGAAGGGTTCAGTGTGAGCAGATACAGTATTTTATACTATCATAACTGTCCCCGTCAGAGCTCATTTCCCAGTACATTCAGCATCTGGATCTTATGCACCATCTCAAATATATTGTCCAAAACTGTAATTTGCAACATCTTCAAGATCAATATTTTTATCGCTGACAGCTTCTTCACCTGATCCACCATCAAGTGACAGTGACACTAATGTTTGATTGCGTTCAGTACTTGCTCTGCAATAAATTGCTGAGCCATTTCAAGTTTTGCTGATTATATTATTTTGTTTTCTGCCTGCGGTAACTATGAGTGAAACGTCACTTCATTGTGTATAAGACATTGCCACCTTGTTGAATGAAGGTGAATTGCACTTAAAATATTTACTTATGGTAAATGGACTGCATTTATATAGCGCTTTCACAGACCCATGGCCACCAAAGCGCTTTTCATATTGCCTCACATTTACCCATTCATTCACCGACGGCGGTGTCAGCCATGCAAGGCGCCATCCAGCTCGCCGGGAGCAGCTTGCTTTGCTCATGGACAACTCGACACTTGGTCAGGTTGAACCACCAACCTTCCAGTTTGTAGACAACCTACATAAAGCACTGAGCCACTGAGAAACTTACTCTGTTATACACCTGCTTGTTAGTGACCCGATACAATTTTTACAAAAAAAATAATGGGAAAACAGACATTATTTTATAATTTTATTATTTTTTTCTTGCTATATGGTTTATAATGAATTGATTGAGGAATACTAAGAAGTTTGATGTCTGATTAAAAAAAAAAAATGAATGAGGAGGAGGTCACTAAAGACCTGAGGTATGCATTTAAGGATTAATGAAAAATGTCAGGTTGCACTTTTTTACATTGTGTCTTTGTTACACATTAATTAATTATACAATTAAGTACTGAGTAGTATTAATTAACAACATGTACTTATTTTACAGTGACAGGCTGTGGTTTGGAGTAAGTTGCCTGTAATTATGAATAATTTACTGTCATTAATATAGTAATTACATGTAACATGTAGGCTATAACAAAGACTAAAGTTGCCAAATGTCATTCTCAACCTTTTACCCCATCTTTTTCTTACAATGGATTGCAAGCTCGCATTCAGATCTGCCTCCATCTATTAAACAATCCCATGAATGTTTTTCTTTTTCATTAATGTTTCACTTGGGTGTATACATCACAATATGAAAGAAAATATCTGCCATTACTTCTGTTACATTGCGACTTAAACCATCCTTCCCAATAAACAAAAATTGCTTATTTTGTCCAACCGAGGGATGAGTTGAAAATTATTTTCTGAGTTAGTCTGAAATAGAAATAACTCACATAAAACATACATGTGACCTTTCTGTAGGACAGCATTAGGACAGCATTCACTTCAAAAATCATCCCGAGCCGGGAGATCTTTGACTGGCGGACAAAAGTTTCTGGCTCCTCTTGACCCCTCCTCAAACGGACACAATGTGGCTCATTCATTGTCTGTACGATACGCCTGTCCCTCCTTATGCCTGGAGGAGGGGTGTGGGGGATGGGGCTGTCAGTTGAATTAAAATACCACGTAATAATAATAATAATATAAATAATGACATTGATAAAAGGGCTAATCTACACAAAACAAAACAGCGTGTTCCTCCCTGATTGTGTGGGTTGTTGCGGTATTCAATTAGGCCATTTTCACTGGCATATTAATCATCTTTTCAACAAACAAGCCGGCGTTAATTAAAGCGGAGCGCGAGGATAAAGACGTGTTGCTGGATCATCACTCCGTTTATCAGCCACGCACACACACACCCCGCCGTTTAGCAAATCCCGTGCAGCGCTGCGAGGGGAATTTCAATGCTCTCTGGTTTGGAGCTGGTTTTTTGGGAGGGGAGGAGGTGGATTTTTCGAGTTTCAAATACAGAGACTGTCAATGTGAAGCCCTCTGCCCTTCACCGCTGGGAGATGAATTTATTCGTCAGTTTTATTTCAGCTAAAAGAAAAAGAGCCCGGAGAGTAAATCGCTTTAGCCCGAAACACGCGCAAGAGGAAGTCGAAACTCTTTGCTTCCCTTTTAAGGGCCTCGACGGGGAAGATAGTCAGACAGACACCTTTGAATGGGCTTTAATGATGAAGGAATGGATGTTTTGCTGACATCAGACCGATATTAATGCACATATAAGCGAGCTCCCAAAACCACATGCTGTTCTATATACATTTGCAACACTTTTACAATCATTTCCACCCTAATACCCATATTTATTGTTAAATTTACATTGACATGTATCCATTTACTTAGTCTAATCTTATGGATTACACATTCAATTGATTGATCATAAATAAGCCATATACAAAATTATGGAGATTATGGATACATTTTTTACACAATGGTTTATTAATTTCCAAAATAAAAAGTGTGCTATATTTTGATCATTTTTTATAGCTTCTTACTTACGTTTTAGACTTATTGGGCCATGTTCATGAAACACAATTTCTTAGTAAATTGGTAACACTTTTATTAACTAACATGATCTAACAAGCGATCCATTTGTTACTGTGAATCTTTGTTAATGTTAGTTAATAAAAATACAGCTGTTCATTGTTTGTTCATGTTACAGTGCATTAACTAATGCTAACAATATTTTAATAAAGCATTAGTAAATGTTGAAATTAAAATGAACAAAGATTAATAAATGCTGTACTGTACGTGCAGTTCAGTTCATGCACACTAACATACTAACTAATGTTAACTAATGAACCTTATTATAAAGTGTTAAATCATTTGTAAAACTATTCTTTTGTATATTGTCTCATTCAGTTCATCGTGACAATTTACACACCAAAAATGTACAACAAAATTCTGTGTTTCATAAATAAGACCCATTGTGTTTTATCCGTCATTTTCTTAAATAAACTGAGTATAACATGTGTCTTTTGTATGTCCAGGGCAGACGATCTGTTTGAACCCTACTCATTCGCGTAGTGCACTTTGCCTCCGTCAATCTCAGCCTGCGAAGGACTACATCACACAATCATGCCACACTCCCACAATCCTTTTCTTCTCTGGCTGCTTGACTCGAAGCACACTCAAACAGCCTGCTACACCACACTGAGATCTTTCTCATTCTCTCACGCATTCTCTCTTGCCCTTTTCCAGTCTCTCTCTCCAGGAACTCGTGGCAGAGAGAGAGAGAGAGGAAAGAAGTCAAAAACCCGCGACAATGTGCCAGAGAAATATCAGAGTGGCTTTTTTTTTTTCACTCGTCACCCAAGCCAAAGATGGGCCGTCTCCAAATCCTGCTGCCCTATCAGACAAATTAAAGTAAATCAAGCATGAAATGAAGCAGGAGAGCCCGGAGATAAGGTCCCTTTAAGTCCCTCACAGATTAGACCACTGAGAGAGAGAGAGAGAGAGAGAGAGAGAGAGATGGAAGAGAGGGACAGTATGGAAGGAGAGAGGTGCAGAAAAGGGTGGTTTGCTGGTTTCTCTGTGGCAGACAGAGCTTTTGATTAGTTCACTTTGGCCCTGATGTAGAAGAACAGCGCATATATTCCCTCAGTCATTTTTTTTTTTTTGATAATGACTTTTGTTTATTTTAGTACTCCAATGTTCCTGAAGTGCTTTGAAGTGTGACTACATTTTTTAGATGAAATGAAGTTCATTGTGATGTTCAATTGATGTATTGAAGTGGAACGGTACAATAAATATTTTGAAAGAAAAAATATATTTTCCACAATTTGACGTAGTAGCCTTTAACTTGGATTTTCTCAACCATTGGATTACATTTGAAGTCTGTTCTTAGTTTTAAAGTTAACATGAAATCAAAATGGACCCTTTTTTATTTATTTTTAATCACGTTGCTGAACATTGTGAATGATCTGTGCACATTATTGCAGAGATTCAAAATAATATTTTGTAATCTTTTTTTCAAAATAACTTGCTAGGACAACTTTCCTTATTGTTTATGTCAAAAATGTGTGCCTGCGTGTGTGTTTGTACAATAGAAGTCAATGAGGAGGACAGAAACTATTTGGCTACCAAAATATCTTTTTTAATCTACCACTACCTTCACAAATCTACTTAGTTCTGTAATGTAATTATTAATAATAATTATTATAATGTGGTTTCATGTTATCTTGAAATTTACAGTCTCAGATTTATAATTTGCTCACCCTCATTTGCACTAAACCCATATGACTTTCTTTCTTTCATAAAAAAATGACTTTAAAAGCAGACTCTAAAAAGTTGTTGTTTTGTCGTTATTTGCTAAAAATCTTCCTTTTCACTGCAGCTCATTTATTATTTAATTATTTTTATTCTTTATAATTTACATTATTATTATTATTTATTTTTTAATTTTTTTATCAAATTATTTGATTTTGATTTCATAAAAAAAATCCAACTTATGCATACATTTAGTTGCAGTCAGTTACAAGACGTATTTGACATTTTTTGCCCTTAAATTGCTCTGAGGTACAAATATGTCATCATATGTAAAGTATTGTCGTGCAATGTATATGTATATAGTATATAGACTGAAGTATAGACTTCAGATGCAAAAGCCAAGTTCCATCTGAAATTTTCTTCTAAAATGAGCATTTTTATCAAGCTCGAATATTTAGGTTCAGTAATTTCACTGTAATGACATTCAATAGGTAATTTTCATTGCCATTAAAGTGAAATAACTGAACATAAACACACATATATATATACACCCACTGGTGCCCTGACTCAAAAATGCTAGATATATTAGTTAAATACAGTCTGTATAGTTAAATACATCTATTAATCCAGAGAGGGGATGGGTGTAAAGGCTTAACCCTGATCTCCTGAAAGCACTGCCTCAAGATTCTCTTTATTTATCAATCCATCTGCCGGCATTCCGCATCTCCTCCTGAAACTGGATAATTTACCACGCTTCTGCACTGTTCACATCAAAACTTTCAGCAGAAAGAGGCTTAATCCACCTTATCTGAAACCCTGTCAAAGCAGTGAGCGAAAGCCTAATCAAAGAGACAGGCAGGGTCACCCAGGAGAGGGTCCAATGGATGGGTGTATGATTTCTAATTGAGCTTCTATGTGCCCACACTGTGGCTTAGTCTGCTCATGGAGGGGTGTGGTGTTTTGGCTAAATATCCGGGCTGGTAACTGTAAAACATTTATTGAACCTGATGAACTTTCAGCATTGTGCCCTTGAGCAAGACTCCCAGGTTACCCCTGATGGGTTGTCCCTGTAGTTAAAATGCACATAATATACAAGACAATACATTGCAGCACATCTGTTTTCAACATTGATAATAAGAAAAAAATCTTTAGAAGCAAATCAGCATATTCGAATAATTTCTGAAGGACTGAATGATGAATGATGAAGCTGAAAATTCATTTTTTTCCATCGCAGGAATTAAATACATATTCAAATAGAAAACAGTTATTTTTAAATGGTGTTTTTACTGTATTTTTGTCAAATAAAGGCAGACCTGGTGAGCATAAGAGACTTTGTTCAAATATATAAAAAATCTTACTAACCCCACACTTTTAAACAACAGTAGTGTACTTGAAAGAGATGTTTTTAGTGTAACATAAAAATAAAAAAAGTTAGAATCAGGCTGAACTATTATATATTTATTTATTTTTGTCTTCTACAGGTCAGTTGAAAATGGTTGGTGAAGGAGGAGAGAGAAGGATTTTTTCTTGTCAGGCACTTCTACTAGGCACCACGTGGGGTCCTTTCCCTGGGAAGATTGAGGTGGCCACAGGAGGAAGTGACAAGGTGGGGGTTGTTTGCTTTGCTTATTTGCTAAATGTGGACAGGATAACCTGATTTTCTTGGGACAGGTCTTTCTAATTAGTTCAGAATCCAGAGCAATGTGTAGTTGACAAATCGAAGCACAATTGAGTTTATTATTTTCTTTTTCACTTACCAGCTAAGAAGATTTTTTATGCCTTTTCATACTTTCAACAAAATGACAATGACATAAAACACATTAAGTGTACAGAGATGCAGTTGTCTGTTTAGACTTTTAGCAAAAGGGCTAAAGTAGTGTTTAACTTCACTTTGATTAGAATTATTTATCTTCAAAAGATAAATCATGTGCAAACTACATTATACAATCAACCTTCTCAATAAATTTGTTATTATGAACTACACTACTTTGCTTCCATCATGATTCTTTAATTAACACCCTAAAATTGTGCACCCATAGTTTTACGTATGACATTGTTGTGGTGTTTGTTCTGGTGCATCACTTTGGCTTGTCCACATACTTTTTACTTGGTATACAGTCTTAGTAAATTGTGGGTTATTATTACAGACATAGAGATCAGATGGCCAGATTGAAAAGAAAGCAAGGGAGAGAAGTCAAATCATTTAAAAGGTTTTTGTGTCCATTTTGTATTTTGAGGCCTTGGAGAAGGTGGTGTTGTGTTTTGGAGTGTACCAGAGAGAGAGCGAGTGTGTGTGTCACGGGTAATCTGTGCCCGTGGCAGGTTTACCCTGTGAAGCGGACTGGTATCGCAGGCCCATTGTTGTTGCTCCTGTCAGAGTGGGGAGAGGCCGATGGAGGCCTGTGCTGGCCTGATAAGGGGAAAGAGGATTCAGCGGAGAGAGAGACAGGCAGAAAGAGAAAGAAATGACTCAAGGAGAGTGGAGTGCTGTGTAGACTCTGTCTTTTTCATGAAGTATTCCCACACAGTCAGATCTGCACAAACCTCTCTCTCTTTCTGCGGCTCCATTCTGGGGATGAGTCTTTAAAAAGAGACACTATACATACTGTAAGTGAGTACGCAGGTCACACGTGGAAGGTAAAGTATGAAAAATCTTTGTTTGGTTCTCACATGCTTTTACTGGTGTTTCGTGTCACAAGGCAACAGTTTCAATCACTCATAATTTAGGTTTGAGATCACAACGGACATCTATCCATAGGTATTAAAGTTCTGTGCATAACTCAACTCGCATTGAAAGCAGCACCTGGGACATCTAGAGACTAGCAAGTGTATGTAAAATGCCCTTTCAAGTGGTTCTCAGCCATGGGACCGGGGCCCACTTGGGGGCCTCAGCAAACTCTGCTGCAATGACTTAGGTCAGGGGTGTCCAAACTCAGTGCTGGAGGGCCATTGTCCTGAAGAGTTTAGCTCTAACTTGCCTCAACACACCTGCCTGGAAGTTTCTAGTACGCCTAGTGAGACCTTGATTAGCTGGTTCATGTGTGTTTAATTGGGGTTAGAGCTAAACCTTGCTGAAAAGTGGCCCCCAGGAGCAGGATTGGACACCCCTGACTTAAGTATTTAAATGAATACATTATTAATAATATATTACAACTCTCTAATCTAAATTCATATGCTAAAAAGACACATGCAAATCATAATTTAAACTGAAATCATTTGAATATTTTGTTGGACAACCGGTGCCTTCAAGTCAAAAAGGTTGTGAACCTTTGGTAGCATTGGAAGCAACAGTAGAAAAAAAAATGTTCGGGAGAGTCCCCCTGTGTTTTATATGTCTATGTGGTGTTTTTTTATTTGCTCTAAGATAAAACATGTACAAATTCATCAGTCAACACCATTGTTGAGTATTTTCTCCTTAAAACCGCAGTGAACCAAAGACAGTCTCAAAAAATCGTGGTTTGAAATCACTGGTGTTTCTGACTTCACAAACTACCTTGTAACCAATCAAGTCAACATGTGATCGGCAACAAGTGGATCTCTGAGCTGGCGTGAGAGAGTCGAGACGGGGCTAATTTGCATATTCGTTTAACCGCGTACACTAAATGAGGCAAGGGTGTAGTTACATTCAAGCTATTTTAAGGCATGCATTTTTTTTTTCAAGGAAAAAAAACTTTTAAATATGTAATTTTGGTGATCAAAGATGAGTTTTAAAGGGATACAATACAAATATTGACTACAGGGGCACTTTAAAGAAAGTGAATCATGAAAAATGATTGAAAAGCTTTTTTCAAAATTGTGTGCACTGATTAATTATTGTTCACAATAAGACCAATGAAAATGTATGTACTTATGGATTTGTCAAGACACCAAAATCTGCCATCAAAAAAGACGAATCAATAACAATATGAATATTTCTCATCAAATTCCTCTAAAGGCTGAAATACACTACATGACTTGCCCAGATTTTTTCCCGATTTACAGTATGGACGAGTCAACACTAGTTGCCGTAGTAGAGTTAGTAGTAGAGTTCACAGATTTCACAGAAAATTGCACAGTGTATAATGGACACAGACTAAGATTTTTTTTCTTCAGACTATGGCCCTGTTTACACGAGTGTGTTTTCATTTTTTTGCTACGGTTACACATGGCGTCTACTTTACTCCGGAGTTTTCGACCCTTGAAAACGTAGACTTTTGGAAATGCTGCAGATCCCATTTTAGTTTAAAAACTCCAGGGTTGCATTTCAGTGTTAACAGACCAGACTTTTAAAAAACGAAAGTGTGGCTGCCCACATCACGCTATCGGATCACGACAATAACAGATCAGAACTGACGTTCTCAATGGCTTTGTAACAGACGACCATGTAAACAATAATGGAGAAGGAACTGCAAAGTATCCACTCGTTCTATCCTTCACTGCCCAAGGAAAGGAGGATGCATTTGTCAGCTGCATTCGAAGCAGCCATCGATTTGGGACAGCCTTCGTTGTGCCGCTTTCGGCCTTCAAAGGCAGCCTTCCCAGGATGCAGTCTCTGAATTGGGATGCAGCTTATGTGTGACCTTTGTGTTCGGAACGATATGAAAGCCTGGTAGTGAGTGATCCTCAGTCATTTAGTGTTTAATATATATATATATATATATATATATTTTTAACCATTTACAAATTATTCAAAAGATTCTAGTTGTGTAGTGTATTCCAGCCTTAAATAGTTCACCTAAAAATTTAAATTTGGTCATCATGGAAAACAAATAGTCAATGTAGCCCATCAAATGTTTGGTTACCGACATTCTTTTGTGTTCAGCAGTATAAAGAAATTGATACGGGTTTGGAACAACTTAAGGGTGAGTAAATGATAAGAGAATTTTCATTTTTCAGATGAACTATTCCTTTAAGTTGATTTATGGGGCCCCTGTATTTTGATTTAGTTTGGCATAAATGTCTCTACTTATATGCAGGGACCCCAAGCAAAGCCCCATGTCACCAATTTGTACTAATTTCAGATTAAGTCATCGCAGCCCTTTGAGGTGAAGTGGATATGATCTCTATTACCTGTAGGGATCAGAAGACATCCAGCTCTAAAACAGCATCATCCCTTTATATCCCTATGGGGGAGGAAAGGAAACCAAATGCTTTCCAGACTCTCAGACTGTTATCACTGTGCTTATCTCTCCGGGAGCACACGCTCCCTCTCTCTCGGGCCAAATCTGCATTTTTGCTGAATCGTATCATCTTCCTGCCGACTGGTCAATCCCAGACAGGGCCGGCAGGGCTTTGTCTTATTGCCTATTAGAAATAGAGAGGCAGACACAAAGAGGAAATATACTCTTGTGAAAAAGTAGTAGTCCTCAGCATACTTTTAAAAAGACTATGACAACGCATTCTCACTACCAAGGTGTCAAAAACTGAAGCATGATCAAGCGAATTTGGTGTCACTATACGTTAAAGGTCATCACTATATCTACGAACTAGGAAACCAATAGCTTTCAATTACTTGCCTTATGTGACCGATTAAGAAGCATTTAATTTTTACAGGTATTTGTAAATGAATAAATATATATTTATACTTTCATGGATTTGTTTTAAGGACCTAACCCCACCCCAACTCTAAACCTAACCAGTTCTGAATGACATTAAACGTGTAACAGACAGATAAAAGTACAGTCACAGGTATTTATTGCAAAAACTTGACTAAAGAACTTGTTGCATTCCTTGTCTTCTGGAGCCAGACAAAATTGTGCCCGTGTCCTGCAACTGAGCCCAAATAGGGTGTTTGGGATGTGGGGTGTTTTTGCATTTTTGTACTTAGCAACATCACAGAAATCCCACAATTATAAGCACAATTTTATTTGTATTTCAACAGAAATATCAATTCAATGCAGTCCTTCTGCTTCCAATTATAAAATCGAATCCTATGTCCATCCCTTTGAAACCCATGCCGGTTCTTTAAATTCCCAGTGTGCCGGTTTCAGGAAGCTGTGATGCTGGTGATAGAGGGGTACAATGTGTCTAAAGATCAGTGCTCAGCATTCCGATTCTTCTGTCTCCAAGTCCATGCCGCTCCATTCTGGATTCCAAACCTCCCAAAGGATGAGATCTGATCAGGTGGAACATTCAGAGGGTCTCTAACAATACCGGCATTCAGAGGGCGAGCGGGACAGGGTGTGGCTTCCTGCTCGCCTCTCTTCTCACACACATACATGGAGATAAATCTTTGGAAGGGCTTTTGGGAATGATGAATTCATGGGTGAAGTTGTTTAAACAAGCTCACTAGGACAGTCTCACCGTTGGATGGCGTATCCACAGTATGTCACTGACCGTCTGATGCATTTGTAACACAAAAATGCTAAAGTTGTGGTTGGTTGATCTATATGTCAATCAGATGGTTTGTTTGAGTTGGCGGGTTTTAGAAACAGCTAATGTGTGTGTTTTGTGTTGCAGGTTTCGCTGGTGTTGAGTGGAGGTCCTCGCTGGCTGATGGACATGATGTGGGTCAGTGCAGAGGATGGAAAGAGCAACTGTGCTGTTTACAGTAAAGGTGAGAATTTATTATTTGGGCTTGTAAATGTATTTGTAATTCTTTCAGGCTTCTGTGCCTGAGAGTGTGTGTACTTGCATGGGGTGTTAAAGACCCCATGAAATGGCAGGACAACATTTGATAGTAGAAGGATATCCATCAGCAGAAACGTTTTGATAAATACAAACTATCTTCAATGCGTGACTTTGTAATTGTGTTGTGGGTAATATAGAGTTATCAGTGTTGGATCAAGGCCCTTGCTAGTGCTTTAATTAATTCTTGTTTATGATAATTATACTGGTTCACATCATAAGGAACAAGGGAGTGGAATGAGACCCAACCAATAATGTGTGACTTGCTATTGCAAGACAGTTGCAGGTAGTATTAGAGCACATTCCAATTCTAGAGAGCATTTGATTGAAAATTGTTGGCTTTAGTTTTCTGTTTTTCAAAGTCAGAGAAATATGGTGTAAAAATATTATACATAAATACAAATTTGGGGTTAAATATGTTATGTTAAATGGTAATATAATTGTCAAAATTAAATACAGAATTAAAATGTATAGAATTTGAAATGATTACAGTTTAATTTTGCCTCATAACAACTGGTTAGAAATTATGAGATTACTTATTTATTCTGTAATTATTTTATTCTATTGACTGCTTTATGTTTCTATTGAAGTTTATACATATAAAAGTCCTGCTGCATCAACATTTTTTGCTAGTACTATTTATAAAAGCCGTTATTTTGAACTTTCTATAAAATAATGTATCATGGTTTCCACAAAATGTATTAATATAAAAAATTAGTTAAAATGTTATATAAAATAAAAAGTATTAATTTTAAAATATATTAAAGAACAATTGTTATTTTTAACTCTTAAGACCTGTTCACACCGGGACGAATTTCGCGTGCAATTTTCGCCGACGTTTAACGCCTCGTGACTAAACAAAGGGCGCCAATGTGAGTGTGCACACCGACGCGTAAAACGCCACGCGTAAAAGCGTAATTTTTTAAAAAACGGCTCAGGTTTGTTTTTTTGGTTTGACGCGCCGCGTCAAAAACTATCCGACCAATGAGATTGGCGCTTTTGCTCACGTGTCTGGAGCTTCTGAAGTTACAGTAAAACACAACTTGGGGGCGCTCAAACACAAAACGGTCTTGCCGAGCGTAACGCGAAGAAGATATACACCAAGTATAGCGTCTACACTGCCGGGAAGAAATAAGACGAGGAAGATGCAAGACAAGATGAATGTAGAGCTGTTGGTCTCGTTGGTGTCGGAACATAAATAACAATATGACAAACGTGCCAGCGACTACGCGGGGTATTTCTGTTTTACATTAAGCGCCATCTAATGTCAGGGAATGAATTTGCATGTTCACTCGGCTCATCGTGAGCAAAAATCGCTTGGGTGTGAACACAAAAAACGCGTTGAAAAACGCTGACGAATAATGTGCGCCGATATTCGTCCCGGTGTGTACGGCCCTTTACCCTGCCAGTGTTTTTGTTTTAAGTTGCCAAACACCACCTGCGTTTTTGATCATTTTCACAAAAATTGTATGGCCCCTGAATATTTTGTTGTAGGACTATCTGAACATGCAATATATCAAAAGAAAGAACAGAGCCTCTCCTTTTAAACAAAAAGCGTAGTGCATTCTTTTTTTAGTAACACTTGAATATGGGTAAGTTTCATAAAAAAAGCAAACCTTTGAACAAAAAATTGTTTTTCAAAGATTATAACGTGCATAAGCAATTTTTTATTGCTTGCTTCTGCTCCTTTTTTGCCTGTGTTTTCTCGTAGCACCCCCTACTATATATCAGTGAAAACACGGAAAGACGGTAAATTCCGTTACTGGCGGGGAAAGAGTTAATATTTCACAATATTACTGTTTTTACTGTATTTTTTATCAAATAAACGCAGCTTTGAAGACTTCTTTCAAGAACATTAAAAAGTTTTACCGACCCCAAACTTTTAAACACTAGTGTGTTTGTCTGTATTTGCATTTTTAGAAGGGGTCCCTCACAATGAGATCATCAAATTTAGGGGTCTGTGGCATTAAAAAGTTTAAAACCCGTGCACTGCAATATACTGTAGTAGATGATCTTTAAAGCTAGCACACATGGGCTAAAAGCCACAGAACTCATAATGTCGATTTCATGGGGTCTTAAAACCCCCATGTCTTGACTTTATATGTACAGTGGATCTAAAAAAAACATGGACCCTTTTCCAAGATAAGACCATGGCCCCATTTTTTCCAAGAGAAGAAAAAGTGAGCTGTAATAACTTGCCACTCCACGAACAAATACTCAATGTTTAAAGAGCAGAAAGATAACTCTTTGTTGCTGGTGCTCTGTCTCCTTGACTAAAAGTGATATTTCCGCTAAAGTGCTTCACTATTTTTATTATCTGCAGGGGCTTAATTGATTAATCTTCTTACAGTACATGTGTAAGTTCAACAGAGAACAATCCCTTCTCCATTTTGAAATAAGACTTGAGGATATGAAAGACTTAAAGGCCTTTATCGCAATTATCTGAGAACACAGAGAAATAGAATAATGGTTGAACATCTCCAGCAATGTCAAATTTCATTATCAGTGTATTCAAACAGCACCGCCCCCCTGGAGGAGTCGACTTTCCACCAGCGAGCGGCACAGCGATTGCGTTTAATTAAAAGACAACGCTGATGAACTGAAGGGCTTTCAACAGAGAAGTTATTAAGGAACTGAAAGGGGGCCGGGATCGATTAGGCCAGGCGGCTGGATATCTCTCGAACTCCCTGGCGTACTATACCAGATTCCAGAGTTAGCTCTCCCAACGCTGGTCACATCAGAGGTTTTGGGGGGTGAGAATTATACTGTATGCATATTACAAGGCTATATTCACATATTTTGGATTGGGGGATGAAATATTAGTTTCAAAGCGGTTTTCACATTTGATTAACTTACTTAGTCTGAACCCCGAGTGCCCTACTGGTCTGTTTTCACATTATTTGGCGAAGAACCATGTTTGTCATCAGTACGGGGGCCACTTAAAGGGGTCATGACATGTTTATTTTATTTTATTATTATGTTCCCCTAGGTGCAATTATAGTATTACTATAGTTTTTTTTACCAAAAACTTTTAAAATGTAGTGATTTATGACCTTTTCCCACCCTGTTTCTCATCCTCTGATTCAAACAGTCTGTTTTGGGGGTGTTTCCCCTTTAAGAGTTCAGTGTTAACGCCCACTGTTATGATTGGCTAATGTCAGTGCCTATGCATCAATTATTAACGCCCCCAGCCAGAACAATTGCGGATTCAGCGTATTTAAAAAGTAGTTTAAAGTTTTAAATACATTACTTACAGTTTGCGTCGTCGTTGTTGAGCCCAGAATAGTCGGCAAGGACTTATCTTTGAGCAACAGTTTTCTGGCAAAGGCAGCATCATTTTGGGATTTGTTCTCAAAACAGTCATCCTTCAAATGTATAGAACAAACGCTTAAACTAACACTGCCGTGACTGAGACGTCCGCAAAAAATAAAGTGCATCCATTTTCCCCTGACGACTGGATCTTTCGCAGCGTATTCAAAGATGTTGTTTGTCCACAGCCAGGAACAGCACATCTGCGTGGCATCGCAATTTCCCTGTACACAGACCCACTCGCTGTCCGTCGACTGAACACTTGTGAGGCGCGCAGCGCGCGGGCGCGACAATGATACGAAATGAGCGTAGTTGCCTTGCGCTTTAAGCGTAGTTGTCTTGTGCTGGAGGCGGTCTATATGCAAACGCTGGTACGTCACTTCGTACCGTGACGTCACTTCTTACCATGGATCCAGAACGAGCTGTATTTAGAGCTTGATTAAATAAATGATTCGTTTATAATGGGGAGGACGTCTTAAGCTATGAAACTTGCAGGACGTTTTAATGGTACAAACACCTCTTATATACCAAAAGATCAAGGCAAATTTGGTTTCTCATGTCATGAACCCTTTAAGTTCAATGGGCATATAGACAAAAAAAAATTGTGATACTGATTTTCCAAATCGATTTGTTTCTGATTTACAAGCTTTCAATTTGGATATATCTCAAGAACTGCAATTTTTCTTAAGGAAAACATTCTCTCAAATAATGTTGTAAACTATACAAGGAACCGGTCTAATGCTCCCCACTAGAGGTTTTTTTTTTTGGCTAACTAACAAGTTTATGGACATTGAATGGCTCTCCTGAGATAAATGTAATGTTACGTCTTTCTGCAGTTAAAACACTGATTGAGCCATTACATGAGGCATGATACATTTCCTTAAGTTGTACTGTATCTTTCAACCTTCTGATGCTCATTCATATTTATTTTGTCCTGTAGCTAGTAGTAAAGAGGAAGATATGATGGGAGGTGCGCTACAAATAATGTTTGGTGAAGTTTTGTTCACACATCTACTGAAAACAGTATAGACGGGAAGATTCATCTTTGGATTAATGAATCGATATCGGATCATCACAATTAAGATTATTCAATATTGTCAGCCCCAGTTGGGCGGAGCCTGATGAGTACAGTTGTTCCCCTGTGCACTGGGTTGGCCACACATATTGTTGACATTGTGTCCCTATTGAGGGTCTGTAGTGGTTACAGACCTGTGTTCTCTATAACAGAATATGGGTTGTTGAGTTGTCTGATATGAAATGTTGTGCCAGTTGCAGTCACGTCTCATGAACTGAGTTCCTGCGAAGGGGGCAGTTAAATTCTTAAGCGTGTGTTTTATATGTGCTCTCTATCCTGTCAGAGGGCTTTTGGCTTATCTTGAGTGAATGTCGAGGCTGGAAATGTCAGGCACGGGCAGAAAAAAATATGAGATTATGAAGCTGCTGGATGTTGTCATGGGGTTGTGATGCGTCATAAATCCTGGTTTGATGGTAGTGGATGTCTGGATCAGGAGGGACACGGCTTAAGGACTGCAGAGACTCTGAGCTCTGTCACTGAACAGGAAAGAGGTTTATTCTGGTCATTAGGCGATGTAGACCTCATCTTTTGATTTATCATCCCAACCCCCCCCCCCCGACTTTCACTCTCTTCCCTTCATATTTCATGCTTGCTGTCTCGCTCTCTCTCTCTTTCTCTCTACCTCTGTCTCATTTCTTGATGGACTGATATCTGACAGGCTTATGGCTGTCTGTGATGGGAAGGAGCAGCTCTATTAAGGTGAATCTGGGGTCAACAGAAAGAAGAAAAAAGTCCTGGCACATCACAGCAAGGGGAAACGGTGGTCGTTGGCTTATCACTTGTAGTTTCCTGTGATAGTACTAGTGGATAGTAGCCATAAAGCCATGTGGAACATTTATAATGTTGCTTAAATATAGTTTATCTTGAAAATCTGAAGTTCCTAGAAAATTAGTCCACCTAAAATGGATTATTCTGTCAACCTTGCAGATAAGATTTTAATCATTTATAATACAATTAATCTTTTTTTTCTTTTTTTTTTTTGAATGAGTGTTTTAACAAAATCATGAACTTCACATTTATGTTTTTTTAGCTCTGTAAAAATCCACAAGATATCCGGCTGCATAAACTGCTTAGACTAGTCTTAAAAGTTAGTCATCTCATTTGTTTTTCTTCAAAACTGGTCCTAACTTTATAAAGAAGGTAGATCGGTCTAATTTGAATTGAAAAGGTAAAACTAATTTGCTTTTCTTATTGCTAGATAACCAAACTAGTTCTTAAGACACAGTCTTAATATAGTGGCTAAGTTAATGCAACTGCCCCCCAGGTCTTCCAGTGAGGCTTTAAACGAAGAACAGACAGACATTTAAGTCATCATTAAGTTCTTCACACACATTCACATGCTTTTCCTGACAGATGTGGTCACTCTGAATTATGTACGCTGTGTGGAAAAGTGCTGCATGAAGATTCTTCAAGTTTTTTCCTTTTGTATTCCATAGAAAAATAACAGCCACAGGTTTTGAACAACATGATTTTTAGGTGAACTACTCCCTTCTATCATGTTGTTGTTTTTCAGGGTCTAAAACGACAATCTTGTGTCTTATTGTGTCTCCTTGTTCAGGGTTACAGCATTATGTCAGAGGAATTTCAGTTTGATTCTCACTAAAGACGAAGTCGACAGAGACAAAGTTTAATTGAGTTTTCCTGAAACCAATCGGGAGTTTTGCTAGAAGGTAGAAAAGCAGAAGCACATAATCCTCTTCCCACTGAGGCGCTCGCTTGAGGGGTATCTCTCCTCCCTTTCTCCCAATCTCTCCCTCCTTCCGTCCCTCCCACCCTCTCTCCTACTCTATCCCATTACCTGGAAAAAAGAAGAGGGTCCCAAGCTACAATACTGAATACCCCAAGATAAAAGTAAACATTTTCTTCTAAGATTTTTTTATTTATTTTTATAGAAGCTGCAGTTGTTTTTCAGTCACAGATCAAAGTCTCTCACTGGTATGACTCTATAGGGTCATAAACGTCAGAGGATACGCAACTAAGTGGCATAAATCTTCCCAGTGTGAGCGGAGTGATGATCTACTGAGAGATATAACAAAGTGATTTGCATAATATATCATCGACCATAATCCCTAGTGAGGCCCTGGCAGTGTCCTGTTGTGTATGTAACAATCCCTAAGAGAGAGAAGGTGACGGATAAGAGTGCAGCTTTTTATTTAACAGAATTCCACAGATTTGGTAACCAGAAATCTGTTGTAACTTTTTTAGCATCACCAGATTATTGTTGTTTACATTTTTATTTTGTTCACATTTAACATGTTAACATTTATATTTGACGAATTTATTAACGTTTACCTTTACATTTTCCTTTAGATATAGCAACTTTGTTAACGATTACTTTAATAAAAATAGGCAAAATCTGTTTACATTTACGTTACTTTTTTGTTAACATTTCCCTTTATATTCGCCTTTGTTTACTAATTATATTAATGTTTGGCTTTGTTTACCTATTTATGTAATGTTTGCATTTACTATTGTTAATGTTTACCTTTACATAATGTTTACACCTTTGTATTTTCTTTTACGTTTATCTTTGTTGTTTATGTTTACCTAGTAATGTTTAAGATTTTTCATGGTAACATTTACCATGAAAAATGTTATACATTAAAGTTTACATGTATGTTTACGTTTACATTCATGTTTTATTGTTTATTTTCTATTTTGTAAGCTAAATGCTCACCTTTGAAGTGTCAAGCATATATGTGGTGTGTGTGCATCTCAATTCAACAACACGTCAACTGGGCAACGTATAGCACTGACGGGGTAGCGCACAGCTATTAAGGAGCTGTCACAAAGCTTAATTACATATTCGTGTATGGAAATGAGTTGCTGCCTGTCAGCGATTCTGTGATTTGAATGCTTCACATGTAACACAGAGACTGTCAAGAAAGACTTCAATCAAAAATGCTAAAATAACCGAGTTGAACGGCTAGCTACACTTTCCTCCTTTATTAAGATAACCACAGTATGAAACAGTAAGTGGGGGGGAGGGATGATGGGGGAGGAATAATAGGGAAGGGGGGGGGGGGGTCTATCTCAGGCAGAATTGATGTGGTTCTATCCATATTCATATTCAGCAGCAGCTGTTATCGCTTAAAATGCTTTCTAATTACAACAACAAGACAAAAACTGCTTGGATACGGTCCAGACCCGCTAAATGATAAAATAAGCGCTCATTCACTCTCTCGCTCACTTTCTCTCTCTCTCTTTCTCTCTTAATCTCCACAAAGCACCTTGGAGTCTACTCACCCAAATACATGCCAATGAACAGGGAAAGTGCCATTCTGAGATGCAGGTGTCACGTTTGATAAGAAACTTCTGGATTAAATATGCTGTGGCTAATGAGCAGCCGGGCGAGCCAGTGAGGGTGCGACCATGGGCACGATTGTTCTCCAGCTGATAACATTCTGCGGAAGAAACAGCCAAATTCCATCATTTAATAAACAGCCCCGGTCTCTATCAGAGAGCGCGCCTGGATCCCGGTGTTAAGTGGGAGACATTGCTTTTCATTATGGCAATCTCAGGGGGCTTCCATAAGGGTGTGGAGGTGCAGCGACAAACAAATTGTGTCATATTTAGACACGTTTATTTATGTGCATCTTTGTGTGTTTCTCAGATGGAGTTTGAATCTTCAGCTTGACAAAAAGTTATTGTTTTTATTAGTGATGTTTGCTAAGGCACGCATCACTATTACTGTTGCTCACTGAAAAAAAAAATAGTGAAGGATTTACTTTGAAACTATAAACTATCACAAATAAACTGCAAAAAAAACACTTGAATTTTTTTTTTTTTTTGTAAAAACATACTCCAATAATCTTTGTTTTATTTAAAACTTTAAAAGTGTACTACCGTGGGATTTGAACAAACTCCTAAGTATTGAACTTCAGTGCATGAATCAAACTGTATGCCGTGTTGAGAAGAGGTGTGTTATGCCAGGTTTTCACCTGTAAACAATTCAAATGGGTACAAAATGGGTAAAAAAGTTTACCTACCCCAAAAGCTGCATATTTTACCCTATTAATATATACATTTAAGGTACTACTATAGTAGTACTACGATACTATTAACCTTTTATGGTAAATAAGTTACAAATATGTTGCTTTAAAGGTACTGCCCCTGTGACAGGCTGTTGCACCACTAAAGGTACAATTTGTTCACTTAAAACAAAAGTTGTAAAAGCCCAGATACACTTAAAAAAAACTGGTGTGACATAATTTTCTAACAAGATCAGGCCAAAAAAAATGTCATTAAGCGTTCATTACTGGAGTTTGAAACAGTTTTCCAAAGGAAAAAAATCGCTCCGGCTGGTTAACACCTTTGAACTACCATTGGTCTGTGGCCATTATGTAATATTTAGGTGTGCTCTGAGACTCCACCTTCTTTGACAAGGAGATCTTTTCCAGTTAATTTCTTCTGTTCAGTCCGTCGAAGATCTGAAACAAGAAAAAACATGAACACTGGAAATCTGCTTTTATAGTAGAAATTGATGTTATAATTCTAATTAAAAGTGACACTGACTTTTTTTTTTTTTTTTTATATTTAATACTGTAAAGCTGCTTGCTTTAAATCTATAAAGGGATATGTGATGTAACTTGATTTGAATTGCAGAGCTCGTGCAAACACATCTTATCCACATCGTTATAATTGGATGCTTTCTTAACTGCTGTTGTCTCACCGCGTTCATTTTTGTTGTGTGTTTATTTTGTTATTGAGAGGAAAACGATCAGCACATATTTACATATTCACCTGAACGCTCCCTGGATGCTTGTCGCTATATAACGCATTTCAAATTTCTTTTTACCCTTAGCCAGAGAACGAAAAAGAACTTTGCTGTGAGTGTATCGGGCCTTAAGTGATAAGTGCTGAAATCCCATCCATATAATTCCCTCTATCAGTAAACAGCTGTGGAGATCAAAGGTTGACCTCTTCAAGGTCATTTAGATGCCATAATGAATCCGTTGGACTGATGGAAAGAAAGCAAAAAAGAAAGTAAGACAGATGCAGGTCTTGACCTGTCACTCATAAGGAGCTTAGTTCACCCAGCCAGTAAAATCTCACTTTCTGCCAGCATCCGCTTTAGCCGGACCAGTGGGCTAGCTGTCAGGAAGACGATTCATTTCTCAAAGCTCATATTTAGAAATTGGGAAAAGGCGGGATAATTTTTTTGGCAGACCTGTCAAGCTACCGCTGCTCTTCAATTTGAACCAGAAAGCCGGGGGTGTGGTGTGCTGCGGGAAAATAAACACTGACTGCACTGCCTCATGAATATACAAAAAGAGGCACATAACTTCACACCCTGCTACCCCAGCCAGATGACTGGCCGTGCCTCACATGAAGCTGCACAATGCCCCTCTGGTGTGTGTTTGATGTAGCGCGTGGGCCACTAGATCAATGAGGGTGCAGGTGTGCGGGGCAGATGGTGGAGAGGTGATACCCGGGGCGCTGAAACTCAGCCGGGCCAGGAACACAGAAGCTCCACGAGGGCGGCCCCCAGGGGAACAGAGCCATATGACTGATGCACTCTGGGATGCAGCGAGGCAGAGATGTGATTTATGGAGTAGAGCAGTGAAAGTGAGCTCCCTGCTGTCTCATGCACACTGCTGCTGTGCTTGCAAGATCTCAGTCTCTTATGTGCTTTTTTGGGAGACTTTTTGTCTAGTGTATTGAATTTTTGGGGGACTTTCTCATTAAACATTTTTTGGGTGAAATAAAGATGGTTGTGTTCAAGTAATTTAGCTTTTTTTTCTGCCACAAGTCACGGTGTTGTAGTTGAAAGGCGGAGGTAAAGTCATAGTTTATTGTTTTTTTTATTTTATTTTTTTAGCACACAAATGCTTTTAACCCCCGAATTCTAAAGCCTTTGGGGTGTCAGCGGTAGACCTGTACAGCTTCATTACATATTCATGTTATTTGTTAAGTTACTGAAACTGTCACACAAATTGCCTGTTGAAACCTGTTTTCTTTTCTTTTTGTTCTTCTAAGGTTCAGGCTCGGTAAGATTTTTTTTAAATGTTGGTGCTCAAGAAATATTTCTTATTATTATTGAAAACAGTTGTGCTGGTCTATATTTTGTGGAAACTTGTTCACGATTTTTTGTTAAAAAATGGAAATAATATAAAGTTAAAAAAAACAGCATTTATTTGAAACAGGATCTTACATTTATAATGCTACAAATGTCTTGTCTTTTTTTGTTTTTACTTTTTAGCTCAACACATGTTCAGGCATTCCTTATACAACAACAGATGTAAACTGTCAGGAAATGAGGGGTAACATAAAAATGACTACTATAAAAAAATGCTGGATTTTTGCAACCCAAATTTGGGTCAAATATGGACAAACCCAGTCATTGGGTTACATTTAAAAAATAAATAATTCACCCAATGATTGGGTTTGTCCATATTTGACCCAAATTTTGGTTAAAACAACCCAGTATTTTTATTGGAGTGTAATGTTAAAATTTAAACCTCCACTGTTTTTAATGTGTGAGTTTTAAATGCAAAAACAGTTTTTAAATCAAAATGACAAAATTACAAATCAAAACTATTAATTATTAATTAACAGCACTGAGAAAAATTAATGGCATTTAAAAGAGAAGCAATCAAACTACCTTTATGAAATATCCTGAAAGACCTCAAGGTGAGGATGTCGCCACCTTGTGGTAAAGGTTTGGTAGTTATGCCGTATTCCTCACATTCACACAGATTCCTCAGAAAGCACTCACACTATAAATGAAGCCTGACCACAATCTTCAGTCCATACAGCACTTTAAAGCTCATTCTTCAAAAATGTTTTATGAAGTTTCTCTTTAGCCTGTTACTTTCTCTTTTTTTCTGTCATATTGGAAGCTCAAACACTACAAATCACTGGTTCCCTTTCAAGGGAACTCGAGCTGCATCGAGATGCATTGGGAACGCCCTGCGTGATTGCGTCGTGAAGCAAGTGTATAATCAGTCCAATGGAAAGACGAGACTTCATAGGCGGGTGACGTCATCGACCAGGAGCTATAAAGCACCCTTGAGATCAGACCGCGCCAGCTTTTGCGCCTTCAGCAAGCAATCTGTGTACTTTCCTTGTCATATTTATGGTTGTCTGTCAAGTTGCTATATATATATATATGCTCAGCTCTCGAGCGGGCTGACTGTGAGCATTGCGAGAAGCTGTCCTTGAGGACGCTCCGTTCTGCCAGGCAATCTTCTTGGAGGACGGTTCGGTTCACCTTCCCCCGAGGCGCGGGTCCCGCTGTTGCCGAGTCGCGGCGGCGACTCGCATCGTGGGGTTCACAAACGGATCTGACAGCGGGGGTTGAGACGGGCACCGCCCTATCTCAGCTTTCACCTGTTAGATCCAGTGCCTTATCTCAGGGAGAAGCACGCTCTGCGGTTTCTCCTCCCCGGGATAAGGCACTCATGCTGCGATCTCCAGTTCCGAGGAATTGGTATCGTTAGTGTTTTGTAAAAAGATATATATGTATATATTCATATTTATAATGAATAAGGCAGATGTTTATGAGTTTTCATTAGATAAATAAGTCAGCTCATAACTCTGTTGAATAAAGAGGAGCTGTTCCCTGCCGGTTTCCCGTTCAGAGCACCGAGGTGTCAGCGTGGACCCCGAGTAGGCTCTGGTTATGGAGCATGAAGTACTGACACTTCTGCAAAAAGGAGCTATAGACGGGGTTTCTCCTCACAGCAGACAGTCAGGGTTTTAGAGCCGTTACTTCATTGTTCCGAAAGAGGATGAGGGGTTGCGTCCTATTCTAGACCTGCGTCAATTAAACAGCAGGTTTCAGAATCTCATGTTCAAAGAATTCTTACGCTAATATGATTGTATCACAGATTCAGCCCGAGGACTGGTCTGTCACAATATACTTGAAGGACGCTTACTTATCTATCCATCCTCATCACAGGAGGTTCCTGAGGTTTGCTTTCAGAGGCGAAGCATACCAGTATTGGGTTCCTCTATTCGGTTTAGGTTTATCACCCCGCATCTTTACAAGATGCGTGGATGCAGCTCTGGCTCCTCTGAGACTCCAGGGCATTCGCGTATTATACTATATCGACGATTGGTTGATCCTAGCTCAATCTCAGCAGATGGCAGTTCGGCATCGAGATGCCGTTCTGTCTCATTTAAAGATGTTGGGGTTGCGACTCAACGCCAAGAAGAGTGTGCTCCTCCCAGCTCAGAGGACCACTTTTCTAGGTGTATTATAAACGATTCACCGTAAATGGGGTAAAACTAGGCCATTCACTCACTGTGGAACAGTTTCAGATTGTTGGGCCTCATGGCAGCTGCGTCCAACGTAATTACTTTTGGTAAATCTGTACATGAGACCCCTGCAATGGTGGCTCAGGACCAAGGAGTTTTCTCCGAGGGGAAATCCGTTTTCGCATCATCAAGGTCACGCGGCTATGCCTACGTGCCTCGGTCATGTGGAAGAACCTTGGTTCCTCGCCCAGGCCCAGTGTTGGGGGCTTCTTGTCGACACTTAATGCTATCGACGGATGCTTCCCTCACAAGTGGGGGGTGATCATGAGTGGTCACTCGGCGAAGGGTCTTTGGTAGGACCATCTTCCTTTTTGCACATAATTGGCTAGAAGTGATGGCGGTATTCCGAGAATCTCAATACTTCCTGTCAGACCCGAGAGGTCACCATGTGCCTGTCCTTCTGGACAACACACTGATGGTCTCGTATATCAGAGCAGATATCCTGTTGAGGCAGGGGCTGAGGCCCGGGGAATGGAAACTTCACCCCGAGGTGGTGGAGCTTCTTTGGGAGAACTTTGGTTAAAACTGCCCTTGTGGTTATCCCTGACGCATCCAGCTCCGCTTGGACTGGATGCGATGTATTAGGTGTGGTCGAGGCTACACCTGTACGCATTTCCCGATATCTTTTCTCCCGGGAGTTACCCTAATCTGGATTTATGGATACTGTGGGCTCGGCCTCTGAGGGGGCCCAGCTCATAGATTCAGGTCTCTCGACTGAAGTCGTGGAGACCACAGTCCAGTCTAGAGCTCCCTCTACGAGAAGACTGAATATGCATTGAAATGGAAACGGTTCTCTGCCTGGTGCGGAGAACGCCTTCTGAATCTTGTTATCTGCCCTGTTTTACAGTACTTGATTTCTGCAATGAATGTTTCTTTGCGGGGTTATCTCTGAGGAGAGATCCTTATTTCGTCTTCTCCGTGGTACATGAGGCTGAGGCCTGCACGTACTTGGATTTGCACCTGGTATGGTGATAGTCTTTCTTCATCCCAGCCGGGTTGTATTCCTAGGTCCCTACTAAATTTGCGGGTCATTTGTGCTGCAGGCCTTCTGTCCTCCACCTTGATCAGGAAAAGCTAAACAGATATTGAGCAAGTGAGTAGTTGAGGCTATCTCACTTGCTTATGTAGCGGCAGAACAGCCTTCACCTTTGGCTGTCCGGGCCCACTCTACTAGGAGTATGGCTGCCTCTAAGGCTTTAATTTCAGAAGTTTCTCTCCACGACATCTGTAATGCGGGAGCCTGGTCCTCTCCGCATACATTTGTTCGATTTTATGACTTGGATCTTGGCTCCACTACAGGGTCTAGGGTGCTTTCTTCTTAGTGTGCGCATTGACTTCACACAGAACAGGCATTTGTCATATGGCGTCGTGGGTATATGGTTCCCAATGTGTCTCGACGCAGCTCGAGTTCCTTTGAAAGGGAACGTCTCAGGTTACGTATATAACCCTGGTTCCCTGAGAGGGAACGAGACACTGCGTCGCCTTGCCATACTCCCTGCATGCCTGTGATCAACTTGCTTCAGGCTTTTCAGAAGCTGGCACGGTCTGATCTCAAGGGTGCTTTATAGCTTCCTGGTCGATGTCATCACCCGCTTATGACGTCTCGTCTTTCCATTGGACTGATTATACACTTGCTTCATGACGCAATCACGTAGGGTGTTCCCAATGCGTCTCGACGCAGCGTCTCGTTCCCTCTCAGGGAACCAGGGTTACATACGTAACCTGAGACGTTTTAAACTCTCATGAGCAAGAAACTGAATCAGAAAAAAAAAAGATCCAAATATTTCCTTGGATTCAAGAGGCAGGGGAGGAAAGGCACACATTTCATGTATACCTCTCATTGTCTTTAGTACAGTGTGTCATGCCAAAATAAATGTTGGATTGCTTTGTTTCACTGCCAGAACCAAAATAGCACAAAAACACAGAAATAGGCTGAGCAGAGGTTAAACAACACTTTTTTACTTTGCTTTATATTTATTTAATGAAATTCGTTTGCAAATGCTACAATACATTGTGCAGTATTTAGATTTGTTTACAAAAATGCACCCTGTTAACTATAGTGTCTACAAAATAACAGTAACATGTATTTCTACATTAAAACTGGTACTTGGTTTAATCATTGTCATCTCCAAACGTTACCAAAAAAATGTGTAACTGAAAATGTACTATTGTTTCAATTGGTTGCGATATTAATTATTATTATTAATTTTCTTTACTTTTGTATGATAAAAAGTGTTGGTACTCTGTTGGGTCAATCAAGTACTCACTTAATTTTTCATTGTAAAATGTGGGTCCTGAAGCAAAACCAGTTGCGAACAAATGCATTAAACCATTGTTTAATTGAATGGGCATTGAAAACACAACCACGATACCACAAGTCCTATCCAAGCACATGCAATTAGCATTTCTCTGCAGGAGGCACGACCGCATCATGGGTCATTTTTTTTCTCCTTCGACGTGTTGTCAGAGAGCGCTTACACATCTTTGAAAGGTAGCATTGAGTGTACTTCATTCTCATTGTCCAACTCCTCAATTAGTCCACATCCTAATTCTAGCATTTAGTGTTGGCATATCATGTCTCTTCTTGTTATCTTGCGTTCCAGACTTTTGTAAATAGTCATATTTAAAACTTTAATCCCCTCAATGGAAGATGACGCGCAGACAGAAAGTCCGTCATTTAGACAGATAAATGTTATCTCAGTCACAAAGCACTCCTCTCCTTTTTAACTAGCTAATGAGTTTGTTCTGCGGACTCCAGTGGAATGTTTCATCCGCAGCCCTTCAATTTGATAATGCTGTACTTTTATCCCAGATGTCCATTCTCTTTAGCAGCAGGGAAAATGTGCAGCGTCTTCGGCAATATACTTGTCCCTCACTTGTTTGTTGTGGCTTCAAAGCAATGCACGCATTTGTGTGTAGGACAGCATGCTGTATGTGGGATAAAAAAGTATTATATTTACTTTTACCATTATGCTGATTTTATGTATGTAGTATAAAACAGATAAAAGGAGAAGCTTAAGTCTGGTTCTGAAAAAAAAAGTTTGTGGGGTCTTGCATTGAATTCACACTGTCAGAAAAATAATAGAAAGCATACGTATATATGTATGTTGCACTACTTCAATCTCAATGAACCTCAGATAGCATAAACAACTGCCTTTTAAATGGTTAAAATACTCTATTAAACCCTAATCTTTGCTTTTACTCACAGGGGGACATGTGTGGTGTTCCACAACAAAAAACATAATGGAAGGAGATGAACTTGCAGCCTGTGTGGTGGATTTGCACTCGCATCTTCAAACACCAGCCCAAACTCCCTATAGTCAAGGGATGTACCCGGCCCGACAGATGGACAGCATCCAACTCCTTCCTCAGCAAGCCGCCATGGCATCCATACTGCCCGGCGCTATCATCAACAGTGAGTCCTGCATTATCAGACCTCTGCCACTGTGGATAGACTGATTAATGTGCTTGGTTAAAAATGGAAATCCATGTCAAAGAGTCATCACAGCTCTGATGTGCATGTTTGCTATGGATAAGAGAATTACCAAGGGTCGAGGTTGACCTTTGGTTTGCAGGAATTAGATATTTACCCTCTTCCGTTCTCTAATCACAGTTAACACGAATTTGATGAGAACAACAGCACATTTGCTTTGATGGGGTCTATAGGGTTGGGTTATGTGGTTCATCTTATTACTGCCCAATTAAAATTACAGTTACATATTGTATCCCAGCTTCCATCTGGGACTGCTGTGCTCTTGAGCCTAATTTTATTACCTTTACTTTTTTATGAAAATGTTCTGCTTTATATTGCAAAGAAGCATTTAAACCTGGACATGAACAAAAACATTTTTCAAACAAAGATATGTGATAAAAATATTTAAGATTTATAAACATATCTAAGATTTTGCACTATTTTAAAATCACTATTTTGTATTAAATTACAAAAATGTGAAATTGAAGCATTTATCTGTTGGTCTCAAATTTCTTGACCCCACTATATTTAATGTTGGGTTTTCACAAGCTTTAGATAATTCAAGATGGATATGCTTGTCTCCATTTCTGTTTTTGTAGAAGACATCTTCCTCTGTAAGGCATGTGGCATCTGGTTTCGGAGTGAAAGAAACCTCCAGGCCCACCTTATGTATTACTGCAGTGGGCGACAAAGGGACCCTGAGATGGTAGCAGAGAAAAACACCAATATCAGCCATCAAATGCTCCGCAATTGCACATACCCACAATGCAATATGAGCTTTGCAGGCTCCCATGCCCTGGAAATGCACTTATCCACACATAACTGTGAGTAAACCAGTTAGACATTCTATTTCAAATAACCATTTGTCCAGCAACAAACAAAAAAGAGAAAGGTTGTAGCTGTTCAAGAGCCAATGTAAAAAAAATAAAAAATAAAATGTTTTATAGTTTAGTATAGAGAGGACAGGACATTATGGGTATAGTGGATCAGGAAATGTTCCAAACTCTAACTAATGTTATCAAGCATGTGTAGGAGCCTGTGCGCACAAACTGCCTTGGTTAGACTAAACTGTGTATGACCTGGTCATTAACACCATTCCTGTTTTTTGTTTGTTTTTGTTTTTCAAGCTCTCAAGTCAGATGAGATATCAACTGGAAGCAACTTGAAATGCACAATTTGTGACTACAGCGCTGAAACTCTTATGGTACTCCAGCACCACATCCTCTCCCATCTGTCCCAAACCGGCCTGAGATGTGGTCACTGCCACTTCACTTTCCAAACTCCCAGAGAACTCGCCAAACACCAGGAGCTACATGGACATAGCTGTGCTGTCAACAAAGTCATCAAAGAAGACAAAGCTGATAACTCTCCTGGTAGCATTTCAGGCAGCCCTCAACAAGTCAGAGCTAACGCAAACATAAAAGACCTTCAGGAAAGAACAGTACAGCGTGATATAAGTCAAATTTCAGAGCTGGAAAGCACAGAAAGTAGCCAGACATCCACTAAGGGTGAGGGAAACTCAGGAAACAAGGCTAGTGTTTCATACTCCAGAGTAAAGTCAGAACCTTCTAGTCCCCGTTTAGCCTCCTCACCCATTCAGCACCACCTGCCTCCTGCCTTTCCCATACCCCCTTTCATACCACACGTCCCATTCTCACAGGATATTACGGTGGGCCCGCAGGCCTCTGAGATACTGGCCAAAATGTCTGAGTTGGTCCATCGCAGGTTACGTCATGGGGGAAACTCTTACCCTCCAGTAATGTACAGCACACTTGTGCCAAAAGGAGCAACATGCTTTGAATGCAATATCACCTTCAACAACCTTGATAATTATTTGGTGCACAAGAAGCACTACTGTAACACTCGCTGGGAACACACACACAAGCCACATGACTTCCCTGGACTACTGGATAAACCAACAGGCACCGTAAGCCCTAAAATTGGAGCCAGTTTGGCTGTTATGCTAAATGCCAGCCATCCCTCTGAAGTGAAAGGGCATGAGTCTAACCCTTGCAATCCCATTGCAGGTGGAAAAGTGACAGATGAGCTGTCGGTGCAAGTTAAAAAAGCGTCAACTCCATCTGGAGCACAGGAAAGACCAAATGGTACACAGCTGGATTTACAAAGCCAGAAATTGCCACCAACTGAAACTGACCCCCACCACACAACATGTGAGGCCTGCAAAATCACCTTTAGTCGACATGAGACCTACATGGTGCACAAGCAGTATTACTGTGCCACTCGCCATGATCCTCAAGTGAAACGTGCCAACAATAAAGGAGCAGCCAATCAGAAGTCAGTACGTCCACGTAAAAGAAGAAAGGCATATGAGCTGGCCACTCCTGAACAAGAACAAATGCCACCTATGAGTTTAGCATCATTTCTTGGAATGCCCACTATTGGAGGTCCATACTTATCAAAGGAAACATTGGATAGCTTTAGAGACCATCAGAGATACAACATGATCCAGGGGTTAGTACCCAAATATCCAGAGGCTTCATTGACAGTTACAAAATCAGCTCTTGTGTCCAAATGTAATACAATCTCTAAGGAAGAAGGTGATGCACCAATAGATCTCAGTAAAAAATGCGTGCCACAGTTTGGCAACACTTCGGTTTCCCCTAAAGGACTTATGGATTACCATGAGTGTGTCGTGTGCAAGATAAGCTTTAACAAAGTTGAGGACTATCTCAAGCACAAACAGAACTTCTGCCCAGGTACTGTTTTGCAAAATGCTTCCACTGAAAACAAAAGCATCAAAAAAGAAGGTCCTAGAAATACCAATAATCTCTTAGAGAACACCCTCTTTGAGCTCCCAGCTCTGCATGGAAAGATTGAGCATCCAAATGCAGCGGCAACTTCTGACATACAAGCTTCCAGCGAGGAACAACTAATGTCAATAAAAGATGACCCGAGGGGCGTGTTTCAACCCACTGGGGAATACCCAAATCCTGCAAAGAAAATGAGACCTGATGAGCAAATTTGGCCTTACTATGAAATCAAACCCACTGATTATGCTACAGGGATGCTGGTCTCACAAAGCGATCGGAGGCAGAGTCCAAACGAGGGCAGTGAAGGAGAGAAAGACCAGCCGATGCCTGATGGTAGCCATCTTAGCACAGATGACCCTGAGATCCAGAACAAGTCCTCATCCTTAAAGGACGGTCTAGAATTTGAGGACAATATGGAAGATGCTGGAACTAAGCAACATGGTTCCACTACACCAGACAGCTATGACAGTTCCATCAACTATAAGGAAAGCACAGCGCTGACGCCATCTCCAAAGACTGAGGAAGAGAGGAAGAGCTTCAAGAGAATGTTAAACGGCTCCACTGCCAGCACAAGTAATTTAAAGTACTGCCGCCCATGTGACATCCAGTTTAACAACCTCTCAAACTTTATAACACACAAGAAGTTTTACTGCTCGTCACACACAGCGGAGCATGTTAAATAGTGGACCTGCCCCCTGTCTTAAATCTGGTTCGCATTAGTAGAAAAGGTAGTGCTGTTAACCAGCGTTGCCTCTTAAATTCACATGGGCCCCAACCCCCAGGCACAGGGCCCAGGACAATATTCCCAGTTGTAGCCACGTGACAATGGCCCTGCTATTTTAAATTTGACATCATTTGCTTGCAGTTGACACTTGCTTGGCTATTATTTGTGACGACTAAAAGTGACAATATGCTCCCTCCTCTTTAAAGTGGACTCAAGCCTTGAACCAGTCATATTCGATTTTTCACAAGCACTGTTTTTTCCCATTGTGGTCAAAAACATAATACATTTTTACAATTCCATGCTGGTGTACATGGCAGCAGGAGGACAATCAAATCAGGAGATTTATCCTACCAGTTAATTATTAGAAACGTTTAAAATATTTGTTGGGAATATTCTGTGTTGATAGTTTTCGTGTGTGTGTTTTTTATGTATTTATTTATTTAATAATAGTTGCCGCTCTAAAAAATGCAGATCTGAAATGGAAAAACAAGTTTATGAAAGTTTTAGAATTACAGAAACCCACATAAATTGTAGAAATTGATTAAAAAGAAAAATATACAGATGGTGGAGCAACCTCTGACTGACTGTGTCAACATATCCTAAAATACTTGCAATCAAGTTTTCTGAATTAATAATTGTCAATACATGTAGAGTCTAGTTTGTCCTTGATGTTTCTTTATGCTTCAAAATGTTTTTCTTGTCAATGCAGAACTCTTCTTAAAAAGGTGACCTGTATGTGTGTTTGATTCCTTTTTTTTATTTTTTATTTTTATTAAATATTTGGCTTCTAATGCAATACTTTTTAAAAGATGAAACGTTATTTGAAGCAGTATTAAGGGAAACTTTTTATACTTGGACCCCGGAAATTGTCTGTGTGAAGTGTTTACTGAAGTCTACATGGAGAAGGGTTTACACTTGGTATGGATGACTCATTGTAATCTTTCCTACAGAAAAAAACAAAATAATCTCATGAGAAAAAAAAGGTGTCAAAAATGTGTTGCTATGCATGTACCTGTATGGAATGAAATTCCAGAAATGTGGGAAATGTTATTTTATGTGGCATAAAAATTAAAAAATGTATCTCAGGACAACAGTGTCGATTCATTATTATTATTATTTTTTTATTATTAATTCACCAGTTTATTTCAGGACAAAGTGAATACCCATAGATCTCTAGTTGCATCATTCAGGACAGTAGGAGTAGGAGCACCACCTAGTGTAAGTTACGATTCAAGACATTAAATAATCACCTTTTATTTAAAGAGAAAAAATAAATTGAATCTGTCTTGAATTGATATGATAGTAAATGTAAGTGTTAAATAAACCATACTGAATTTTGTTCCCTGTAAGACAAACAGATAAACATTTTGATATGTTATCATTTACTCTGACTGAATCCTTGAAGCTTGTGTTGCATTTTTAAATTTCCTAACAAATACAGATATTTTAAACAAAAATGCAGATCATGAAAAAATAATATACATAATAATACTACTATAATAATATAGTAGGGGTCAATGATTGTTTAAAAAATAAAAGGAGTTTCTAACAACTCTTATAGACAATACTCAACGGTGTATCTGTACTAAACCATTCTACATCAGTGTTGTTCGTCTAGACCCAAAATCACTGCAAATACATTCAAAGAAACCATGCTTAAACATACTTCTTAATTGCATGAATCACACTGAATGCTTATGGTCTACCGTCTTATGTATATCTATCTAGTATTTATTAGGTTACTCACGTTCAGTCTGAGGTGTCCAATCCTGCTCCTGGAGGGCCACTTTCCTGCAGAGTTTAGCTCCAACACACCTGCTTGAATGTCATAGTGATTCTAAAGACTTTGATTAGCTGATTCAGGACAGTTTAATTAGGGCAGGGATAGGCAACTTTAGTCAGGGAAGGCCACTGTCCTGCAGAGTTTAGATCTAACGGTGGCCTTATAGGACTGAAGTTGCCCATCCCTGAATTAGGTCTAAAGCTAAAGTCTGCTGGAAGGTGGACCTCCAGGAGCAGTATTGGACACCCCTGATTTAATTATGTGGAGCTATTCTGTTAGAGTTGGTGGTTTGTGCAATACTGGATTAAGATTTTTTTTTAATATATATAATAATGTGACATGAACAATCAAATCAAGACAAAATAACGCATGAATTAGTCTAGAATCCAGGCAGTTTATTTTCTAAAAGGACACCAGACAAAAACGCAAGCTTTCCAGATGCATAAACAGATCATCTGTGTTTCGCTCTATGATTCGATTGGATGCATGGGCGCTTTTCAGGGCCACACGAGCAGAACACCTGAGGGGCGAGTGATGGAGCACATCGCTTGTCTCATGGGGGGCTGAACAGATGTGCTGTTCTGAGTCCTCATCCCCAACTCTGCAACACTCGGGACAAGGTGCTCCTAAGTAGGAAATGCACATAGGTGCCATTATCATGGAAGCAAATTTACGGTATATGTAGCGGAAGCAATGATAGTCAGTATCCTTTGCAAGGTCGCCACGTGTTCACTAGTCTAAAGGGAAAGTAACGCATCAAACTCTCTCTTATATCTCTTTTTTTATGGAAAAAATGAACTGCGACATCTGACTATAACGTAAAGGAAATGGTACCACCCCTTAAAGTGCATAAAGCACAGGCACACGCTACCTTTCCTCAGTGAGCAAATTCGCTTCTCAAGCAGCAAGCGGGACAAGGTTGGTTATGAACAGTAACCTATTGTTCTCTTTCATCATCTTCGAGATCAACCTATGGACAGCTCCACTGTTGCCCAATACACACTCACAGCGAGGCACTGAAAGCCAGAGGACGGTCACTTGTCGCTGACAGACAGGACATACCAGGTTACTTTTGATATTAAACAAAGTCTCACCTTTCAAATTTGTATTTGGATAACAACACTCATTAAAATGTTAGTTCACCCAAAAAATTCTGTCATTAATTACTACACTGTAAAAAAAAATTACATCCCCAAATCTGATAACATCTAAATTTTTCACTTAGTCTGACATATTATTTCTCATTGAGCCAATGTTAACAGACTATTGCAACAATTAATTCAATTTATTTTACAGAATTTCACTTGGGCCAATTTAAAAATTTAGATGTGATCAGTCATAAAAACATAAAAGGTATGACCATGGACTGTAAAGCAGCATATAAACGTAAATTAGAGAACTTTTTTAGAAATAATTCTAGGAGAGCTTGGCAGGGGGTCCAGGCAATCACAGGATATAAGCCTAAGAGGCATCTTATGGCAGTGGAAAATGAACTTGAAATGGCAAATGATTTGAATGATTTTTATTGTAGATTTGATATTCAGGATTTTTCAGTTGAACAGGAACTAGTCTATGAAGAAATAAGTAGTATGAAGTGTGTGGATATAGATATTTCTATAGACGATGTTAAGTTTTACTTTAGACATGTGAATCCCCATAAAGCTAGTGGGCCTGATGGTATTAGCAGCAGGACTTGAAGGGTGTGCGCAGATCAGCTGGCACAGCCCTTTCAAAGGCTGTTCCAGCTGTCAATAGACACTGGTGTAGTTCCTTGTCTATGGAAAAAATCTTTGATCGTGCCCTTACCCAAAAATAATAAACCTAGGGAACTTAATGACCTGCGCCCTGTTGCCCTAACATCTACGGCAATGAAATGTTTTGAAAAAATAATTTTGAAAAAGCTTTTATGTGAGGTCACACCATCCTTAGACCCAAACCAATTTGCATATCGTGTGGATAGAGGGATTGAAGATTCACTGCTGACTCTGACAAATAACATATATGAGCACCTTGAACAAGCAAAGAGTCTTGTCAAGATTGTGTTCATAGATTTCAGCAGTGCCTTCAACACAATCCAACCCCACCTGATGGTAAAAAAAATTGGTTCATCTTGGAGTTAACCCAAGACTAGTTTTGTGGATTTTCGACTTTCTGACGAACCGTAGTCAACAAATTCAAATTCATTAGTTGGTTTTGTACAGTCCAATACTGCATCCCTAGAGGGCTTTGAGAGGGAGGTGCAGGGTTTTATTAATTGGTGTACAGATAATTTCCTTGTGGTTAATGCAAAGAAAACAAAGGAAATGATAAAAAGGGAATTATAGTTCCACCCTCAAATATAAATGGTGTAGTGGTAGAGCGGGTCACAACATATACATATTTGGGTGTTGAAATCGATAATAAACTGAATTTTAATGAATGTGCACAAAATAAGTTCAAAAGGTTGCAGAAGAGGATGTTTTGTCCGAGGAAACTTAATCATTTTAGAATAGACAGCTGTATTCTTCAGATGTTTTACAAAGCTCTCTTGCAGAGTGTCTTATCTTTTGGTCTTATTTGTGCATTTGGTAACATGTATATTAAGGATCAGAATAAACTGCAACGAATAGTCAAAACAGCCAGTAAGATCATTGGAGTTGATCAGGTATCTGTAGCTCAATTGTACAATGACCTCAGTCTTAAAAAGACAGAACAAATTCTAAATGATTCAACCCACCCTCTTCATCAGATTTTTTTAAGAAGTAACAGGTCAAGTGGCAGGCTACTGCAAAGAAAAATTAGGGCTACAAGGTACAGCAATTATTTTGTGCCTACAGCAATTAGACTGTACAACAAGCAGATAGCACTCAGCTAGTTTTATTTATACATGCTTGTCATGTTTCTTGTATCCATTAATGTTTTTCTTTTTTGTTTTTGTCCTTGTTCTTTTATGTTTTAATGCCTACATATTTAAATGCTTTTTGTATTTAATGCTTTTTGTTAGGGATGGCCCGATACCACTTTTTCCAGGCCGAGTCCGATACCGATACTTTAATTTTTGGTACTCGCCGATACCGATACGGTAACCGATACCTGTATTTTTATTTTCAATTAATTTAATTCATGCATTTGTCATTTTTAAATGTATTGGTAGAGAAACCAAAAGAATGTCAAATCATATTTGTTTATTAAATGTAAACTTAATTTGTTCATCAAATATATTTAATGCACTGCATATTCATTACTGTATAAATTAAATATAGATGGATCTTTTTGTGAAGTTACAAAAAAAGGTAGCCTATTTAGTTAGAGTTAATCCTTTGTCTGGTTAACATTAAAACACAGCAGCAGATTAATTCAACTGCTGCCCCTTTAAGACCGAACGCACGGACCCCATTTGAATTATACTGTCTACGTTCACTTGACATATAATATACTTTGTTTACTAGGATACTCGCCAAGACGGGCGTTTTTACATAGTTTTGTGTGAATTCATCCGTACAAGCGCAATAGTGAAATAATTCCACTCAGTGTTCGCGCGCTGTCTGAGGCGATGGTTTTCGGGGCGCGCGCTTTGGATGTTTGAAGTTCATGTAACTTCTTGACCTGCAAATGTCCTGTAATAATGTCGTTAAACATAAATAAGGTAACAGTTCATGTTTTACTTACATATACGATTTAGTTTTAATCCAAATATACGTGTTGTGGGATGTGCCTCCAGTGTGTTTAGTTTAGGACAGCTCAGTGTGTGTGAATGAGAGTGAGTGAGTGCGCGTGTCCGAGATGCGCCCCTCCCCCCTGTATGACGCCCGCGAAACAGCGGATGAGAGTGGTGTGGGAATGATACGGTGACCAGTGCAGGTAGTTAGCTATGTGCAGTGTATTTCAGTGCAGCCAGGAAAATAAAGACACCCAAACTCTTCGGCAAGACGGCCTCTTTGTTTTTGTATGCTACCATCAGACTAAACAGCGTGAAGTTTAGGGAATTAACCCCGGGAGGAAAACTTCCGGCCCTGGAGAAGACGGATCTCCCCTGTCTCTCCCAACCACGGTTAGGAGACAGAAGCAGGAAAGGTTAACATTGGCGACCACGAAGGGACATTTCATGTTGTTAAAAGACTGGTGAGCATCGAAAATAAAAGGACAATAAAAAGTAAAGCCGAGTGACTGTGTAATACAACATGGCGGCCGCTCGCTATCCCTCCGATGTTTACGGACGAGAAACGAACTACTCAAACCCGTTCATGTCACTAACCAATGTTGAGGACAACAGTCAAGGTACTGTGAAAGCTTATGAACGAAAAGCTGAGAGAAAACGCGAACATTATAACCCATTCCTGTGTGATGAAAGTAGCACTAACACACTTGTTAATGGAGAAGAGCTGTTCGCACCGTTCGAAAGCCCCGCCCCCTTTTCGCCCACAAATCCCTTTTGCAGAGGCAACAGGCAAAGCCACGGCTACGTGGGAAGGCCAGACATGCACATTTTCACATATCCTGCTCCAGACATGCCATTTAAGGGGCACTATGAAGTCACAAATCCCTTTGCCGATGCTCACATGGGAAGTTTTGTACATAGCACACCTGCTATATCCAAACCTGAAGCCAGTACGCTTCCCATGCCCTATTCTTTTATTAATCCAGACATGACTGGAAAACATGGACATTTCCCATTGCGCCAGCCCTGTCCCTCATCTCCAACACGTAAGAGCCGCTCTGTGCCCCGTCAGCCTCCTCTGTCGGACAGTGATGAGGACTATAACTCCAAAGAGAGAGTCCCCACTCTACGTCCCGGCCAGTACGATGGCAGCACACCATGGAGGGAGTTTCTGCACAGGTTTGAGAGCTGCGCGGAGGCAAATCACTGGTCAGTCAAAACAATGGTCATTCAGCTGAAATTCTGCCTCACCGGAGCTGCAGGCGCCATCGTCCACAGAAACCCTCGTTCATCCAAATGGGACTACCGCCGCCTGCTGGAGGAACTCGAAACTGCTTATGGCCCTTCTTCAGATCATGCAGCGGCTGTAGCAGTAGAGCTGAGGCAAAGAGTGCGTAAACATGGTGAGGCGCTTCATGTGTTCAGGGATGACATTTATGGAAAAGTAGCTATAGCTTATGGTGATTGGTCAGAGGCTGAGCAAGACGCTATAGCTTTGGAAGTTTTCACAAACGGCCTGGGTGATGCAGAGCTAGTTCAAAGACTGTTGGAAGGCTGCTGTTGTCAGAGAAAAAGACAAAAATGAGACTGTGACTACCACGACCTCTACAGTTAGCCCAGCACCCAATCACTTTGTTCCACGCGCATCTGCAAAAACATTTAAGCAGCACAAGAACTTTAAAAAGGGTGATATTCGCTGCTATAACTGTAATGGTTGGGGTCACAAACAGAGCCAGTGCTCGTCCCTTCAAATAAATACAAAGACTTTCTTTTCAAGCGCCGCCAAAGAAAGCCCGCTGACCAATGTGTTCCACCTTAAAAGCCAGAATCGTGAAATGAACATTCGCATGCGCATATCTGAGCTGGAGGTATGTGCGGTCCTGGACAGTGGAGCGCGGAGGAGCGTGCTGCCCCTTCACCAATACAACGCCATTCACCAAGACGTGAGACCACCGCTTCAGTCATCCATCGTAGAGACTTTGCTCGGGGTGGGACCGGGAGACGTGCCAGTGCTTGGTGAGGCCAAGGTACCGGTCTGTATCAACAACCATCAAGTTGAAGTGGACTTCCTTGTAGCGGACATAGAGGGCAATGAGGTGCTGCTTGGCCATCCTTTCCTCACCCAAGCTGAGGCCCGCCTTGATTTCGGTAAGCACCGCATAATTCTGTTTGGGGAGGAAGTGCCCTACTTTCACCCAGAGGCTGTTCCAAAGTCACACGCTGTAAGAGTAGCCAGAACTGTTGTGGTTGAAGCGGGACAAGAGTACCTAGTCAAGGGCAACGTGCACGTTTGCAGAGAAGCTCAGGGAGACATGGTGCTTAGCCCCACAAAAGGCTTCGTTGAAAAACACAAAATACTCATTGCCAGAGCCCTAGTCAACGCACAGCCCACCAACATCGTTCCATTACGCCTCTTTAACCCTGGCAACAAGGCTGTGACTATTAAAGAAGGTGCCATTGCAGGCCTCCTCCAGCCAGCTGAAGCTCTGTCTTCATCCAGTGTCCCCACAGCGGCAGACTTTCCAGCCAGCCCCCCTGCAGTTCCAGAGCACCTCCAGGAGCTCTATGCCCAGAGTTCCACTGACTTTAATGACAGTGAACAACTTGAACTATTTAACCTGTTGTGCGCCTATGAAAGTGTCTTTTCCAGGGGACCTGGTGATCTGGGCCGGACCAGTCTTGTGCGGCATGACATCATGACCCGGCCGGGACCTCCAGTGAAGCAGCCTCCTCGTCGTATGGCTGGGGAAAAGCAGCAAAGCGCAGAACGGTAGATCAGTGACGGCCTCCAGAGCGGCATCGCCACACGCAGCCACAGTAGTTGGGCCTCACCGATTGTTATGGTGCGTAAAAAGGATGGGACTTATCGCCTTTGTGTAGACTATAGGGCACTCAACAGCCACACCATCACCGACGCGTACCCGCTACCCCGCATCCAAGACACGCTGGACACTCTTGCCACCGCCAAATGGTTCAGCACTTTGGATCTTGCGTTAGGTTATTGGCAAGTTGAGCTAACACCAAGAGCCCGCCGTGCAGCCGCCTTTTGCACCCGTAACGGACTATTTGAATGGAATGTTATGCCGTTTGGCTTATGTAACGCGCCGGCTACGTTTCAACGCCTTATGGACCGCGTCCTTGCCGGCATGCAGTGGGAGACCTGCCTCGTCTACCTGGACGACATCATCGTGCTGGCCAAGGATGTGCCTGAGATGTTGCAGCGACTGAGCCAAGTGTTCCAGAGACTTAAACAAGCAAATCTCAAACTGAAACCTGCCAAATGCTGCCTGTTCCGCCGCCAAGTTACCTATCTAGGTCATATTGTGTCTGAGCACGGTGTGGCCACTGACCCCAATAAAGTCAACAAAGTTCAAGCCTGGCCCACTCCCACATCAGTCCAAGAGGTCAGACGTTTCATTGGCCTCGCCTCCTACTATCGCAGGTTTGTGAAAGACTTTGCCCCCATTGCCGAACCGTTGCATAACCTGACGAAGAAGAATGCACACTTCCAGTGGCACGCTGAACACCAAGCCGCCTTCGACACGCTCAAGCACTGCCTCACCACAGCCCCTGTCTTAGGCTATCCACTGGACCATGGTGAAATGATCCTGGACACCGATGCCAGCGACACAGGTATCAGCGCTGTCCTGTCGCAAATGCAGGGTGGCACCGAACGTGTGTTGGCATACGGCAGCCGCAAACTAGCCAAAGCTGAACAGAATTATTGCACTACGAGACGGGAGCTGCTAGCCATTGTCGATTTCACATCTCATTTTCGGCAGTACCTACTTGGGAGGCCTTTCAAGGTACGAACCGATCACAGCAGCCTGCGCTGGCTCACGCGAATGAAAGAGCCGGAAGGTCAGTTAGCCCGGTGGCTTGAGAAGCTAGCGGAGTATGAGTTCGAAATCATCCATCGCCCAGGTCGCTTACACACAAATGCTGACAGTCTCTCCCGCAGGCCCTGCCGCCAGTCTTGTCCTTGTAATCTGCAGGACCCTTCCTCGCCACCGAGAACCACAAGTCACCAAGCAATTCAGTGTGATTTGGACTCTGACACCAGCTCCCTATTGCTGAGTCCGGTGGGGGTAAGCGCTGTCAATGTTACCAACACAGACACTTTAAAACAAACAGCGATTATTAATGTTACAAACACAAACGAGACCAGACTGTTTGCTGGCTGGAGTATGGAGGAGTTGCGCCAGGCTCAAGCTGCTGATACAGACATTGCACCAATCAGAGCTTGGTTAGAGGTCAGCAGCGAGCGGCCCCCGTGGGTCACAGTCTCCCCATGCAGCCCAGCCACCAAAACGTACTGGAGTCAATGGAGAAGACTTTACTTCAGAGATGGAGTACTGGTCCGCCGTTTTTACTGTTTAGACGACACACAGTTCTATCCTCAAATTGTTCTCCCACGCAAAATGCAACCCAATGTTATGCGCCAAATGCATGAAGGGCCAGTAGGTGGACATTTTGGTATTGAAAGGACTGTGGCCAGACTTCAAACCAGATACTACTGGTACCACATGAGAGAAGATGTGGCTCTCTGGTGCCGGACTTGTACAAACTGCGCATGCAGAGCCAGACCCCACAAGACTCCACAAGCGCCCATGGGAACTGTCAGAGTTGGAGCCCCCATGGAGCGCATTGCACTGGACATTATGGGCCCACTCAATGAGACAGAACGAAAAAACAGTTATATACTCGTAATACAGGAGTATTTCACAAAATGGACTGAAGTATTCGCAATACCTGACGAAAAGGCTGTGACAGTGGCAAACGTTGTTGCAACTGAATGGGTGTGCCGCTTTGGAATGCCTCACTCTCTGCACAGCGATCAAGGACGCAATTTTGAATCAGAGGTATTCCAAGAAATGTGCCGTTTGTTTGGCATCGACAAAACCCACACTACAGCATTCAGACCGCAGTCCGACGGCCAAGTTGAACGTTTCAACGCCACACTCCAACGGATCCTGGCCTCCACTGCAGAACACTGTCACTGGGATTGGGACCTGATGATCCCATATGCAGTTATGGCCTACAGAGCAACCAAGCACAGCGCTACTGGTTTCACCCCCAACTTCATGATGTTCGGCCGCGAAATAAGTGAGCCAGTGAACCTTGTGGCTGGTTTGCCCCCAGACTCTGACCATGCACCTTCAGCTCCCTAATATGTGCAACAAATGCGTGAGCGGTTGGAACTGGCTCACGACATCACCCGAGAAGCCCTCGGTGAGTCAGTCACACGTGCAAAAAGACAATACGACAAAAACGCTTGCCACACACAGTACAAAGTCGGTGATGCGGTGTGGTATCTCATCAAAGGAACACGTCATGTCAAAAACAAAGTAAAAAAGTTCCTCCCCTCCTACGAAGGACCTTACTTTGTTATGGGACATTTAGATGATCTAGTCTACCGGATCCAAAAGGGCCCCAGAGCTAAGGTCAAAGTCGTCCACCATGATCAACTCAAATGCTACCGCAGCCGTGAGCCCCTGGATAACACCTGGGTCCTGGACCAATCCCAGAACTGGACGCCTTCTGAGATCCTGCCACCCGCTGTGGACGGGCACCCAGCAGACCGGGAGGATCTCGGCTTGCACAGCCTCTACTCTATTGCCTCGAGTGATAGTCCCAGTGACTCCTGGCCGTCCACTCCACCTGCTACTAATTCTCACATGATCGGGTCTCTTCCATCCACTCCTTCCCATGTGATACTTGACCATGGTGGGGGTGCGGTAAGAGAGCCAGACCACCAGGCTCCGCGCGAACCTCGGCCCCAACGTCAGCGCCGAGGACCTTGCCGTTATGGGGACTGGGTCACTGAGTGAGTCACCTATGACAGTTTATGTTTGCACTAGAGACTTTACAGTTTACGTTTTTGGACTCTAGTCTAGTTTGTTCTATGCTTTTTCTACAAAAAGCACCCTTTTCACGTAAAAAAACAAAACAAAAAAAACCCCGAAGAGCTTTCAATGCTTTTACATGCTTGCACTTTATTGCATCCAATGTATGTTTTGATTATTACCGGAATAGTCAGACAGTATTACCTCTGGTCACCGAAGAATAGGATTTAAAAGGTGATGTACTCTTATGTTTTATTTGAGACTATTTCCTTTCTATTAATTTTTCACTCCTGTGTTCACTGTTGAATGAGCTTTAGAACTTTTAGCACTGTTTAGGCACTTGTTAAATTAGTATAACCTACCTATTTGGATTTACATACTATTTGGGACACAGTTATCTCTTCACATTTTAGGCCTACAGATATAGAGAGTGTGTGCTAAGTATATTTAGATGGAATGGAATTAGTGTTAATTGCCAGTCCATGGTGGGGGTAGTGTTGTGGGATGTGCCTCCAGTGTGTTTAGTTTAGGACAGCTCAGTGTGTGTGAATGAGAGTGAGTGAGTGCGCGTGTCCGAGATGCGCCCCTCCCCCCTGTATGACGCCCGCGAAACAGCGGATGAGAGTGGTGTGGGAATGATACGGTGACCAGTGCAGGTAGTTAGCTATGTGCAGTGTATTTCAGTGCAGCCAGGAAAATAAAGACACCCAAACTCTTCGGCAAGACGGCCTCTTTGTTTTTGTATGCTACCATCAGACTAAACAGCGTGAAGTTTAGGGAATTAACCCCGGGAGGAAAACTTCCGGCCCTGGAGAAGACGGATCTCCCCTGTCTCTCCCAACCACGGTTAGGAGACAGAAGCAGGAAAGGTTAACAATACGTGCCGAGTGAACGATCAGCAATCCAGAGCATTCAACAGAAGTGCGCGCGCTCTCTCTCTCTCTCTCTCTCTCTCTCTCTCTCTCTGGTCAGTTATTGTTAATAATAAGCTACATGCCTCGTTTTACTTTCTTTGCCATTGACATCCGACTGAACTACAAACTTTCCACTGACGTCTGATGCGCTCGACCAGCTCGCGCTTCGGTGCCGCGGCGCGCTCAATCCACTGCGCGTTTTTCTCTTATCAGCTCGCGCATCACAGCTATATAGGCGTTACTATATTTTGTTTAATATTTCACTAATATGATACATTTACTTCATAGACAGCCTTCTTTTTTATCCCCATTATACTTTCTGTTGTCAGTGCTTCTTTGTCTGGACACAAACACTGTACACACGCTGCCTGGTATCGGTTGTTGGTATCGGGGCGTTTTTATGAGTAGGAGTACAAGTACATGAGCTCAGTATCGGGCCGATACCCGATACTGGTATCGGTATCGGGCCATCCCTACTTTTTGTATTTATGTTTTTATTGGTATGCAGCAGGCTAACAATGGAGCGTGAAATGGTGACTACATGAATTTCCCTTGTGGATAATAAAGTTTACCTTGACCTTGACCTTGTCACTAGAATATTTTGACTTGGAGAGGTTAACTTTTTTTTACAGTGTATTATCATATGCATATTAGTACAGAGTACCACAGCATTGAAATACAGTGTGTCTTGGCACTCTCTCAGCACGTCAATAATAAAAAATACAAATAACATTAAAGCATCCAAGCATAGTAACTAAGCTCAAACCTCAACCTGTTGTACTATCATTCAATAGTCTTATTACCTGAGGGTAAAAACTATCCCTAAAACGTGATGTGTGCGTTGGGATACTCTGCAAACATCTCCCTGATGGAAGATGGGAGTATGTTCTAAATGTTAGAACCCTTCTAAATGTTTTGAAGCGGTTCAAGTGGAACTCCAATAATTTTAGATGCAGTTTTGACCACCTTGAGCTGAAGGAATCACTGGATGGCTCACTTTATGAACGCAATAATAAGTTTGTTTTTATTTAAACTGTGTATAATAAATTAGGACTTTAAAGGTGAAAAAGCATCAACAAAGTACTTTCGATAGACCATGAATAACCCCAAAAGCGCAATTCTTTCCACAGTAATAACAGATGGCTTAAATATCACTGTAGTAATAGCTGTATATCTGTATTAACATACGTTGCCTTAAAACATTTTCATTGACTTCAGCACTGCGTGATACTATTTCAAAGTGATTTCTATAATAAACTTGTATCTGTGAAAACAAACCTAGAAAGATACGGGAGGATTTGAGGAGAAAAAAAAAACGAGAGATTCTTCATGCATTCCAGTGAATTATTAATTGGATATATAGTAAATTAAATCGGGAGAAAAGACCACAAATGTGCTCTATATGTCGTCCTTTTTCATACTTTACAGCGGAATGCAAAGGGAAAAAATAAAATAATTGTTGTATCTTAGATACAAAAAAAATAACTTCTGGATGATTTATTAGGACTCATCTCGGTAGCCAGTTAATACACACTCACACACAAGTTCTTATCTGCCTGTAACACAGCCCACAAACACAATGTGCCACCGCCCCCTACTGGACAAACCCAATACCACCATTAACATACAACATTTCTTCCCCATTTAACTCAATTTGACATTCAAAACAGAAAGACCAGGGGATTATGGTCAGTAGTATGTCACCAGGATGGAGACATTACAAGCATCAAGATAAATTTTGAAATGCTGTAGTGCAAGCATCAATATCATGCTTTAACACTGTGGTTTGACTAGGCATATCAGAAAAAAAGAGCAGGGAACTTTTTACTTACTTCTCGCATTCTAAGCCCGTCCTCCTCAGGACAGTATACAGCTGCCATAGCAACAGAGATGGAATCAGTGGTTTTTGGCATACTCTGAGCTACATATTGGTGTCATAATCAGTGTCACTTAATTTATGCTTGATAGTAGGAACCAAAAAACTTTGCCTGTAATGGCGACCCTGGAAGAGGAAGAAAGACAAGCACCAAATCACCTTCTTGAAAACTTCGATAAACGCTCTTTTTATCGAAGCGGGTCTTCATTTTATTCTGAGTACGGCCCAACTCCGACAGTCTTGAGATATGCTGGTGGTTTCCTCTCTCTTACTGAACGTTGTAGACATCCAGAGGGTGCACTCTCAGGCTACTTTATAAATGCAGTTTGAGCCGATTAAGGCATTCTTTGAGCACTGGGTGAATCTGGCAATTGTTTTCTTTGACATCCAGATTTCTAACTATCAGGCTCCCAGTTATACAGTTGGAATTTGTTCAAGTGTTGTCGAAGTACTGAGTAATTCTGGCACTTTAATATCAGCATCCATTGACACAACATCAGTATCATAAGGTTGAACACCCATGGCAGCTTGAAAGTCTTTAGTCAGCATCTCTTTTAGTTGTCGACTGGATAATTGATCAACATGACGTCATACTACTTGGGCGCTTACTATATTTTGTCTGAGTTCGCAGATGCTGACGCTTCATTCACCTCCATCCTCCCCACCACCACCAAGATGATTTCTTCCCTCCACCAACAAGATGGGTTCCTCCGTCTATCCTCCCTATCACCATAGGATTTCCCCTTCAACCTCTCCAGCACCACCAGGATGGTCCCCTCCAATACCGCACAGGGGGTCGGCTGCACCCCCGCCATCTTCAGGCAGGAAATGCTGAATCTGTACCCTCGGAACAAAAAACTTTATTGCATATGTGCTTGCTGGGCTGTTAATAAATGCATAATTGTCGAGTATCTATTCTCCCGAGTCTTTCTGGTAGAACTTGTTGTTTATATTAAATTTTGCTGGTGAAGTCAGGATGCATTTTGTCTAGGGTGCATCGCAATTTCCTCCCCATCATCATTTCTGCAGGTGACAGACCCGTTGTAGACTGGGATGTAATACAATAAATAAACAATGCTCTATGCAACTTGGTGTCACAGTGTCTGGTTTGGGTATTCCTGGTGTCCACTAGAGGTCCTCTTCCCCACGGTGTCATCCACATTATACTACATTTCCCATAATCCTTTGTCTGTTACCCATCAATGTTAATTTCACACAGCTGTTCCCTGTCTTCATTGTTCCCAGCTGTTCCTTGTTAGTGTCTGTGTATAAGTACCTTGTCTGTTCTAGTGTTTGTCACGGAATCCTTGCTATATGTCACCACACTTGTTGTTTGTCGAGTTCCTGTTTGTTGCTTTGTACCGTCGGATTGCCTTATTGGATTTTGACCTTTGCCTGGACTGATGTGAGTACGGATTCCCCATAATAAATTACTGCTATTAGATCTACCTTTTCCTGTGTGTGTTCGTGACAGAAGGACTCCGTCACCACAAGATCCAGCGGTATGTCTCTCAATGTCTCTTCCCCAGCCACTGAGCGGGAGAGAAGATAATTTTTTGAGGGGACTTCCTCTTTTATGCGTTGGCGGTACTGCATGCGTGGAGGAGGCACATCACGTCTGCCGTTCCAGAGACTGTCCACGTCACGTCTGCCGTTCCAGAGACTGTCCACTTCACGTCTGCCGATGCAGAGACGGTTCCTGTGCCAGAGGCAGTTCCCGTCAGTCCTGCCACGGCCAAGAGAGCGGTCTTCCTCTTTTATGCGGTGGCGGTACTGCATGCGTGGAGGAGGCACAGCACGTCTGCCGTTCCAGAGACTGTCCACGTCACGTCTGCCGAGCCTGAGCTTCACGTCACGTCTGCCGAGCCTGAGCTTCACGTCACGTCTGCCGAGCCTGAGCTTCACGTCACGTCTGCCGAGCCTGAGTTTCACGTCACGTCTGCCGAGCCTGAGCTTTACGTCACGTCTGCCGAGCCTGAGCTTCATGACACGTCTGCCGAGCCTGAGCTTCACGACACGTCTGCCAAGCCTGAGCTTCACGACACGTCTGCCGAGCCTGAGCTTCACGTCACGTCTGCCGAGCCTGAGCTTCACGTCACGTCTGCCGTTCCTGAGCCTGTGTCTGTTCCTGAGCCTGAGCCTGAGCCGGTGGTGTCTGTTCCAGTTCCTGAGCCGGTGGGGTCTGTTCCAGTTCCTGAGCCGGTGGTGTCTGCTCCAGTTCCTGAGCCGGTGGTGTCTGCTCCAGTTCCTGAGCCGGTGGTGTCTGCTCCAGTTCCTGAGCCTGTGTCTGTTCCTGAGCCTGAGCCGGTGGTGTCTGTTCCAGTTCCTGAGCCTGAGCCGGTGGTGTCTGTTCCAGTTCCTGAGCCGGTGGTGTCTGCTCCAGTTCCTGAGCTGGTGGTGTCTGCTCCAGTTCCTGAGCCGGTGGTGTCTGTTGCTGTTCCTGAGCCGGTGGTGGCTGTTGCTGTTCCTGAGCCGGGTTCTGTTCCTGTGCCGTTGTCGCCCGAGTGGTCGTCTTCGCCCTGGTCGTCTCCGCCATGGCCGCCCGAAGGACCTGCCCCGTTCCGGCCGCCTGCACAGCCGGATCCGCCCTGGCCACCTGAGGGAAGGTCTCCGCCGTGGCCGCCCGAGGGGTCGTCTCTGCCCTGGCCGCCAGATGGACTGTCGTCTCCGCCCTGGCCGCCTGATGGACTGTCTGCTTCGCTCCGGCCGCCAGTTAAGTTGTCATCCCCTGTTCATGTTCCCCTTCATGGTCCTGGCCCTCCATCCCTCCCCCTGATCCTCCACCATTCCACCTCCCGCCTGGACTCTTGTTTTGTTTTGTTTTTTTGGGTCTTGGAGCGTCTGGTAGCCGCTCCGTAGAGGGGGGGTTATGTCACAGTGTCTGGTTTGGGTATTCCTGGTGTCCACTAGAGGTCCTCTTCCCCACGGTGTCATCCACATTATACTACATTTCCCATAATCCTTTGTCTGTTACCCATCAATGTTAATTTCACACAGCTGTTCCCTGTCTTCATTGTTCCCAGCTGTTCCTTGTTAGTGTCTGTGTATAAGTACCTTGTCTGTTCTAGTGTTTGTCACGGAATCCTTGCTATATGTCACCACACTTGTTGTTTGTCGAGTTCCTGTTTGTTGCTTTGTACCGTCGGATTGCCTTATTGGATTTTGACCTTTGCCTGGACTGATGTGAGTACGGATTCCCCATAATAAATTACTGCTATTGGATCTACCTTTTCCTGTGTGTGTTTGTGACACTTGGTCTCAATAGTGTTCCCAGAACTGTTTTTCCTTAAAGGACAAGTTCGGTATTTTACACTTAAAGCCCTGTTTTCAGATCGTTTCTGGTGAAATAGAACGGTTAAGATAAAAAATTTGCTGTCCCGAGAATTTTCGGTTTCTTTCGCTCCCAATATTTCGCTGAATATTGAATCATCATGAATATTGATGTATTTCACACCTGAGAAAGACAAAGACCCTCCCCTAATGGCCCTATCAGGTGCTATCAGGCCCTATCATTATGAGGAACCTTGCACAAAGAATGAGGAGTGAATTTAAAAAAGAATGGCTTTTTGATTGTTTGGATTTATTTAGAACACAACTTAATCCAAAGATACACAACAAAGGACAAAAAAGCACATTGAACACACTGATCTAAAGACAGAGACTTGAACAGTCACACTCCTTTGTGCCATTCCTGAAACATAGTACATACCTGTCATTTCCATGTTGTTTGATTTTTCACTTTACCATGATCATGTACAGAGACTCATGTGAATGTCAGCAGGACTCATCAGTGGCATCTGGTCCTTGTAAAAAAAAAAACACGAAACAACTGTGAACATGCTGATATCAAGAGAAACTACGACCGGTGAGGAGGGACACCACAAAAGCAACCCTGGAGTGCTCCTTGGCATAGGTTGTAGGCTGAAGAGAGAACACATGCAATAGAGTTCAAAGGTACAGCACGCTCATCCAAAACAATAAAACTGGGTGCTGCGCAGACAAGTAATTAGCAAAGTTAAACAATGAGTCTGCACACCAGAAAATGCTCCTTAGCAAATTTAATGGTTGAAGTGACTGATGAAGGGCTTGGGCCCGAAATGTTACACGTGGTGAGCAACCATTAAATTTGCTAAGGAGCATTTTCTGGTGTGCGGACTCATTGTTTACCTTTGAAGAGAGAACACAAGCATGCGCTAAAAAGGCACGACAGCCAGACGGCTCACCCGAATAGCAAGGGGGATTGTTTATGCTGGGTTCTTCGGAGCCATAAGACATGGAGAGTGCGGCATGCTCCTGATGAAGATGATGTAGCTGGCTTGTTAGATAGAAACCTGGGCCGACAGACTCTCTACTGCCTGTCTGGCGACATAAAGCTCCTTCCTTACATCTCCACTGCAGAGCGGATTGGCGTTTCCTCTGCTGGGTCCATAGTGGCCAGATTATTCTGTCAGAGAACAGAGAGAGGACCCAAACGCAAGAGGTGCAGATTAACAGAGTTTAGAGAGGAAAACAAACCTAACTCATAACAGGGAGTTACGATCTATGTCAAAATGGTATTGAACTGCACTTGAATTGAGTCGATCAGTAAACCAAAGTGTTTTGAATGGTCTGTGATTAAGTTACATCTTCCGTATGGTGTGTATTTTACAGTAATGGAATGCTATCGTCCACCATCAGCATCTCATGAAGCTTTAACGGACTATATGAAAATGTTTTCAGACATTGATTTTGTATTACTAGGAGACTTAAACTGACTGGTTATCGAAAACTTCAAACGCGTTTTTGCTGCTATTCCTTGATTTGAAGCTCTGCTGTAACATGCAATATGAAAATAAACTTTTATTTGGTTAAAGGTAGGGTAGGTAGGATTTATATAAAAACTTTTTACCAAATTTGATTAAACTTTCTATATATATCAATGCATAATTAAAATGTAAGTACTCTGATAAAAAGAGTATAAAAATCGAGTGACTCTAGACCGTTTAATCTTCATTAAACACAGCTCATTATTTCCATTCGGGACGAATCACAGGATTGGCTTGCGCGACTGTCACTCTCCGTCGCCATGACTACCACCGCTATTACTGGCTCTGCCCACGCGCGCGCAGTCGCGCACCCGTTTTTAGGTGGGAGTGAATGGAATTAATGAGCTGTGTTTATTGAAGATTAAATACACTAGAGTCACAGTTTTTTATACTCTCTATTTCAGAGTACTTGCATTTTAATTATGCATTGGTATATAAAGACAGTTTAAACAAATTTGAATAAAAGTTTTTTTTAGACAATTCTGACCTACCCTACCTTTAACTATGTATGTGTTTTTAATCAATGGTCATGGTCATACAAAATGTTGCATAGCGGTCTCGTGCGCTTCTTCCCGCGCACAGCCATATAGTAAACACTCCTGAGGTAAACAAAGTAAAGTAAAGAAAAATGGCAGAGCTTCAGCTGCATCTCGCCGCTTTTACTTTGTCATACCTATTTATAATCTGTAATGAATATAAAATAAAACAGCGAAGACGACGACTTTGTAAATTATGTGTATAATAAACACATAATTGAAAAAATTAAGTTTTTCATTATATTTATAGTACTTAATGTTTTTTTTTATTGTATATGTATTTTAAATGTGATAGTAAATTAAATGAAAATATTAATGTAAGCCTATATCTATTTATGTTAGCCTATATCATAATCTGCGTGATCCCGTCATTGACTTTCTTTTTAATGACGTTTGCAGAGTAGGGAGCAGTGAACACTTGTGTAGGGAAAAATAACTTATATTGACAATATCATATCTAACAAATAACCTCAGAACAGAAAAAGCATGTGACCAAACTGGGATCAATACCGTTCAGATCTATCTAATCTCATCTAAATTAATTTGTACCAATGAGGCCACAACTCATGTCATGTGTAGCCTGGTCAACAGATTCACATATTGATCAATACTATAAAATATACAAGTTTGTTTTCTTAATTAGGCTATAGTAATTGTAATAGAAATGTTATAGGGCAGTGTAGTGTTAAATAGTTTAAATAATGCCTCCTCTATAACCATTTCCCTTTTTATGCATCAGATGAGGTCGCGAAGCGCCAATTTTTTTCAAACCAGCTGTTCCGACCTTCTGATACTGCATTACTGCATGAAGTTCGAAGCTTTAAACGTCATCAATCACGTGTTATTGTCAATTCGATACAAGCATCAACACAGTGTGTGATACAATAGTGCTTTTGAAAACTGTGTCGGAGCTTTGGAGCCCCGGTGTCAACCGTCCCATCACTCCTCAGTTACCGTCCTTTCGTGTGGCCACGTCATCGGCCATCACACAGATCAATAGCCGTGTTTCTACTGTCGGGCCAAAAGCGGACGAGCTAGTGCATGCCAGGGCCAGTTGCGTTTTCCACTGTCACTTCCCGGGCTTGATCGGGCCTCGTCGGGGCTCCTTCGGTGTCAACGGCCAGGGTTTTTTGACCCGCCGAATACCTTGGTCCACAGTGGGCCAGCTCGGGCTTGAAGAGTGGTTACAGACAAAAGTGGGGTTTATCTGAGTCTGGAGACGGCAGCACCACAGATGATTTCATATACCGGCTAACATTAGCATTAAAGACTTTAGTGCGTTAAATCATTTTAGCTCAAAACTCAGCAGCAGAGTGTTTGAAATAACTTATTATTGTGATCTGATGTGGATTCTGATCATTTATATGAAATATTTAATGCAATGCAAAAGACTAGTAATGCAAGCTAACCATTACCATAGTAAACATAGTAAATATGACTGCTTAAAGAAATCAGATAAATCATATAGGCTATCACAATCGTGTATTTATTTGATCTGTTAGTACGTATCGTCTCGTCACTTTATACCGGACTGTCTTATAACCATATTTAGCTCTGCAACTCCAGTTTTTCCACAGCTTCCTCTGTTTCTCTGACTGAAAATATAACTGTATTGGGACTGTCACTAAAGAGAGTGCTAAAGCTCATCAGGCCGTATGTTTGGTGGATAATTTGTAGAAATTATCGTGATCATTATCAGTAAACATGCTGTCCTGTGACTACAAATAAACAGAAACATGCGCGACTGAATGAGCATGCATGTCCTCTTTCTTTTCTGAAATAACGGTAAATACCACTTTATTTCTGTGTGACTAATGTGCTAATCTTGACAGAAAGTAATTAATTAGGATCAATGTATCACTTTGATGCTTGGGTTTTAAATATTTAAGTAAACAACAAAAATGCCAACAAATGGCTGCTTTTATCATTTTCATTTTGTGATCTGGCTAGTTTCCAGTGATTTCTTTCTGAAATTATGGGTTTGCGTGATGTTTTTCCAGTAAGGGGGATTACAGGTGGGTTTTAGTGAAGCGCTGCGGAGCTTCAGGCCTGACGGTGGAAACGCAGTGTGGTTTTGGGCTCGGTGCTCTGAGGCTATTAGCCCAGCCCGGCCCCTTAAGTTAAAAGCCCTGGCTCACACTGGTCCGACCAGGGGCGGATTGGGACCAAAAAATCTACCGGGAAATTTCGTAGACCACCGGCCCTACAGGGGGAGTTACAGTGGTGTAGTCTAGTTTTTTGTAGTGAGTATACTGTTCTCAAACCCCCCCCCCCTTTTTTATTTTGACAGGTTGTCGTAAAGACATTACAGTTTCTGTGTGTGTATGATACGAATGAATGGCGATAGTTTTATCAAATGAAATGGTGAAATTCTCATGAAGTGACTCTCATAGCAGCTCTGTGATGAAGTTCATGTGTCATGTGTAGCCTATCATGTCCTCATAGTCATAGCTACAGTGGGTGCTTCTCAATATCCCTCCTCGTCTCCTCACTCCTCCGTCCTCCATCCTATGACCCGGAAACCGATCGAGCTCAGCCATCTTGAAGGACATCTCAATTCTCTAATTGCACCGCGAGGAGGCGAGGATCGAGGAGTGAGGAGGCTTCCAGAGGAGCTATGAGCGAGGATACACAGGTGTATCCTATGCGGAAGTGTTTTATTGACTTAACGTGACGCACGTGTAAATTCTCCTCCCCCTTCACATCGGTCACAATAATTTTATAGCTATATAATTTTATTGCAGTTTATATAAACCACACGTCACATATTTCAACAGGGTATCTTGATTTATTATTATTTATTATGAATTTCTTAAATAACCAAACTTCAACAACATAAGGGCAGATCTTTTTAGCGCTGCTGATGACGCTGTAAAGTGACGCTTGAGTGATTAAGTATTCCAATGTATAAAAAAGCTTTCATTCGATTCCTCCGTCCTCATTTCCTTTCCTTGCAGCCTTCCCCCGTGTCCTCCAGGGGGTGGAGCTAAGACGCGAGGAAAGGAAGCGAGGAAAGAAAACGAGGATGCACAAATAAGAATTGAGAAGCACCCAGTGAAGCGCTGACACAAGCACGCGCTTGCTTCAGTGTGTGTGTGTAGTAGAGCACACATTGAGCGCTCATTCCCAGAGACGCGTTGAACAACTGCAGTCTCTTTGAGTTTTTAATATTCACGCGATTTGATCTGTGTCCATTGCAAACACAGACGCGATGAATTTATGAATGAAAGTGTGAAAGTTCTGTCACAAAACGAAGTTGTTACGTATCCTCACGCTTTTTTTAGTGGGTATACGGAAATACTTGGTGTAGCGGGACCTTGGCCCTTCACACCTTGGGCAAATATACAAACACTGCCTCTAGCGTCACATGACTACGCCACCCTATTTAATAGGGAAATATAGATGTTACTACTAAGAATTGATAAAGGATACACAGGAACGTAATTTAGCAAGAAGGGCTAGAGATGTGGATACCAATAATACAAAAGTTTTTATTTAAATACAATTGTCTGTTAAAATGTATAAAAGCTAAGAATCATCAATAGACACATGCAGGAGAGACCACAATCCAAAGGAGGCCGAGGCTTGATGGCAGACACACGACCAAGGCTTCAATATCACTCGCAACACCCCGTGTACAAGTCACAGCACACACACTGCAATAAAGTCACAAAATAATCACACAGCACTCTGTGACGAGCTCTCTACCACCACGTACGGGCCTACTAGTGGTCTGCCGCCAAAGCCTCAGCTCCTGTAACAAGAGTGTAAAATCTATTATGGTTTCAATATACAACACTCACTCAACATGCGCCAATAATAAACATTTAGATCAACAACAAGAAAATACTACAAAAGAAATGAAAATATGAAAATCGAAGTTGGTAGAAGTCACAAATCAAAATAAATACAACACTACAAAACACTCAAAATAAATAAATAATCAGATCACTCAATACACACAAACAATTATAAATGAAAATACTGCAACTTTTGATTGTATAGTGTGGAAGGCACTCAACGTTTTGAGTGGTTAATACTGGAGAACGGGCGTCACGTTAGACTGCACAGTGCGCACACACATACGCCTACACGCACACGTGTGTGGAGGGAGAGTTGACTAAGGATCGTGGGCTAACTTCTACAATAAGCAGCAGCGTCAAGTCAGCGTTGCCCACCAGGCATCACAGAACATCTACTCGTCCTAAGAATAAAAAACATCAGCAACTTACAACATATAAAATAATGAGCGCTGTACAAAGTGGGCGTTTCGCATACCTTTCATTCACAAACTCGGCGTATAGAGGACACGGGACACAACATCATCCGAAGCACGGAAAGCACCAGCGAGGCAGGCGAAGAAGAGCAGCCGCCGCTTAAGGCTCACACAGCGAACAATCCTCGCAGCTCAAAGTATCATGAGACACGGGACTGCAATAGAGGCATGTAACAGGAGCCGCCAACGGCCGCGAACGATCCTGAAGTAGTAAATAAAACGGTTTACACACAATCCCACATCAGTGTTACCCCCTAGTTCAAACAGTGCCTACCTGAAAGCGGAAACGCTAGGAGAAAGAGGGGCGTTCCCCCAGGCAATGACGCGACACCAAACCGGCACACACACACACAAGAGTGGCTACAGGTTCTCTCTTTTATACGGTACCACCAAGTTTGTGATTGGAACCGCACTACCCCACGCACATTCATTTAATTAACGTGGCTATATACGTCCCACTACAATCTGCCCCCCACAATTGGATCGTCGCCCCGACGATCCTCACATCGCGGCTACTTAATCCCACGGTCTAAAAAGGCCAGTTATACCTTGTATTTGCTGAAGAGAGGCGCCACCTCTCTCACTCACTGCCCGGGGAAGGTGATATCGGTTTGGGTGCAGCCCTGTAGTTGTACGTCTCGTTCTACGCACCCCACCCTCAGCAGCCTCGGGAAGGCCCCCAAGCTGGGGTCCAGGGGAAATGGCCCTACCTCCCTCTGGACCCAGCTGTCCCGGCCCGATAGCAGGACCCGGTTCCAGAGTATGCATCCACTCCTGTCGACCAGGTTCCATCTCTGGCGCCCGCACTGTTGGTTCTGAGTCAGCAGCAGAACGGTCCCGCTCCTGTATCACAGCCACCAAATCCACCTCGTCCTCATCTTCAACTAATGAGGGTGTGTCCACAACTAGGTCATGTAAGGGGCCACCAGAGTCTACCTCCACAGGGCCCTTACCAACTCGACTCTTTATCAGTGAACGGTGCACGTTCCTGGTCTTGGAAAGGTCATCTACAGGCGCAATCGTGTATACCACACCACCCTCTTTGGGTGCCCTTGTCACTTGATAAACCACCGGGCTCCACAGGTCCTGGATTTTATGACGGCCCCTTACCCCATAATCACGGAGGTACACCAGCTGACCCTCCACCAGTGGTTCATCTCGGACCTGCTGATCGTGGTGGGCCTTGCGCCTGTCGGCCATTACCTGCAACCGTTCCCGTGCACCGGCGAAGGCTACCTGTAGCTTGGTTTGATGCTCCACGACCCAGTCATGCACACTACCCTCTCTTGGCTGGGGGTCCCTACCCAACAGGAAATCTATGGGTAATCGCGGCTCTTGACCGAACATCAAGAAATGTGGCGATTCTCCAGTAGCCTGATGGGGAGTGCTATTATAGCTAAACACAACCTGGGGGAGACAAGCCACCCAATCCCGTTTCCTGGAGACTGGCAGTGTGCGCAACAGATTGTGTAAAGTGCGATTAAAACGTTCACACTGGCCATTTCCAGCCGGGTGATACGGGGTCGTGCGAGACTTCTCCACACCATATAAGTCACACAACTGGCGGATCAGTGAGGATTCAAAATTTCGACCCTGGTCAGAATGGAGACGGCCCGGAACACCGAACCGATAAAACCATTCTGTCACCAGGACTTGGGCCACCGTCTCAGCTCTCTGATCCTTGGTCGAAACAGCTAAGGTATACTTACTAAAAACGTCGGTCATAACCAAGACGTTTTCAATACCAGAGCGTGTAGGCTCCAAAACAGTGAAATCCACCGCAAGAATGTCATTTGGCCTAGATGACAGTAGCCGCCCCATAAACCCCTGAGCCAGTGGCCGGGTGTCCTTGGCTGCCTGGCACCGATCACATTCTTGACACCAACTTGCCACATCAGCGGATAAGCCCGGCCAATAGCACCTCTGTCTCACCAACTCAAGGGTGCGCTCTCTGCCCTGATGTCCGTGTTGCTGATGTAACTGTCTTAACACCTCGGGTTTCAGGGCCGCGGGCAATACTAATTGCAACATCTCTTCCTTACCCTCAGGGCAGTGAACCCGGCGATGAAGTATACCATCTTGCTCAACCAGACGGTCCCATTGCTTGAGCAATGTTAGGGCTGCCCTGGAAAGTCGACGCCGTTCATCAGACTGTGGGCGCGTACCTCGCCTCCAGAATGGCAAAACCTCCTGGATAACAGAATCAACTGCTTGCAACGAACCCAACTCACCAACCGAGTACCCGGGAAACGTAGACACAACACATTGGGTCACTACTTGAGCTGGATCTGACCTGACAAATGACCGCAATGACTCAGGGATTTCCGAGCCTGGAGCCAACCCATCCAACACACCAGGGTCCAAAGGGTCCCGCCTGGATAGTGCATCTGCGTTTCTATTACTCTTACCCGAACGGTACTTAATGTCAAAATCAAAGGCCGCCAGTTGAGATGCCCAACGCTGCTCGGTTGCACCAAGCTTTGCGGAGGCCAGGTGGCTAAGGGGGTTATTATCTGTGAATACCACACACCTACTACCCAACAAGTACTCGCGGAATTTCTCGGTCATGGCCCACTTGAGCGCAACAAACTCCAGCTTCATAGAGCTATAGTTGGACATGTTGCGCTCAGTGGGCGTAGACTGCGGCTGGCATATGCCACCGGTCTCACCTTACCTTCATATTCCTGGGAGAGGACAGCCCCCAGACCTTGGTAGCTGGCGTCCACCTCCAAGATGAAGGGCTTGGAAAAATCTGCGTATGCAAGGACTGGAGTGGTAGTAAGCTTCTCTTTTAACCCGTCAAAGCTCACCTGACACCCTTCACTCCAGGCGTTCTCAAAGTTCCTGGCTGTCTGCTTACCCTTTAAACCGGCAAACTCCCCGACCAGCTTATGCAGAGGGGCCGCCAATTTGGCAAACCCCTCTACAAACCGCCGGTAATAACTGGAGAACCCCAGAAAAGACCGCAACTCTGTTACACTAGAGGGACGGGGCCACCGGGCTACAGCCTCTATCTTACCTGGGTCAGTTGCTACTCCCCTAGAGGAAATAACATGACCCAAATAGTTCACCTCCTGCTTGAGAAAAGCACACTTCCCCAGCTTAGCCTTTAAGCCTTCTCGCTCCAGCCGGTCTAAAACTACCTCCATCCTCTCTAAATGTTGAGCAATAGAGGTGGAGAACACCACAATATCGTCCAGATATAAAAGTAACGATTGGCACTGCTGGTCTCCGAATATCCTCTCCATAAGTCGCTGGAAGGTAGAGGGGGCATTGCACAAACCAAATGGCATACGGTTCCATTCGAACAAGCCAAATGGTGTGCAAAAAGCGGTCTTAGGCTTGTCTCCCTCTGCGACTGGGACCTGGTTGTACCCACTAGCCAGATCCATAGTAGAGAACCAACAGGCCCCGGTCAACGCATCCAGCGACTCCTCAATACGGGGTAAGGGGAATGCGTCTCGTCTAGTCTTGGCATTTAACTGACGATAGTCCACGCACAGGCGAAGACTACCGTCCTTCTTTTTAACCAACACAATTGGAGAGGCATACGGGCTACAACTCTCCCTGATTACCTGAGACTCCAACAGCTGATTGATGTGGGATCTAACCACCTCATACTCTGAGGGAGGTACACGGCGATGTCGCTGCCGTACGGGGATGTCATCTAACAGTGGGATGTCGTGCGCGATAAGACTGGTACAACCCAAATCACCATCGTGTTCAGAAAACACTGTCTGATACTTATTCAGCAAGGTCCTAACCTTGTCCTGTTCTGACTCTGGCAATGCGGACAAGTTCAATGCTGCAATCTGCTCCGGAACAGTGGAACGGGCCACTTGAGTCCCTTGGGAATAGGCACTAACTGTAATGGGTCTAACTTCCGTTATACCCGTAGGTAAACTGACAACATGTATTCTAACCAGGGTACCCAGTACTCGGCGGCGGAAAAGCAGGACATCAGAAGTGCCTATATTGATCACCGGCACATAAACTGAGCCTCCAACCACTCGCACTAAGGCGGGGGAAGCCAACAGCCCCTCAGGCAACCCCGATTCAGCGGGCTCAAACAGCACTGTACTACCTGCTAGCTGTTCCGCACAAGTTGCCGCAACAAACTTAATGGTACCGCCGGTGACGCGACATGCCCGGGGACCCTGCACCCTTACCCTAGTCATATCGACGAATGCCGGGTCGCTACCTTGGTGGCAGTGTTGTAAGGCTTGAAGAACTGAAAGTGGTGCACTAGAAACAGGGGGGAAATTAAACAAAGCAGGACCATGGTGTCCAAAGAGCTCCTGGTAGCATCGCCCGAGTACGTTCATTCCCAACACACCAGGGACTCGAGAGCGCAAGCCACCAGGAGGATCCCTAACCACCAGCACCCCACATCGTGTCACCATCCTCCCACAGAGCTCGACGTCCAACTCCATATAACCAATATACGGGATGGAAAGACCGTTGGCGGCTCTCAGCTGCAACCATGAACATAACCTCAATTGCTCTTGACCCCGTGACTCAAAATACTTAACAAAACAACTTTCCGTAATAGTTGATACCATCGAACCCGTATCAATTAGGCAAGGGACTAACACACCCCCAATTGAAACATCCAAATGTGGACAGGGGGACATTAAATTTGGACTAGAATCAAACGTCTTACCGTCGGAGCCAGACTTTCCCCCAACCGAGCTGTGACTCTTCAGCACGGTGGGAATTAGTTTTCCGACGCATTAAATCGTAGTTGCCTACCCTCCGCAACGGCCGGATCAGCGCGAGAACGCAACGGCGATCGGGACGTGACACGTTCCCCCTCACATTCCCGCGCAAAATGTCCTGGCTTTTGACACCGCCTACAGATAACGGGCCCACCTCGGAAAGGCTGGGTGCGAGAATTGTGGCCCTGAAACCGGGCAAAACTCTGGGTGAGCTGATTTAACTGCTCCTGTTGTAACTTTAACATTTCTCTCAGCTCTCTCGTTTCGGAGTTTTTAGGCGAGCTATCACCTCCCTCTATTTCGTATTGAAACCCGTGTGCCACAGGGACGGAAAGACTTCGACCCCTTGCCCCCCCCCCGGCATTCCCTCCCGCTCCCATCGAATTGCTTCACCTCGCACTTCTAAGAGCGTGGAGTGGGGCTGGCGGCGAACTAACTGTTTCAGTTCACGGCGAAGGGAAACGTCGCACACATATTCTACAAATTGATCTCTCAATAGAATTTCCGCATTTGACATGACCGTAGGGGACTTCTGCTTGACTTTCTCCAGAAGACCCATCAGGGCCAGGGAAAATTCCAGCAAAGTTTCCCCGTCCTGCTGTCTCCTGGAGAAAAAGGCCTCCTGTAGGGCAACGTAAGACTGGGAGCAACCATACAGCTCTTGCAGAATTAAATACATTTTCTCGGGGTCTCCGCGCTCAGCTACAGGGCGATGTCGAATCTCGTCACGTGCCTCTCCTGCTAAATGATCAAACAGAAAAAAACGCTTGATCGGCCACAGACAGATGACGTGTTCTTATACAGGCCTTCGCCTACTCTATCCAATCATTTATGCCGATACCCGGCCTACCATCAAATATTGGACATTTTCGATCCCTTGGGATAAACACAAGCCGCTCAGTTAATATGGCGCTACCACTTACTGGTTGATCAGCAGAGGGCACTGAAGATTCCCTAGAAGGGCCAGCTATTGGACTTGAAGGAGCAGCTCGGCTCTGGTCTTGACGCAATTTCTCATTATCTGCCCTAAGCTGAGCAACTAGATCCCTCAATTCACGCATTTCCTCCTCCATTTTTATAAAAAAAAATTTTTTTTTTTTTTTTTAATGAGACTTACCAGAGCAACCTCTGTAAGTCAAATGGCACAGAGGCGGAAAATAGCTGTTGAACCGCTCCGAATCCCCTGAAATGACGCTGCTGCTTTGTCTTCACACTAGACTTAACCAGAAAGAAAGAAAAAGAAAGAAACAACAAAAAAAAACACTAATACACAATCACACAATATACACGTTCACACAATTACAATAAGCATCCACGTCTTCAGCCCAAAAGAAAACTAAACCCTGCCGACTGCGCCAGAATGTAGCGGGACCTTGGCCCTTCACACCTTGGGCAAATATAGAAACACTGCCTCTAGCGTCACATGACTACGCCACCCTATTTAATAGGGAAATATAGATGTTACTACTAAGAATTGATAAAGGATACACAGGAACGTAATTTAGCAAGAAGGGCTAGAGACGTGGATACCAATAATACAAAAGTTTTTATTTAAATACAATTGTCTGTTAAAATGTATAAAAGCTGAGAATCATCAATAGACACATGCAGGAGAGACCACAATCCAAAGGAGGCCGAGGCTTGATGGCAGACACACGACCAAGGCTTCAATATCACTCGCAACACCCCGTGTACAAGTCACAGCACACACACTGCAATAAAGTCACAAAATAATCACACAGCACTCTGTGACGAGCTCTCTACCACCACGTACGGGCCTACTAGTGGTCTGCCGCCAAAGCCTCAGCTCCTGTAACAAGAGTGTAAAATCTATTATGGTTTCAATATACAACACTCACTCAACATGCGCCAATAATAAACATTTAGATCAACAACAAGAAAATACTACAAAAGAAATGAAAATATGAAAATCGAAGTTGGTAGAAGTCACAAATCAAAATAAATACAACACTACAAAACACTCAAAATAAATAAATAATCAGATCACTCAATACACACAAACAATTATAAATGAAAATACTGCAACTTTTGATTGTATAGTGTGGAAGGCACTCAACGTTTTGAGTGGTTAATACTGGAGAACGGGCGTCACGTTAGACTGCACAGTGCGCACACACATACGCCTACACGCACACGTGTGTGGAGGGAGAGTTGACTAAGGATCGTGGGCTAACTTCTACAATAAGCAGCAGCGTCAAGTCAGCGTTGCCCACCAGGCATCACAGAACATCTACTCGTCCTAAGAATAAAAAACATCAGCAACTTACAACATATAAAATAATGAGCGCTGTACAAAGTGGGCGTTTCGCATACCTTTCATTCACAAACTCGGCGTATAGAGGACACGGGACACAACATCATCCGAAGCACGGAAAGCACCAGCGAGGCAGGCGAAGAAGAGCAGCCGCCGCTTAAGGCTCACACAGCGAACAATCCCCGCAGCTCAAAGTATCATGAGACACGGGACTGCAATAGAGGCATGTAACAGGAGCCGCCAACGGCCGCGAACGATCCTGAAGTAGTAAATAAAACGGTTTACACACAATCCCACATCAGTGTTACCCCCTAGTTCAAACAGTGCCTACCTGAAAGCGGAAACGCTAGGAGAAAGAGGGGCGTTCCCCCAGGCAATGACGCGACACCAAACCGGCACACACACACACAAGAGTGGCTACAGGTTCTCTCTTTTATACGGTACCACCAAGTTTGTGATTGGAACCGCACTACCCCACGCACATTCATTTAATTAACGTGGCTATATACGTCCCACTACATTGGCATAGTGGGTATACGGCGTATAGCCTACCTGTGTATCACGTAGACTACACCACTGTAGGAGTTATGAATCTATAAAATAGATTTAGATTAAGAAAGCCACCGCTACTGGTCACATATGGTTAGATTGATTTGTTTATTGAATTGCTACCTTTTGAGTCTGCCCTTCTCAACGCCACCTTTCCCTTTTCTTTTTTGCCTTTCCATCATTTAGACCAGGGGTCTCCAAAACGTCGCTTGCGAGCTACCAGTACGCTACCACGTTCACATATTGCGTCTTTTGCACGCTCGAGTTCGTTATTTCAAATGTAGGCGCGCGGCAAGTGCGCTCATAATTGAAGCGACGCGCTCATTTTTTCCAGGTGCAGCGAGATGAAAAAAGAGAGAGGCTGCACAGTTTGACCAGCGGGCAGCGGCCGCACATCAGGCCGCCGGATGGTGTTGCTAACTTGCAATGTATAATTATTATCAGACCGGCCCTCGCGGCCTCAAAACAATACCGGCCCACCGGGAAAAGTCCCGACTCTCCCGATTGCCACTCCGCCCCTGGGTCCGACAGTGGAAACGTGGCTAATGAGTCATTGCAGTATATCATGCGCGCTGTTCCACCTGGTGTCCACTTCCTGGTGAAGCTTCAGGGGATGCCTGTCCATCCTTTCTTGGGCAAGGATTAGTTTTTCAGTGGCCTGCTGCTCCTGAAAAAATACACCACTCTCCTGGCTCTGCTACGGATGTCGGCCAACACCTCAGGTTTTTCAACTGCCCTCTTAACAATGAGGTTGATGGTATGAGTAAAGCAAGGGAGATGGTGTAGTCCCAGCTTCTGAATTCCTGACACCATGTTGGCCGCATTGTGTATCACCATGGCAGCAACTGAACCAGTGAGCACCCAGTCAGATATCAGATCTGACAAAGCCTCTTTGATGTTGTCAGCTGTATGTGATTTAAATGCTCTAAATCCCTTGTCTTCCACGATAGAGAAAGGCTTCACAATCATGTTGACAAAGGCCTCATCAAGCTCCTTCCTTCCTAATAAGTCACAGTGCAATTACCATTAATTCATATTGGCAGAGTAATTCAAAGTAACAAAGTAAGTAATTCAAAGTAACCCCTTCAAAGTAAGCCAATCCAGTGTTTAACCAAGTAACATAAAATTCCATCTTTAATGTGCATTGGCAATACAAAACCTGTACACCCCTTGGAGTTCAGATGTTACAATAGGACAGTGGTAGAGCCCACAAGGTGTGTTCATTTACATTCACACAACAGACATTCACACGTCATTGTTTTTAATAGTAGTTCTTTAATTAACAACAATACGTACATAAAAAATCTACAGAATGATATAATTATAAAATTGCACTAAATAGATACAGGGTATGGAACAGCGAACTCGTCACGCTTTGTATTTGAGCCCGGCGTGACGTGTCAGTGAGGTAACGAAGATTAATTTCCACAGGACACGTGACAGCCTCATTTCAAGCAATGCTCCGGAACACTGTTTTGAAGCACTAGTGTGTCGAAAACTCGAGATGTGTGTCGAAACTGGGTGTCGAACTACCCATCCTTTGATTTACACTGTGTGCCTGTTTCTCGTGGATTTCCATGTTTGCCTGCACTCCTGTGCCCAGTAATTGTTTGGACAGTTTACCCTGTGTTTATGACCATTTGTCTGTTTTTGACTACGATTGTGGATTACCCTTATAATTAATTACTGCATTTGGATCCTCAACTTTTGTGTCTCCAAACAGTTCATGACGGTAGTTAAGACATCATAAAAGTAATCCATGTGACTCCAGTGGTTTAACCTCAATTTAATGAAGCGAAGCAAGTGCTATAAATATTTATTTACGCAAAAAAAAGCAACATAATTTACCACTTTATTTACTAAATATTAAAGGTAGGGTAGACAATTTCGGAGAGACTAGCAATAGCAAGCTAGTTTTGAAAGAATGAAATCCCACCCTCCCTTCAGAGCGTCTTCAAAGCCACGCCTCCTCCAAAATACATTATTGCACACAGCAGAGTCTGCAAAGCGTCACGAGACGAGAGACGACATGACATTCCCTAATGTCTTAAAGCACATAACAATACAATAATAATGAACGTAAACAACAACAACAACATTGATCTTACTTGTAACACCTGACAGCTGCAGATTCGTTTCGGTGCTGATAGAGTACCTTGTCTGAGAACATGAACAGCCAGGTAGAAAGTCAAGGGTTGGTGTTTCTCTTTATGATCATAAGTAATCCGATCAAGAAGCTTCAAGATATAACCCCCTCTCTTAGCTCACAAGCAGGCAAAAGTGGTATGTGTATGTATTTTCTGTTTATGTCCGAGTCATGTGTGTTTTCTATGTACAGTAACTGAATGTATAATATGTTTGTTCTATTTTTTCTCAGTTCTACGGTGTTGGTGTTTGTGTCTAAGTCAAGGAGTGCATTAAACATTAGTTTAAAGAACCTCAGCCTTCGCGTTGTGACTAAGTGCGACATGGTATGTACATGTTTTAGTATTTAGACCACTTCTATCATTGATTGCTATCAGGATGTGAAGAGAGTTTCAACCAGTAAAACAAAAAAAGTGTTTATAAACAAAATTGCCTTCCCTACCTTTAATCTCCAACGCACGGTCATGAGAGCACCACAACGTGTTGTGTTGATGAAAAAAAGAGACGTTGTTAAGTATTGAGCATTGGAGATTAATATTTCGGAAATAAAGTGGAAAATGATGTGTGTTTTTTGCGCAAACAAAGCACTCGTGTCACTGAAACCACTGGAGTCATATTAATTATTTTTTGAAAGTGGTAATTGTGTATGCTTTCAATGGAGGGACAGAAAGCTCTCAGGAACTGAAGACGAATGAAGAGCAGGCGGCCAGGGCGGCCCAGGCTGGACAGATGACCAAGGTGGAGCAGGCTGGACAGGTGACCATCATGATGAAGCTGGTGGGGCCGAAGAGCACCACAGAGAAGTTAAAGATCTCCCGGGCAGATCTGGCGGAACTGGAGACCACCATGACTGATCAGGCGAAACTGGAGCACATAGCACAGAGAGGTTAGGGTTGGCTCAGGGGCCGTGTCAACGCAGGCAGGGTGTTCCAGGTTGACCTCTGCGGTCATCTTAGAGCAGGTAGGAAGTTCATGAACAACGTCTGTGATCGTGTCTGGGTAGACAGGAAACTTAGGTACGCTCTCCGTGGTCGCATTAAGGCAGACAGGAAACTCAGGGGTAGGAGGGGTTTCTGGAGTGGACTCATGGGCTGAAGCGGGCTCTGGATCAGACTTATGGGTTGGAGAGCAATGTGTGACTAAACACACAAAATGGCCTTTGCCGTAACAGGGAGTGCAACTGACAGTGGGACCACCTCTGAGAGCCCCAGGCTTGGTACCACCACAGAGATGACAGCTGCTCACACGGACATCAGCGGAGTGTCCTCCAAACTGGAAGCCAATCTCAAACGCCTTGGAATCACCTTGATAGCTTCAGATGCGATTTTCATGACGACCTCAAACACTGACCATGACAGCTAAAGACTCAAGTGTGACATGATGGCTGGAGACTCTGGTGTGGCCTCCATGATGGTTGGAGGCTCTGGTGTGGCGTCCATGTTGTGAACAGGCTCTGGTGTGGCGTCCATGATGGCTGGAGGCTCTGGCATGGTAGCCATGTTGTGAACAGGCTCTTGTGCGGCGGCCATGTTGTGAAAAGGCTCTGGTGTGGCGGCCATGTTGTGAAAAGGCTCTGGTGCAGTGCCCATGTTGTGAAGATGCTCTGGTCTGGGAACCACAGGACTTGAAGGTACTGAAAGCACAGGACTAGTGACCATTATAAGTAGACATGCTGGTGACTGTGGTGGACCAAGCTCAGTGGCCACCGTATTTTTCTAAATGTGTAAGCCTTTGGACTTAATGGAGTTGTTTTGTGCATTGCTGTGACCACAAATAAATGGAAGCAGGCATGACTGAATAAGTATTTGTGTTCTCTTTTTATGTGAAATAATGATATATGGAGTTTGATTCAGCATGTTTGATGTGCAAGTATTGAATTACATTACCCAAAGAAAAAAGTTGGATTATGCAACAGACATTTTACAGCTCGGTGCCTTGACACAGTTAATTAATAAACCCATTGGATTGTTATATATGCATTTTTTTATGCTATAGCAGATATGGAGATTGTTGTAAATTGACCAAAAATCAGCATCTATAATAATGATCCTAATAAATAATTGCGAGAGAATGCAACAGCATTGTAATATTTTTTTTTTATATGTATCTCATATTTTTTTCCATCGTCATGTCCCTTTAGGGGCTCCGTAGAATGTGGCAAAAAATATTACTATGATATAAGTATAATATTACTATACCATAAATAGTATTCTGCTTTAGGCACATCCCTAGTATTTTCTAAATAAATAATGTAAACTTACGACAACAGACATGATACTATGATCCCCCAGCTTCTGATCAAGAGTCTCGAGGTCAGCCTGGGCTTTCAGAGGTAAGACGACTTTTTCAGCTAGGCATTATAATATCTCACCATGAACACATTAGGTCTCCTTCACTTCTTCTAAAATTGTTAGAAGTTTAGTGAACATAGCTTCGCAAGTGGGGCTGGTGCCTCATTTGTCTGTGGGGCTGGCAACTTGTTGGACTGCGGGGCTGATACCTTGTTGGGGAGTGTGATTGGCGACACGTTGGGCAGAGGGGGTTTTGACTTAGTTGTTCACTTTCTTCACTGCTGGCCTCAGAATGTCAGAATGTTCACTCGATTCTAGTTGGGTGCTCAGTTGACTCTGGAGAAGTTGTGCACTTGGCCTAGAGAAGTTAACATAAATATATACACACAATTCCAAAATGCAGCAGATAGAGTTTTTACCAGAACTAGGAAGTATGACCATATTAGCCCGGTTCTGTCAACTCTGCATTGGCTCCCTATTAAATATTGTATACATTTTAAAATATTGCTGATTACTTACAAAGTGCTAAATGGTTTAGCTCCTCAGTACTTGAGCGAGCTCTTAACGCATTATAGTCCTTCACATATTGCAATCTCAAAATTCCGGCCAGTTGATACCTAGAATATCAAAATTGACTGCTGGCAGTAGATCCTTTTCCTATTTAGCACAAAAACTTTGAAAAAATCTTCCTAACATTTTACGGGAAGCAGACGCACTCTGTCAGTTCAAATCTAGACTAAAAACACAACTCTTTGGCCTAGCATACACAACATATCATAGATAACTATAACTAACACATCAAACACACATTCTATAACTCAATGTTAGGCTGCATAGTTTATATCAGCCAGAACCGGGAACACTACCCATAAATCCTGATGTACTTGGTACATAATAAGAAGGATGGCGTCTACGGTAATATTAGTCTCTCTCTGTTTATCCCGAGGTTCACCGCAGTCCGCCGGATCCAGGCCATAACCGGATCTGATGAAGGACCTGCGCCTGGTAGGCCTTCATAGGGTAGAGACTAGTTGACACTTCAGGACTGCATTGTCGTCGTGTCAACTAGTCTCTACCCTATGAAGGCCTACCTGGTTCACGTGGCTATGCGGAAGTGAAAAAAAAAAAATCATGGTTTGCGAGACACCAGACTGTTTTGTGCAAATGAGCGGCCGGATCGCATTAAGGGTTTTCTGTTAGAACGGTGTCGTCTTAGCGGCCCCTAAGTTAATAACTAATGATCGTTGCGACGGAAGTGAATCAATCAAATCTAACTTTAGCTGGACAATAAACTTAATCTAGAGTTGCTGTAAAGCCAAAACAATCACTGTTACTTTAATTTCCTGTCACTGTAAAGCTGCTTTGATACAATCTATGTTGTTAAAAGCGCTATATAAATTAAGGTGACGACACCTTACCTACTGCTTTAATATTATTTCTAGAAGGCATGTACATTGACCGGCATTGCTCCTCGAACACCTACCTTCTTTTTCTTGAGCCATTTTCAGTGTCAATCAAGTCTGATACTTAGCTTGGTGTTATCCTGGCTTCTGCATACGTTGCTGTAAAACACAATGATACACAATAAGAGGAGTGAGGCAGATGTTGAAATTTGCATAAGTGTTTACTACCACGAAAACAACATTTGTTGCAGAATGTATGCACATACATATCAATCAGATGTCAAATCTTATCTACAAAGGGCTGTTATGGTTTTCCTTCCTACCAAGCAAGAGCACAACGGATATGACTGTCAAGCTCTGTGTGATCATTCTTGGTAAAAACCTAAAGCTATAACAGCCCTTTATGTATTACTTTGGAAAACAATGGTGTAAATAAATGAACACTAAAATAAACAGTTAGGGGTCAAATAAGCTTTTAAGTAAGGAAAGTATTGCATTATTCATTCTACTATATTTATCAAAGGAGGAAAATCAAAGTTACCTGCATTTCCTATTGCACGCACATTACACATTATCCAGTTGCTGGTTGGTGGTGTGCACACTTTCACTGCAATATTTTCTGCGTATGCCCTTGAACCACTCTATTGGAATGATGTCCATTTTCTTGCAGCCATCAGGGTCAACTTCATCCACAAACTCCACAACACTGAACGAGGACACCCTGCAAAGTTCAAGGAGTCATGTGCTTATATTTCTGAGAAGTACAGAACTTGAGGGAACAGTTGTGATTGTGCGGAACATTGTGCATTCCACGGGAGGAACACATGTGATGAATTCACTTTTTGAGACAGACCATGTTTTTTTAAACTATTGATTCCATATCTCTGGGAGTCCGTTTGCTATCAAAACTGTTTGGTACACTTACCAGTACTCTAGTAACATACTTCACTAAACCACTGCTTTTATTGCCTTTTCAGAATATGTTTGTGGTAATGCCTCAGCTATACAGGAACTCATATAACTGCTTAAAACATTTTTGTGATAAACAACACTGTCACAAATGTGGTGGATTAAACTTATCTTCCATTAAACCCAAAACATTCCATCTAAAAACATTTAAACTTTTATGCACTTTACATTTTGTTTGAGTAGTTGGCCCCTTTTTGCCAGTGAACAAGATCACTGATATATTCTGCCTCTTAGATGCGCGCGCATCTATGTGATGACGTTGCACAGAAACCCGTGTATTGTAAAAGCACAATCAGTCTTTGTTTGCATTAGCCCGATGCATAAACATAACGTTTAAAAAAAAAAAAAAAAAATGCAGTTACGTTACTACGAGGTATTATTCTATTCTTTAAGACAACTCCGAAACCAACGACAAACACTTCACACTTCACACATTCTCAATACAATTGCCATTGAAGACCTAGAAGCTAAACGGTGCTTACACAACAAACAAAATAATAATTAAGCATGCTACATAAAACATAAAAGCAACAATTATTAATAACACTTACAGGTTGTGATACGGAGGAGGAAGCTGATGCAAATACACTTAGAAATGAACCTTCCTTCAATATCAGCCGGCTCGCGAATCCAAGTTTGATTGCATTTAAAAAGCAATCGTCTTCAAAATGGCGCGAACAAAGCACAAGGCTCAGACTATACTGTGTGGTATAGTTGTATATATGAATTGTAGCCACTGCTCCTCGGGCAGATGGGAAAAGTTGGCTTTTGAGTCGCACTTCAGAACACAGCGTCTGGTCCCATGATGTTTTCAAGTTTTCCCTGGAGCGCAATAAGTGGGCGTATCGTATTCAAATAACTTGACAAGTTGACGTCATCTAGTCAGAGAAAAAGCTTCGGTCTTCTAATGATTAATAAAAATGACTCAGAGTCGACTCTTACTTTTGAAAGACAATAACTTTATATACGGTGCACTTTCATATTTCAAACTTTGCAGGATGTTTTTGTTCACTTAGATCTATGTTACACACTACATGAAAGGTAAATTTCAAAATTCCATAATAGGTGCCCTTTAAAAATATGTCTCAAAGCAAGGGTCATTTTACAGACATCTTCTACTGTAGTTGTGGTTTAGATACATTTCTAAACTTACTTGCTTAATCACTCAAAGTCCATTAGCATTCTAGGAAGAGTACACACATGAGGGTCGACTGTGTTGTTCCTCTTCTCTGAGAACTTACCACTTTTTTGCCTCCAACGTTTGTTGTTGCTGTCTTGGTGCCAGTGGATGGGTTGATTCCAACAAAACATCAGCACATCAAGATCAGTCAGAAAAAACACAAGCAGAAGCTTTAGGATAATGTGCAGAATTTGATGAAACAAATTTTTTAAATGCCTCTTTACAATAAGCATTTGCTGCACTACTATTGTGTTACATTGAAGTTGTAAGATGAAAACAAAGCTGCAAATCCAGCCACAAAGTTGGGGTGTGTATTCGCACCACTTGACCCTTAATACTCAGCATTGGGTTGCAGTGGGAATTTGAATTCACTTAAATGTATACAATTTAAGCAATACTTTATAAAAATGCAAGGTTCATTAAATAATTTACAGTTTTCAGAACATTGGTAAATGGTAAATGGTAAATGGACTGCATTTATATAGCGCTTTCATAGACCCATGGCCACCAAAGCGCTTTACAATTTGCCTCTCATTCACCCATTCACTCATACATTCATACACCGACGGCGGTGTCAGCCGTGCAAGGCGCCACTCAGCTCGTCGGGAGCAGCTGGGGTTAGGTGTCTTGCTCATGGACACCTCGACACTTGGTCCAGTAGAACCGGGGATCGAACCACCAACCTTTCAGTTTGTAGACAACCTACATGAACCACTGAGCCACTGCCGCAACATTGCATACTACCTCCTAAGACAATCAATCATTGAGAGTCTGGAAGTGTTAAAACTTTTTCCACATCATTGCTGACACCTGTAAGAAATTAAAAAGTGTAAAAATGTAAATGTATTATACATAAAGTACTGTATATGCAAACAAAATACACCCGCTTACCACAACATTTTATAATAAAAAAAGCACTGTCTTACATCGATCTGAAGAATGAGTGCTTCAGGTTTTTCTTTGAAGTGACAAAGAAGCAGAAAGACCACTCATGGGATGAAACAGGATGCTCCACTGTCATTATACTTCATAAGTATGCACTGATCATCTGCATCAGCCCCTGCTGGCATTTCTCAGAAGAACTGAAGTATCATCTTTCCCTTTTCTTCCATGGGCTTCTCAAGTTTTTACAGAATGGTGATGTTTCTAAGATATTTAAATTGGTTTTACAGTTATTTGGGTGTGAAAAGATTATTTTTCTGTTTTCTGCATCTAGAGAATGAGCAGTCACTTTTCTTTTCTTTTTTTGTTGAGTCAAAACAGATCCATAGCCAGTACCAAATATTGAGCCATCTCTAAGGACACCAGCAAAGCTTTGTGAATTACTGTCTAACAATCAAGCACTGCCATATTGATGGATTTAACGGTCTCGTCTAATCTCATCAACAACAATTATTACCATTTCTCAGTGATTTTTAGCTGTAGGGCGTCTTCCCAGCACAAAGGCTGTTTTAATAGCAGAAGGCATCCTATTCCAGGGAACTTTAAAGTTTTCAGGTCATACAGTTGAGTCCACAGTTGCACTGGAGCTGTTTGTGCGGAAGACACCTGGGGCCCTATCTTGCACCCAGCGCAATTGACTTTGAACAACGACGCATGTATCATTCCTATTTTGCACCCGCGCACAGCGGACTTTTCCCTCCACAGACGCACGTCGGTAAATTAGGGAATGAACTTGCGCTCGCGGGGGCGGTTCAGCGCAAAGAGGAGGCGTGTTCCGGCGCAAAACTTCCCTGGTGCTATTTTCCAGTTTTAGAAAGCAATTGCGCCACTGACCAGGAACAAAACAGTCTAAAGACAGTGGCGCGTTGCGCGTTAGTGATATGGTATTTTAAGGGCGCGTGCTTGACCATAATGTTAACGCGCATCCACTTTGATTCTCTAATATAAACAGACGCAGCAGTTTTCATTTTTGCAAATCATACATTATTACAAGGAAAAATATTAACACACGAGGGAAATCATTGTTGTGTCCGTGAAGATGAAAAAAAGATCTATCTAGATTTTAAAAAAATAATAATCTAGATTAGGCTACACATTTACCCAAATTATACGCCTGTTTAACCGAAGCTAATTTGGGTGGGTTTCTCCCATCATCCCCATTGTCACTTCTCTGTGTTTTACGGTCCTGACGAGAACGTCGGCCTCCTCGGATGTGAACCGCTCCTGGCGTGCGCTGGCAAATCCAGTAGTATATTCCTGCACAACCAGAGGCTGCAGTTTTAGGACCCCAGTTTTAGGACCGCAGTTTTAGGACCCTAGTTTTTTGTGACAGCGCCACCTACCGAACTGGATGATATAGCGGCGGCTGCTGTTTCAGGACCGCAGATCTAGGATCCAGGTGGTTTAGTTTGTACATAGTATCAAGATCCACCTTGATCCTAAGTCTAATTAGAAAATATATATATATTTTAACAAATAAGATTATGGAATAGAATAGCTCCTGCAGCAGATGGATTAGAGCAAGTAGCATCAAGCTACACGATACAATTTAAAAGATTAATATTAAACTTTTACTTAAAGCTCACTTTAAACCACCATCGAGTAAGATAGGATATTTGTACCATATTCCGGTCGCGGTTTAAAATGGTTTTAAGTCATAAAAAGATGTTGAAATATGGTATAATAAAGCAATTTAGCCTATATGCAGCTAATGGCTAACTTACACCTTGCTTGGCAATACTGTAAACATTCTTAATTCATATGAAAATACCCAAAATTGCACGAAAATCACACACAAACCACATATACTCGAAATCGTGCATTTATTAGCTTCTTGTTTCAGGAGAAGAGATGTGTCTTAGCTTTGTTATCACGGATAACAGGACCGCGTCATGCAGAAGGGCAGGATTATTGTGACGTTGAACCACGTGAGATGATTGACAGCTGTACAGCGAATGAGACTTGCGTACATTACTGACGCAAATCAGTAAGAGGAGACCCAGATCTCTCTGTGTTCGCTGTTTGAGTTTTATCATAAACACTATCGAGTCTTAAATCTTTCTAATGATGCTCAGTTTGTCCAGATAAAATAAGTAAGAGTGTGATGTTTTAACGAGTAATGAATGTTGAACAACAATCTGTTGTGATCAACAATGTGATCTGTTATCTTTGCCGCGAAAGGGGTTAAATTTGTGTTTTTGGTAATCCAGTTCTGTAGGTGGCGCTGTCACAATAAACTAGGGTCCTAAAACTGGGGTCCTAAAACTGGGGTCCTGAAACTGCAGCCTCCCGTTGTGCAGGAATACCCTTCTCGGCAAATCCGCCGTTATAATAGCGATCCGCCGTGGAACAAGCGTGCCGGCTCTTAAAGGGAATGTGAGAGGACGCTGTGATTGGTTTATTTCACGTTACGCCCAAACCACACCTATGAATAATGAAGCTACTTCAGACCAACCCCTTTTAGATTTGCGCCAGGCGCAAGAGTCATTTATCCCGCCGGGAAAATAGCAACAGCGCCGGGATCCGCGTAGTACCCCAGAGTGCAGTCTGGACGATGGGGCGGGGCGACACTTTGGGGCGGGGTTACACGTGTCGCTCCGCCCACCCCCAATTTAATTGGCTTATTATACAGCAATCTTATTGGCCTAGATGATTCAAGCCTGAGCATGCACATTCTTTATGTACTATTTTTGTGAATGATTTGTCCATATTAAAGAAATATTAAATGCTAACTCTAATCGTATATTATCGGTTTACCATGGTAATTTTAGTTAAGATCTATTGGCTAATGTTTTATTGTTAAGACACAGAATAGACAAAGTTTAAAAACGAACGCTTGGTGACAGCACCAGTTAGGCCTAACGTTAGAGTAGGCCTAATGTTAGAGTTGTTTTCATATTTCCATCAAACTCTGGATTTTACGCAAATTATGATAAATCGCTGTATTAAAGGAAAGACATCGGACAAACCCGAACGCAAGCAGCTGATTAATTTTTTTAAATGTAGCCTACATTTTTTAAATTTTAAAAACGACCGTTTTTTGTTGATTTTTTTAAACGAGATTTGTTCTGCTTGCATTTTTTGGCACAAAGTGTAAATAAAATGTTTAATGGCAAACTCATATTTCCATGTTGTTTACCTGTTAAAATAGTTTCAAATATTAACACTGGCATAGGCTATAGCTGTAGCCAACTATTTAAAAAAAATCACCGCTGTAAATCTGTGCATATGCCTATAGCCTAACAGTAGCCTACTTCAAATAGTTACGTATTTATACCTACTTATTTATACCTAGGGCCTACTTATTTAAATTGAGCACATAAATAATAATATTTGCTATAGATCGAAATAATAATATCTGTTTTAGTAGAATCCCCCCCCCCCCCCCCCCTTTCAGCACTGCAGGTTTTTAAATTCCCATTGTACGCAAAAAAAAAAAAAAAAAAAAAAAAAAATGGCCAGGGCTTGTATTATTTGGTAGCCTATTATTGTCTTTTTTGTCACTTTCGGAACTGTGTCTTACTGAAATACAGTGAATTATATCATTATGTAGTGTAGCCTACAACCCCGAGTTTATTTTATTCACCAATTTAATGGAAAAATGAAGAAGCATAAATTAAGGATGTAAAATTACGCAGCCCTGCATGACATGCGGAAAATATTGTCTAGCCTACTATCAGCTTAATAGGGTATCTCTCCTTGCAATGCTAGTAATTTAATGCAGTCATGATCATTGCTCACTTAAAGTGCCAATGATTTATCTGCTGGGTAAATTAATAAATATAATTTAGCTAAATCTAAAACATCGTATATCAGCAACATATTTCTTTATATCGCCCAGCTCTAAAACTGCTCAATATCAATGCTTAGGCCTATATTACTTTTTGTAAAGCTGCTATAAAACGATGTGAATTGAGCGCTAGACATTTTTTTACTTGACTTCACTTGATATAGACCTAGGTATATACTATCGTGGCCACGAATGAAAAATTCGTTCCCCAGATTTAGCAGCACGTATAGGCTATATTACACGGCGGTCTGCCTTTGAAGGGATTGTTTGTTGTACAGTAACTTAATTTAACTTATTAAGTCGTATTAACTGTAACTCGTATTAAGTTAATAAAAACATTATTTAATTGATCGTTACTGAAATCGCCATGCGTAGTAGCCTACGGCCAAACTGCGTAGAAGATCATTCATAAACACGTGTCGCCCCGCCCCATCGTCCAGACTGCACTCTGGGGTTACTCGGATCCGCCCACAAAGTTACTTGCGCTTTGCGCTTTGACACTTGCGTTTCAGATCGTTAAAATAGGGCCCTTGGTGTGCATTAGGAACAAGAATTTGACGATGGAGAGTTCTCCGTTATCAAAAAGCAGTATTTTTATGGATTCGAGAGGTGTTACTTTGACACAAATGTTTTTCTTGCAATAGCCTGATAGATAGGCCTACCTCAACCTTCAATTATTCTCTCATTATTTACCCTTATGTTGTCTCAAATGCAACTTTCTGTCTTCCACAGAAGATATTTTCACAATTGTGATGTTTATATCCATACAATGCAAGTCAGTAGGGTGTTAACTTAAGGTCCTGAACTCTCAGGATCCAAAAAGGACACAAAGGCAGCATGAAGTTAATTAATTTGACTCCAGTGCAAACAGGGAAGTTAAATCAAACTTCTAATCATAATCATGCCCGGGAGACTAGTGAAGTCATGATTCAGATTTATACTGAAAAAAGTTAAATTTTACTCTGCCCTCAAGTCAAAACTATTAATATTACTTCAGAAAACATGAATTAAACTATTATGTGAAATGCTTCTCTTTGTTTACCAGGTGGTTGATGCATAATGCCAAGTCACAAGAAACAACACCATTAAAAATATAATGTCCTATGGTGGGAGACCGGTCTGGCTGACATAAAAGAAAACTGACAAGCTGACCAGCTGTCAATGGACTACACTTGAATGTTTGTCTGTCTGTCACAAAATCTACCAAAAAAAAAAAAAAAAAACATTACTCCTGCTAAAGTTATACTTTGTGACCCCATATCTCCTGCTATTGCACACACATGTTACCGTCCATGCAATGCCACTCTCCTCTAGGTTTTTTAGGTATTTTATCAATTGATTAAAAATACTTTCTAGTTCAAAATAGTTAAACTGAAGTGCCTTGAAACCCGCATGCATTATTCATTGTGTTGTCGTGATTTCCACTGAAACAGGAAGACAGGGCAGGGCATATTGAACAGCTCCTCACCTTTTTAAAAAAAATAGCCAAAATTGTTTAGTTTATCACAGACAGTTCGGCCAGAGCCGTAGAGCTCGGCATAGCCGCAGTAACAGTTTCCTAATCTCTGTTTCTCCCAATCTCCGCCATATCACTTTAAAATATAAAATTCTGTGCATTCAAATAAGTCCAATACATTTCCTGGTATGATCCACTCTGTGCTATCGTGTCTTTGGACCGGAGCAGACTGTCTGTGCGATGTGGCGGTTTCACATGACACTAACGTGCAAACCAGACTTAATTCGGAAAGCATATTTACACTGTTTGAATCGTTCCCTATCCATAATATGAACAATTTTAGCAGCTTCAGCGTATATTTATAGTGTAGGGGGTGGGATGCTTCCGATTCTAGCATTTGATTGGACAGAAAATCTGATGAGAAGCTGAAGTGCAGAGTGATGTCATCAAAATCATTGGGCCATATTGGCGGAAGTGAGAGACTGTACGTTTTGAATTGCTTATATCTTCTAAATTTGAATTTTGTCATTGTTTTGGAGCACAGTTTATAACAGTAAGGCTAACATATTCATACTAAAAACCCCAAAACTTACATTTTGATTTCATGGGATCTTATTCTGTGCAGAGAAGAACAAGCTGCATCTGGTCAGTACAGCGGTGCATTATTCTTCTGGGTTCTGACATCATCATACCTGCACCTCTCTATTAGATATAGGCCAAAACCATAACTAGATTTTTCCACCAATTTTTGTTTGTTTGTTTTGACCGCTTCCAAAAAAAAAAAAAACAGAAAGCTTTTTTCTCCCATTACTGTTGCAAAATTAAGTGTTGATAATTTACATTTCTTAAAGTTAATACTACTTAAAGGTCGGTAGCGAGAAAAGTAAGCAATAACGTATGGTTAAAAATCTTCACAACCGCAAAAATTTTGACTACAGGCCTCATGACTTTTATTTTGTAAAACACCGGGCCCCTTATTTTGAATACTCTTTAGGACTTTTATTTTGGAAAACACTACTGCGGGTCCCTTATTTTGAATCTCACATGTTGTTTCTGGTTTTTGCACGCTTAGCTACTGCACCGGGAAAATGTCTCGAGTTTACGTGGGAAAATTGAGCTATCGCGCCAGAGAGAAAGATGTTGAAAGGTTTTTTAAAGGCTATGGGAAGATACTGGAAGTGGACCTGAAAAATGGGTAAGTAATATTCTCTTTATACAAGCAAATTAAATGTGCAGCCGGAACAGCGATTGAGTCATTAAGAAGGATAAACTGTTTGTTCTTCTGCTCCATGTGATTTTAAAAAGAGCTATATTATGAATTCATTATCATAATTACTAATTAATTACGCATTAGAATATATTTGGAAATATTTTCGGCTGTTAATCGGTATTTTTTAATATATTTTTTAGCTGTTTTAGCACAGCATGCTATTGCTAACCCCCATTGTTTCCAGGGTGGCCTCGACTGAATTCTTCATTTTGTCTTTTTTTTTGTCCCATTCACTAAACAATTACTGTAGTTGATATTTACTTTTTATTATATAGGTACAGCGGGGTCTGATGCCCTCGTAAAAATGCGTATATTTAAAAAATAAATTTTATATATATATTATATATATATATATAACGTTATATATATATATATATATATATATATATATATATATATATATGCGCGCCTATGCAGTGTATATCGTTATATAATTATAACCAACAATTTGAGTGAAGAGTTTAACGTTAGTTAAAACCGTCAATTGAAACTCATTCGAGTTGCATGATAATGCTTTTTCACAAAACGTGTGGAGTTTAAACGCACATTTTCAGTGTGGTGTGGTCTCTTTTTTTTACCCTGCTGTTTGTATAGGTGATCTTTAACTCTGTCTATATGTAATACTTTGGGTTCATATGCTTGTGTTGATATATATATATATATATAATAAATAAATAAAATACAAATACGTATATCGAAGGAATTCACAGTTCACGGATTTAACTTACATTAATGGCTAAATTGACTGACAAAAACTAAACTTTGTGTTTCAAGATGAAATAAGTGAATACAACATAAAACTGCTCATCAAGCTATTTCATGACTTTAACCATTCAATTATGGTATATTAGCCATATAGGGTAACAAGAGTAACCAATGGAATAGCTGAAAAAGCTATTTTGATGATTAGACAACTTTTTTGTGTGTTGTAACATTTTTAACATGCATATTTTCCCTCAAAGCTCAACTCTCATCCATCTCTTTAGATATGGCTTTGTAGAGTTTGATGACCCCCGTGATGCAGATGATGCTGTGTACGATTTGAACGGCAAAGATCTGTGTGGGAAGAGAGTGATAGTGGAGCACACCATAGGGCAGCGCCGTGATGGAGGCAACAGATCTGGGAGAAGTAAGATATCCATTCTTCCAGAATACTATATACCATATACTATTTCTGTTTCATATTTTTTTGGTAGATGTTGGATTGTGCAAACACTGATTTTTCTTCAGGCTTCTCAGCTGGAGAGTTAGGTGCTCAACATGCCCATTATGATTTTTAATCATTATACCAGAATTAGGTGTTTCCAGAATTTATGTTTCCATTAATGTCACCGCAGGTCTTCAGGTAAAGGGGATCGGCTCTGGCATGGTTTCAACAGTTCCATCCGCAACTCTGTTGAGTAAGACATTGATGGTTTAAAACTGTGAATCACTTGTCCTTAGGCATGTTAATGTCATCATTGATTTGTTTTTGTTGTTCATCTTCATATTGACTCACTTGATCTAAAAACAGAATGGAACAGCATGTTTGAGAGTGCCCAGTCTCTGTATGAGAAGCCTGAAAATAGTATGTTTGTTAATTTCTTTTGTAACATCACATGCAGTTACTGTTTAACTTTGTAGGGAGCAAAACTGTTTGGATGGTAATATTATCAATGTTATTTTTGATGGGTGATTCTTCAGATGGGATAATATTTCGGTTCTTGAAGCAATATAACAAATAGTGCACTTTAAAAAAAAAAAAAAAAAAAAAAGGATCTGCCTCAAGTAAGTTTCCCTAAATGAAGAATCACCCTAAACATTTTTATTAATTCTAAATATTGTAATTTCTGCTTCACTGTATGCAGATATCTATTGTTGCAATATAATTGAATGAGTTCTTTTCATTTTCTAAATGAAATAACTTTTTAATTCAAAATAATGTCAAAGCTAGAAATTTAACCCTCAATGTTTCATTAAAAGAGTCTGACCGCCTGCCCCTTTTGCTGGCCATGGTGTCCCCCTTTCCATGCGTGTGGCTCTTTGACCAAACTGGGCCCCTGGGCAGACCATTAAAGCGAGCCAATGTGAATGAGGACCGCTTTTCCCATTAAGCCGGGTGGTGAGGATACCATTGGGTTTAGGAGATGTGGGTTGAGCTCTTTTAGGTGCCTGTAATATGTTTTGGTTTTATTTTTTTTCACATTTTCCTTTTCCCCTGTTAAATAATCTTAAAAATTTAAGTACAGCGTAAGTATGTTATTTGGTGGAATATTTTCAGTTCTTGAAGAATAAATCTATATTAAAGTGATAGTTCACCTAATAATGATTGTCATAATTTACTCACCCGTATGTCATTCCAAATTTGTATGGCTCTTTTTCTACAGACAACAAGATATTTTGAAATATGATTAACTTTTCTTTCTTTTTTTGTCCAGTTTTGGACCCTACTGATACAAAAAACAACACCATAATTCTTTATAGTCATTTCTCCAGCATGTCTTCTTTTGTATTACACAGATGACATATGGGTGAATAAATTATAGATTAATTTTTGGGTGAAATGTCCCTTTAAGTTAGAGGGTAGAATTCAGTTTGTAATGTATTACACTAGTAGAAGTAAAGCCAGTTTCTTAAACCATAAGTATTTTTTTTTTTTTTTTGTCGATGTTATAAATTTAATCTTTTAGTGTTTCTGTGTGTGAAATCCACTAAGTCTTTAAGGCTTGAGTGGACACTCCATTGTCTTTTACCAATCCTGAACTGTATCCATCTTATTCTCGTCATTTTGAAGGTAATAATCGGTATGGGCGTGGAGGAGGGGACAGGTACGGCCCACCTACTCGCACGGATTACAGGCTGATTGTAGAAAATCTGTCTAGTCGATGCAGCTGGCAGGACCTAAAGGTACAAAAACACACTAGTTTTAGTTGTCTTTTGTTTGCTAAGGTGAACATCACTGTTACTATTACTTATCCTTAGGGATTTGAACAAACCCCTCACTCAAAGACATGAATGACTCCACTTGTTGAAGGAGAGGTGTGCTGTTAGTTTTCAGTGTGATCAGACTTATGATTTTCACCTGTCGGATGATAAAACGGATAAAAAAAATGAAATAGACTTGCATCGAAAGAGTGAATCAGACCAGAATTATAGAGATGTGAAGATGGCCGCTTTTTTTAAGTAACTTTCTCGCAACTACATAGCAACCTGCTAAAACAATTTAAACACCTTAGATTTTTTTTTTAGCAACCAACCATAACACATTAGCTTTGTTGTGGAGAGTTATTGCACAAGCTAGCACCACTCACTTTTTCCTTAAATCATATATCCCTGCCACTAGCCCCTCTATATCAAACTATGATGTCTTTTAAAATCACCATGAAATCAAAATCACAAAAATGTATGAAATATTGCAGGATTTATTAAATGTGATTTATATGTGCACAATTAAATGAATGTGCTCTTCTAATCTTTAATCGAATAGAATAACTTCCCCTCCCTCTTGCAAAGATATCTCTTGTTTGATTAATGTGTTTACTGGCACAAGGGCAGGACAACCTGTCACTCACAAGATCATACCGATAGCAAACCACAACGTTCCAAGCAGTATTAGATAGACAAAAATCAAGTCCCGCCCTACTTTTTTCTTCTTGTTTGAGAAGCCGTTTCGCAATAGGGAAAGACGGGTCACTGAATGAGCGACACCTTGTGGTTCCCTCACAACAAGACAAAAAGTCACCCTCCAAAACTTTCACCCTCAGTTGGGGTGAGCTGCCAGCCTCCACCCGAACAGCTGAGAACATCACATCTTTCATGCAGACGCCCCTCTTCCGCGAGCACTTAATCCCCCACACTCTTGAACCAATGGACTTACACAAACGCACACAAAAATTCTCTAGCTGGGTTCCTAATCTAGTTGTCTAATAAACCTGGCTGTTGGATTGTTGGCTCTTTGATGAAAGCTTTATCCCTCTTTGTATGTCGATTTGCTAAATGCATAAATATATAATGTAATAGGGAAGAAAAGACAATAACAACTTCAGTTTCATTCCGACTTTAGGCACTTTGGAAATTGTAATTTAGAAAGTCTGTTCTGTAAAGTGGTCAACGATTTTGTCTAGTCACTGTGTCATTGATTCATTTCAGGACTACATGCGTCAGGCTGGTGAGGTAACGTATGCAGACACTAATAAGGGCCGCAAGAACGAGGGGGTCATAGAGTTCAGGCAGTACTCAGACATGAAAAGAGCCCTGGAGAAACTTGATGGCACCGAGGTCAATGGAAGGAAAATTCGTCTCATCGAGGACCGACCTGGTGCCAGACGCAGACGCTCCTATTCTCGCAGTGCCTCCAGGTGAAAACAAATCAATTTTAATAATTTAATTATATTGTAAATGTGGGAGACGTATAACTGATAATGAAGTTAGATTTTGCATTTGTGTTAATGTCATGTAATTTGGTATCAAAAAGGATTAGCTAAATGAACTGCTTGTAATAAAAGCTGCTTTAGAGGTTCACAGAGAACATGTGTAAAGTTTATTGCTTCTTGCACACACCCTTCAGGTCTCGCTCAAGGAGCAGGAGGTCTCGCAGGAGCCGAAGCCACAGTCGAACCAGTAGCCGCTCAAGGTAGGCGAATTAAAGTCAACTGTCACAGTTTTGTGTTCCATGAGTCCACCAGAGGGCAGTAATTGCTATAATAAAAATAAGTTCTGTGGCTTCAGTCTTGCTAATTTTTCTTACTGTTCCTCCACCTTTCCAGACCTTCAGGCTCGCGATCACGCAGCAGGTCAACCAGCAAGAAGACGAAGGGTAGGAGCAGTAGGATGGAGGAGAGCAGTAATGGAGCTCGCAGGGGAGGTGAAAATGCCAGGGATAATAGCTTGAGCTGCAGCCCCCAGAGCAAAAAGAGCAAACGGGAGAACAAGAGAGGTCGCTCTTATTCTCGATCCAGATCTCGATCTAAATCTCGGTCCAAATCTCGATCCAAATCTCGATCCAAATCTCGGTCCAAATCTCGGTCCAAATCGGGTAACAACAGGGATCTCTCCAGGGAGTCTGGGTCTAAATCTCAGGAGGCCACCAAGGGCAGTGATGAAGGCAGAGTGGCTGAAAGAGTGCACCGTTCTAGAGCTCATTCTCGATCTAGATCACAAACGCCACCAGATGCTGATCTGCGCAGGGGATCTAGATCCAGATCCAAATCTCGCTCACATTCACGCTCAAAATCGTATTCTCGATCTCGATCCCACTCAAGGTCTCGTTCCTAAGTCCAGTTAAAAAAAAAGATTTTTCTCAATCAGTATTTTTCATCTTGTTTTCCAGTCTAACTCAAATCTTTAAAACAAGGATATATCTTAAATTAATGTTTTTTTTAATGCCCCGCTGACCTTAGTTTTTTTTCACTAAATTGTTTGATTTTTTTTTATTTTTGCTTAATACGAGATACAATTATTTGCTGTTGGGGTTAGAAAATAAACTTAAATCAAGGTATACTGTCTGAAAACAAGTCTGAATACGTTACATTTTTGAGAAGAAAAACTATCTTGTTTTTAGATGTTATTTCTTGAAAATAAGATGACAAAAGACTGAAAATTATGTTTTGCAGTCGATGTCTAAATGTTGTTCTGCCCTTCATTTCTAATCTTTGAAGCAAACCACACTTTTTTTTTTCTTTTTCTTTTTGTCAAATAGATGATAGGTATTAGGGAAAATGCTTGCTTATTCACAGTTCAGTATTTTCTGGTATTGTTAACCTTATGCATTATTTTTAGTAGTGTTTTTATTTTAAAACTGCTTGCATATATTTTATTCATAAAGACTGAGTAAAATTGAGCCCACAATAGATGTCCTAACCTTTGGATTGTATACTTTAGACATGTTCCATAAATGTTGTTAAGATGGGGCAGAGTTTATGGTCTTTTTACAACAAATTTCTCCATACAAAATAATAAAAAAAACTGCCTCACAATACTTTGTCATTCACTTCATTTACACAGGTTATATGTGGTGGGTTTTCCTAATATTGTTGGTCAAAAGTATAAAGTGTTTGAAGAAAATAGACTGTCAATTCAAACCTATATGATATTGTGGAACTTGTATATTATATTGTGGAACAACCATGCAATGAAAACGAAAAACCGAAAAAGTTATCTTAATTGTCCCTCTTTCTCTCTAATCTCAGTCTTTGTCTTTGTCAATTATTAACATCATTTTGTCATCATTGACCTTAAACCTAGTGTGATGCTTTGAGGAGTGAATGTGCAAGTGCGAATGAAAAATCAGAGCTGAATTTGTCAGTGAGGAGAGGAAAGAAAATTGGCCCATACGGGTTTGAAATGATAGGATGAGGGTGAAGAAATTACGAATTTTCATTCCTGAGTGTACGAATCACATTATTAACAACATCGTAATGTAACAATTTTATCTTGAATATATCATAATCTATAAAGGTAATTTGCGGACAGTTATATATCCTCTCCATGTAAAAATAATTCCACAAGATGTCGCCAACATTCAGATAAAAGGGGAAAAAAAGCATGTGTCTGGTATGTCTACTCTATACCTACTTCCATCTGTGTGCCTGCTTTCAGGCATTTCGTCTTATTTTCCCTCAATATTATGACAAACCTATGTATAAACACATCCACCAACATATTTTGAGGCTTTACTTATCAAAACCCTAAAGGGGGTAATGTAGCCTGTTGAATGTGTATTATGTGCCATGTCTGATTATATGAAAAGCGAACTGAAGTCTGGTCACTCACTCCATTGAGTCTCATAAAAAAAACACGACGAAGAAAGGAGGCGCTCTCCTCAACACTTTACTGAGGGAAGTACACGAAATGTGAACATTGGAGAACGGACAGACGTTAACTACTGATAAAGGAGCGATATTTGCCTTATCTTTCTTTAGAAAGTCAGTTCGTTTAACCCTTCAGTGTCCTTTTCTGGAGAGGAAGAGCTGTCATGGGAGACGCGCGGCACTTCGCACGCGTCTGGATTATTGATGGAGAACCGCGAAACTTCGCAGTGGATGAAAAACATCACGAACACGCGAGTCCAGAGCGGTAGAACTATGGAACGCGGACGCAATACACTGTAACAAAGGCAAGTAAACGCATTGTCTCTTGAGGCGCGTCTGATACTTTGTAGCTAGTCAAAGCGCCAATATCAATATCGTGACCTTATTAGAGGTCGATATATTCTAAATGTTAGGTCTATCTTAAGTTTGGACGCAAATTGAGAAATTGTGCCTTCAACACGGGCTGTTTCATTTCATGTCATATACAGATAATTTTATTTAAATGCATGAATTTGAGATTGAGCCCACTATTAAGAAAAAAATTAATAAAGCTTATGTGTAAAATGGCAATTAATTACAATGAGATAATGGATCATTTCTGGTTAATTTATTGAAAATGTTCTATATGGTGCATTATTTAACATGCACAAAAAAATTTGCGAATAGCCTACTAGAATTTTAAAGAATATTTTAATGAGGCTTACTGCAATGTCAGAAATTTTCGTGAATTGTGAATACCACTTTCTACGTGATGTGATGTGAAAAGTGGTAAATGCAGCAGAGGTGTCACAATGAATCAATTTAGACTGTTCGTAGGCCTATGCATCTATGCCAGTAATATTTAGTGTTCAGACATGAATGTAAGCGACAGTCACGTTCGACTACAATAGCTAATTGTCTGTACAAATAATCAAGCAATATTTTGAAATATTCAACACAATTCGGATTTAACGATTGATCTACATCTGCTGTTTATATTTTATACTCTTGTAGCCTATAATTATTTTCACCTATTTGGGAACCAGAGTGAACACCCATTAAAAGTAAAGCTGAAATTTGTAATGGAAAAAAGAGGTCTGGAATTCATCAGTCAAGTCTTTTGATGAATCAGTCCAAATATATGCTCCAAGAATCAGATGCATGGCACTATACATTGTTTCTCTATATGGATCTCGTTTAACTTACAGAGTTGAACATTTTCATAGTTGTAAAGGGATACGTTTAATTTTTAGGATCCAGCATTGATTTCAAAAGACAGTTTTGACCAAAATTACATATTATTGTTATTATTATTATTATTATTATTATTATCATCATACACAATTATGGCCACAGCCTCATTGTTTACATTGGCCATATTACTTTGCATCTTTAAATACTGACATTTTGCTTTCAATTTCTATCTGATAAGTCTAGCAGAACATCCGAAGCATTTCCTATGAGTTTAAACAAACCAAGCGAGTCGGCAGAATTGTAAATTACATTTTTTAGAGTTGTTGAGAAAACCTCTGCCAATGGAGCGTTTGTTATTCCAGAGTGAACTTGGAATATTCTCATTTATGGACTTTGGAGATTCTTAGTGGTTTCATTTATATTTGCCCTGCCTGGTCAATGCCTACAATCAGCACAAGGCTTCCCCTTTGGGTGTCCAGCTGGGTAGTTTATCTGTCAGTGTGGAAATATGGCATGCCTCAAATCTAATGCAACAGTTTACGAATTGTTTGAGGGATTGGGAATATTCTTGCTGCAATAAAACAGCTTCAGACACTTTACTTGTAAGGATGGTTGTATTTAGAGCATATACCATTTATTTAAATAGATAGTTTATGATTTGTTTGTGGTGCCCCATTCAGAAGACTCAGAATTGTACACATCTCTGAAAATCTCAGCAATGCTGTGATTTATTATGTTTCTGAAATTGTAACTAAATTGTAAGGGAATTACAGTTAGACCCCATAACAAAACTAATATGCTCAATGAAGACCAGGAGTCAAAGTTGAAGTTAAGTCAGTTGACAGAGAGTTTACTGAAGATAGATTTCTCCAGACTTCCAAAGGTCGTGGACATGAGTGAGAGGATCTGGCCTCAAGCTAATTTAGGATACAAAAACACTAGTACTTATGAATAGTCAGTCATTTCTACCTGTTCAGATAGGTTAACAGTACAGATAATTCTAGCAACTTCCGAACATGGTATTATATTCTTTATGCAAATTAGGTCATTTAAAGACATTATCTTTGACACACTTTTAGTCCAGTCATTTTATGAAAAAAGGTTGAACAAATTGCAACATAAGCAATCTCAACTGATTTAGTATCCTCAATATGTCCTGAGTTGGAAAACAAAACAAAAAAGCCCCGAAGAATCCCATTAGGGGAACGTTTAGAAAAAGACTCAAATAGCCTATTCATACGCCTATTCATTCTTTTCCTCACGTGAATAGGGTAAACATTTTAACCTTTAGATATCACCATGAAAATTACTGAGTTGATTACTTGCATCAAGACAAACAAAAAATGTATTACAAGTTTTTTTTTTAATTGTTTGTTAACATGGGCAAACGGAGCTTAATCTAATTATGTATGTGCTAATTTGCATAAATACCACAACAGATCTAAACATAGATAAGCCAGGTGAAAATGTCTTGTTGAATCTTGTTGACATATAACAGTAAAATACTTAATGTTAAGGTCTGAATGGAACCCATTTAGGCTACCCATGAGCACAAAGAGGCAGGAAAAAGTGCTTTAAACCATTTTATTGAGTGTATTAAACCAGTATTATTATTGCAGAGATGGGGTTTGGGGCTGGGTCCGTGGGTTTCTGGGGGATGAGTCTGAGGGAAGAACAGGAGACAAGGGTAAGGAGAATGCAGAAGACAAAAGGTAGGTAAAATAAAAAATGAACCACCAGAAACAGTCCCACGGACCCAGCCCCAAACCCCATCTCTGCAATAATAATTAATAAAGGCTGTTTAAAGTACTTCTTCCTGCCTCTTTGTATTTATGCTCATGGGTAGCCTAAATGGGTTCCATTCAGACCTTAAAATTAAGTATTTTACTGTTATGTCAACAAGATTCAACAAGAAATTTTCACCTGGCTTATCTATACCCAGTGTTTATATCTGTTGTGGTATTTATGCAAATTAGCACATACATAATTAGATTATACTCCGTGTGCCCATGTTAACAAACAATTAAATAAAACTTGTAATACATTTTTTTGTTTGTCTTGATGTAAGTAATCAACTCAGTAATGTTCATGGTTATATCTAAAGGTTAACATTTTTACCCTATTCACGTGAGAAAAATAATAAATAGGCATATGAATAGGCTATATTTTGGTCTTTTTCTAAACTTTCCCCTAATGGGATTCTTCTGGACATATTGAGGATACAAAATCAGTTGAGTTTGCTTCTGTTGCAATTTGTTCTAGTTTGACCCCCATTTTTGGCTTAAAATGACTATTTGTTCTATATACATTCTATATACATAACAAACTTCGGTAAGGGTCACAGGTGAGTCATAAACTCCGGAAAGACTCTTCTAATCTAGGACACTGTTGAACTCTGGAGACTATTGCTTTGGCATTGTTACATGCATCCCATAATAATAAACAACCTTTGCAACTCAATTAGACAAAACTATGATTTCTAATTCATTATATAATACAAGACAATAATTCAGAATTGTTTTGTGCCATTTATCCTTGAATTTCTCATCAAAGATGCACTGGTTCAGACATGGGCAGCCTTTTGTCTTTTTAAGTGTTCTTCACAAATGTTATAGAATAGAATAGAATAGAATAGAATAGAATAGAATGAGGCATTTATATAGCGCTTTCATATGTACTACTGTACACCCAAAGCGCTTTACAATGATGTCGGGGTCCCTCCTCAACCACCACCAGTGTGCAGCATCCACTTGGATGATGCGACGGCAGCCACAGTACAATGGCGCCAGTGCGCTCACCACACACCAGATACAGGTGGAGAGGTTATGCACCAGTTAAGCAATTACAATTAAAGTCCATGGGGTAAATGAACAATTCATTCATTTCTTTACACAGCCCATGAGTCAAAGGCTTCATTTGTATTTAACCTGGAACATTCCTGTAATTTATTACTATGTATTAAGTGCTTTTTGAAGTTTGCGAAGGAGAAATCACTGCACTTGTTTTCTTAAATTATTTAAAACAAGACAAGCCCCTATGGATTAAATATTAATATAAGCCATTATAACTAAGTCTGAGTAGGACTAAAAGAAAAAAAATAACAGGAGCATTAGCATCAAGGTTTCAATCACACAGTTTAAACAAGGGATTATAATAGTTGTAGCATATAGACGATCCAACCTGTATATTAGGCTGCGTTTACACTTGGCATTAACACGCGACCTGTATCCCGATGTTGTCGAAATACATGATACATGACTCTTTTCAACATACAAGATTAATGTTGGGAAACTTTGATTGTTAGATTAAGTACTCTTGTGATCAATTGTACTTTTGTTTAATAAATCACAAAAATTATGTGCTGTGGGCACTGCCACAGAAATAATTTAAATATTGAGTGGGAAATATGATTGGTTATCCAGATACATAGGCCACTTAATGTGAACAAATGTAAAAACGCTGTGTCGTTATTGGCTAATGATCCGATCTGTTTGATTGCATGTTAATGCCAAGAGTAAAATTCTAAAATTCTCTTGCCTTGAATAAATTACTCCATGCATGTCAACAATTGACCTCAACCTTGATATCCCCTTTCATCCTCTTTTTTACAGATTCCCATAAGGGATCATTACAGACCAGCTTATGCCATGAGGACTCAGAAGTCCTGCGGCCAGACGTCAGGCACACCTTCCCGTCAACGCCTGCCACGTTTCAGTCTTCACTCCAGGCGAAAGAAGGAATGTGTAATCCAGGGAAAGCTGCGTATCCGTTCCATGCCAGGTGCCTTTCTGGTGCTTGGGGTGGTGGTTGTTGTTGTTGGCACTGCACTTGCCGTGGCGGGCTACTGGCCATACAGGGCTCATCGATCATCAGTGGACACAGTAGAGGAAGGATCCTCTGGAACCGCTTCAGGATGGGGAATAGCATCCAAAGGACTGCTTTCTGCAGCAAGTCTGGTTCATAGTGAAAGGATGAAACTTCTAGGACCTGTCATAATGGGAGTGGGACTTTTCATACTTATTTGTGCCAATACAGTACTCTATGAGAATCGGGACAGGGAAACTCAAATGCTTCTGGCTCAGATGCGGAGTGTCATTTGTTCTGTTTCTGCAGCCATGCCTTCGGCTGACCTCTTGCAGGTGAACTCTCTTGCCAGGCACTATCAATGGGTCAGCAGTTTACCTGCAGCCCACCTGAACATCCTCTGCCTGCATGAAATGTCCAGTTCGGAGCCTCTACTCCAAGTGAAGAGCGTGGATGAGGAGGACAGCATTCAGCAGCAAGACACAGTGCACACTGAGGTTCTTCATCATCAGGACTCTTCCTCTTCCCCCTCTATTCAGTCGTCCAACTCTTGCAACAACAGCAAAGAGATATTTTGCACAGAGGAACAGGGGGCCACCTCTGCACTGAATTTGCGGCAAGAAAGTCACTTTGGACTTAGCAACTGTATTGCCACATCCTCTATGTCCACACTAGGTGGGGAGGACTGTGAGATCTTCTCCATCCCACCCAGACGCTCCTATAGCATGAGCCACAGGACTAAACCACATATAGTACCCAGGGATCTGGTTCATCCAGAGTACAAGCCTGTGTCTTCTATGGGTCACCATAGACTGCTTCCAGGACAATCCAGCTCAGAAGTGTGTGTGAACATGGTTGGAGTTGGCGTTACAACCCTTGACCTTATACCTGTGGAAGAGCAGAGGCACCGCAGCTGGCCTCGGCTAGATCTCGGAAGCGCCAGGAGGTATCTCAAGCTGGAGAACAAAGAGGACTCTGTTGACAAGTTACTGGACCAGCTTGAGCAGCAATGTTTACAGATGAACAAAAGCTATGGCTCAGGTCCCTTCCAATGAGCTGCAGTTTAATCATTACATTAATGGATTGGCAGTTCCCATAGTCATTAGGAGGAATGTCACTAAGTGACATACACTTGGAATAACTCAAATTGGCAGTTTCCAGTGAATATTATTTGCACAGTTTCTGGAATCCCTTGAGGCCAACTAATTTCTAAAACCTGGCCATTTATCTCACTTGACTAGTTTTTGTAACTAGATTGTTTGGATATTTGCGGAGTATGGAAATGTCAATTGAAAGAACATTAACACCTGCAACATGGTCCCTGCTGCCCTTGACGATATGGGAATATAAATATACGTCCTGAAGGAACCTAGAGATGGAGGTATTTTACAGTCATGGGAATGTGCTAAACAGTTTGTGATGTCAGATGATTGGATGTATCCCACGGCTTGTGTGTAAAAGCCCAGTTGGTGGGATCAGTTTGTTACTGTTGCTAAAGTCCTACTTGTTACTAGGACACAGTAAGCAGCATTTCTTAATCTATGAGGTAGAATAAACTAAGACCTCGGCAGTGACTAGATTCAAAGTAAACACATTTCTGACTTCCGAATTCAGGTCAGCCAAAAGCATAACTCTGGATTTGATAGAGATAAGAGCCAAAAATAGAGAATGCTGGTTCTTTGACCAAAAAATTGCTTAATCCAAACCGTGTGATTACTATTGAATTGTCTATTATAATTAATTTAAATGGGTACAAGTTAAGATAGAGCAACCTCAGTCGCAATGTCTGTAAATCTTTGTCCATGGTTTCCCAGAGTGTCTATTCTCCTCGTATCTCATCTTTCTTCCATCTTTGCCTGAAGCATTCATGATGAGGGTGCAGTGCCCTCTTGGCTTCATTAACCAAGGTGATCAGTGTTTTTGCATGCACTAATGCGGGTATATAATTGCTTTCCCTTTAAAAGGTGGAGCTTGACAGAGCTCCTCCTCTTTGCAGTGAGAATGTGTAACTTCACTCTGTTTACAAAAACAAGGCTGCCACCCTGTCTCTATTTTGTCTGTGTAGCCTGTTTTGGTACGTTGTGTTGTTTGCTGTGTGTTCTCAATGTATACTGAGCAATATCCACAGACTGACCAATCAGTAATTAGATACTTTACACCACATTTGAACTGAACTCCATGCCTGTGTTGCAAATAAAAGGCAAAACAAAACCACTTTGAATGTAAGTGTTTGTTTGCTGTCCGTGATTTTTCAAGGTAGCATCAGGGGGTCAAGTTGTGGCTTGTTGTGCCCTTGCTGGTAGATGCAGGCCAAAAACTTTTTTCTTCATCAATGGACATTCATATGCAAGATGAAAAAACTCTTTTTTTCTAGTTTTAGTGTTCAATGGTCATTCATATGCCATTGTCAGCTCAGAGATTGTCTCACAAAAAGAAAAAAAGAAAAAGAACTGAGAGCACATGAAGGTGCCAGTATACAGATTGGGAAATCGCCCAGTAGGAATAGGAAGTAGGAGTAGGAATAGGTGTGACGGGCAAAGCGGCTCTTGATGTCGTATTTAATTTACATTGACCCTTGGCTTAAAAAAAAATCTAAAATGTATCAAAAACTTTTAACCTTGCTATTTTATTTAAACTCTAAAGGACATTTATATTAATTCATAAAAAAATAAAGATGGAATTTTTTTCTCAGAAAAAGGCTAAACATCTGACTGATTTTGGAATCCTACAACAGGAATCCCTGTTGTTTAAAGGTGCAGAGAGGCATAATATTATTGTAATGAAGCAGAGCTCAGCGATGTGCTTTGTTATATGTGCAAGAATTATGGATGTTTGCTGTAACCACTCAACCATACAACCTTAAAAGCAAGGTCTGTTTCAGTGATGATGGATGATAGCATTGTAACTGTTTTCATAAGTGTGAATATGGTGCTTGTACTGATATTACTTAGACATTCTATTTTTCTTCAACCCAAGTTTAAGAAATTAATTCAGCTTGACCTACTGATTGTACAGACATCAAATCTTTATACTTTTCAACTAATTTAAGTTCTCCCTTTCATTGTTACACATTACAAATCTAGCAAACGGTAATGTCACTGTAGTATTTGCATACCACATTATGATTGGTGTTGGTTGTTACTACATCATTTTACAGTCTTCACTGCATATTACTATCAACCTTTATCTCCCTATTTATCCTAGTGGATATAAAAAGTATACACCCTGTTATAACAGCTGGTATTTGTGATGTAAAAAATGAAATAAAGATCAATCATAGTAGACCTTATACACTTTTGTTGTAATATAATCTATGCAATCCCTTTAAAAACCAGTGACACATTTCAGAAAGAAAAATAAATAAGAACTTATAATAACTAACTGCATGATTGTGAACACCCCCTGAAAAAAATGAAAGATGAACTAATACTTAGTTGAAGACCCCTTTGATTTGATTTTAGCACTTATTCTGTTTGGATAGGAGTCTATCAGCTTGGCACATCTTGACTTTAGGATATTTTCCCACTCTTCTTTGCTAAAATGTTCCAAATCTGCTTAATTGCGAGGACATCTTGCACAGCTGTCTTCAGGTGCCCTTATAGATTTTCTTTAGGATTTAAGTTTGGGCTCTGGCTGGACCAATTTAAAACATTATTCTTTATTTGCTGAAGCCATTCTTTTGTTGATTTAAATGTGTGGTTTGGATCATTTTCATGCTGAAAGGTGAAAGTCCTCTTAATTTGCAGCTTTCTTGCAGACACCAGAAGGTTCTGTGCCAAAATCGACTGGTTTTCACCCCTTTAATGGAATGGCACTAAATAAACAATGACCCATTTCATAGGGGAAAAAACTAAGTGTTAAAAACCTTTTCTAATTGATTATGTAGTTGTGTTCAGAATGAACTAATCATCAAGCAATAACTACTTCATGTGAAAGAGTACACACCTGTCTTAATGACACCTGACTCTGATTAACTCCAAATAAATCACCTGTTCTTGTAAGATTTGTCTAACATCTTCTTGTTTGCATGCTACTACAAGAGCCATGGGCCACAAAGATCAACAGGATCTCATTGTTAAAAGAATTTGCAAAGGTGAGGGCTACAAAAAAAAACGTTTCTAAGGCATTAGAAATACCACGGCATGTGGTCACCGTGATTTTGCCAAGTAAGACATGTTCCTGTATCAACTTTGGTGATCCTGGAACAACATTCCTGTCCAAAAATTTAGTCCTAATCCTTTCCCTACGCCTAAACCCAAATCTTATCCCTAAAATCAGAGGGCAATGACAGGTGAAAAACACTGACGTAGAAGCACCTAACCCAGGTTGTAAGCCTAAACTGACATAAGCTGTAAACTTTTCTCTCAACTCTGCATGATTGGTTGATTGGAATGTTGTTCCAGGATCAACAAAAAATGTAAATCAAGGAACATGTTACAATTGGTAAAATCACGTTCACCATAATTGAAAAGAAGACAAAGAGAAAACCAGTCAGTGAGGCTGTCAAGAGGCCTATACAACAGCATTTAAAGATTTGCAGCTCTTTCTGGCAGGTACTGGTTGCTCCCTACGTTTGAAAACTTCCTCCTGTATTCGCTGTCTTTCTGGTCTGGCTCAGGGTGGCAAAAAGCATGACTTTTCAGGCAAAAAAAAACACACAAGCTTGCCTAAATGGCCACGATGTAACTTTTTGGACAAAATGATAAAAGGTATGTTTGGCATGAAAACAGCACAGCAAAAGAACACCATAACAGTGAAGCATGGTGGTGGCATCATCTTGTTCTGAGGCTGCTTTTCTTTAGCTGGAATCATGAATACCTGTCGATTTTGCCACAGAATCTTGTGACGTCTGCTTGAAAGCTGAAAATGAAGAGAACTTTCACCTTTCAGCATGAGAAGCATCCACAACACATCTAAATCAGCAAAAAAAAATATTATACATTATAAAATTCAACAGCCCTCACAATTCAACAGATATGGAATGTTTTTGCAAATAATAGTTATTCCAAAGTCAAGATGCCAAGCTGATTCACATACTGTGAGTGCTTTATTAAAATCAAAAGATGCTTCGACTATACGTGTTGTTTCAGGGTGTGCACACTTATGCAGTTAGTAATTCCAGGTTTTTATTTGCTTATTTTTTATCTGAAATATGTCAATCTGGTTTTCAGCGACAAGTTATGATATGGTTTATCTTTATCTTTTATCTTTTTTTTTTACATCACAAAAAACAGCAAATATGTGGACTATGTGTAGACAATTTATATCCACCGACTCTAATTTTCTACCAATCATGTTACATTTTTTATTCTGCTGCCTTGCAAATCTATATCTGTTTTTTTTTTTATTGATAAGGAAGGACAATGGAAGGAGGTATTAACAAGAGCAAAACTCAAACAATCACTTACACGAGTTTCTAGAGCATGTACTGGTCCTGGACTACCACAGCACTGCACAGTTTTATTCCTCCTTTTGATTTTACAGCTGATTTTGAGTCCTGCGTTCAATGTGTCATGTAAGGAAGACATACAAAATGTGCAGTGCTGTGGTCCTCCACGACCAGGTTTGAGCACCACCGTACTAGACCACAGCTTTGACAACTCTTCTTATCTTCAGAGTTGTCTTAAAATTTGAGTCCCACTCTATTTTAGTTTTGCCAGCAATAATGATTCCTCATAAAATGTAGTTCCTGTATATCAAAGGGCCACGTTCCGGTCTTTTGTTCTTTCTGAAGGAACACACACTAATTTACATGACATTTCAAGCAATGTGACATGCAATACTTTATCTGAAACAATTGTAAATGTTTTATTATTCAATTTTGTTGTTGTTGTATAATTGAAACTTTGTTAAACTCCGCCAAACAGACACAATATTTCTGTGAACAGCACAAATTTCACATGATATTTTATGTTAAAAAACGATATAGGCTTCAATGAAGTGTGACATTGCAATTCATTTTTTATCTATTCCTTTCTTGAAGCAATTTCTAAATTAAGCAAGTAACATTATAAAAAAACTGAAATCAGAAACACTTTTCTTGGTTGAGAGAAGAGCCTCATTTGATAATGCTTTTAACATTAGTCTAAATGAACTGTTCCTAATGTTTCTACAACACATTCACTATGGTACTGTGTGCTCTTTTGTTATTATTAACTATATAATGACCTGAATCAAGAATTATGATATTAATTATAATTGATATGAATTATTTATTTATTTTTACCTTTATTTTCCACATTCATTTGGAAATTGGGGCTGATGCAGTTTAATCCATAGCACTTCCCACATTTTATTGTGATAATAATAGAAGATACCACTTAAAATTTTATAAAATGTAATCTTCACTGTAAAAAAACAGTAACAACCCACTTTGTATATAACTGCAAAACGGATAAACGTAAAACATGAGAAGAAAAAAAACCCTTGGTGAATTTGGTTCAGTAAGTTTCTGTGATGGAAGAGGAAGGAGGAGGGGAAGATAAATTCCCCTACTGTAATTATCCTCAGCAGTGTTTTTGTCAGGGGCCAACTTCCCCCCCTTATTAGGTTTTATGGCTCCTTCCGGGCAGGTATGCAGTCTCTCGTGATCTCTTCTCATTTAATTGGTCATTTACAAGATGGCTTCTGCGATTCTAACAGCTTGTAAAGCTAGAAGGCAAGACCCAGGCCTTTTTTTGCCAAAAATTCAATGAGGAAGAGTTGTACAGTATGTACCGTAGGTTGAGAGCGGGCAGAGAACTTGCACAAAACAGTTTTGTGTGCGTGAATTTGAATATGATGTTTCAAACAATGGTAAGGCGCATACAGGTACAGTACAAATGTGTCAGCTGGTTGAATTTTAGCTATACAGCTTCTTGGTATATATGCTCAAATCAGAGGGCAGGACTGCTTTATGATATTTACACGTGAGGGCAACAGAAACACAGAGCAATGTAAAAAAAAAAAAAATCAGAGCATGTTCCAAATAAGTTAAGACCATGATGAACAGTGTTACAAAACAGATTAGTTTTGATTATTATGAACAGATTATTTGGCTTATCAGAAAATTTGGTTGTTTGTGGTTACTGAACAACTTGTGCTATTTTAATGTTAAGCTAATGTTAAGCCATTTACCCAATCAAAAATTACGGTCAGAACTATATCTGTTTTATAATATTAGTTTTAAACTGTTGTATATGTTTAAAAAATGTATATGCACTGATGACAGATGTATCATTCATTCGTTATGAATACATCTAAGTTTAGGTTTGCTTCTAGCAAGTTCCACGTAAAAAAACAATTTAATACATTTAATTTGGAAGTAATTAATTTTATTTTTAAGGGATAGTTAACACAAAATGTAAAAATGTTGTCATCGCTTAGCTGTACACCCTCAAGTTGTTCTAAACTTATGAGTTTCTTTTTTTCTGCTGAACACAAAAGAAGATATTTTAAAGAATATCTGTAATCAAACAGTTGACAGTAGTACCCATTGACTTCCATAGTAGGAAAAAAAAATACTATTATGAAAGTCAATTGCTACCGTCAACTGTCTGGTTACAGCATTCTATAAAATATCTTGTTTTGTGTTCAACAGAAGAAAGAAACTCAGGTTTGGAACAACATGATGGTGAGTAAATGATGACAAAATGTTTTGCGTGAACTATCCTTTTAATTTAATTTAATTTCATGATTTTTATTAAAAATTATAAAATAAGTATATAAATATAAACATTATATAAAATAGTTTTTTACAACTTTGTAATGTACATGTTGTAAACTGGGATAAAGGATTTTGGCGTTACCACCCTCACCTAGTCGTCTTGCTTTTACTCATTGTCAGCAACTACGCAGCCATTAAATTTAGCAGAGTTGATGAGTTGTATGGCAGTCCTGGACCATGGTCTTCATTTTAGACAAATTGACACGCATTGCAGCTTGGGCTTTACCAGATATATTATCCTCTGGCACAAGGTTATTAGCTGCCATCAGCATCTGCAGTGCATTAAAAAGTTTAGTAAAAGCTTGCACGGATTCAAAGGTCCTCTCGGCATCTTTAACATGTGACAGAAGTCTGTTAAAAACATCACCTCTGCGCTAAACACAGCCAGATGCAGAGTTTGGGGGGAAATGGTGAGCCATAATACAGCATGTTTGCCCTATGCAGAAAACTGCTTGTCACAGAAGTATTAAAGTGGATTAAAGTTTTGAACAATACATCATGTAACTCAAAACTTTGTGTCAGAGCATGTTGTTTGAGTTTGTTAATATGTGTGTGTTCAGGATGTTAGCAGGAGGGTTGTATAAATGGCCTGGATGTAATTGTTTTTTACTGCTGCGTTTCCCGAGGCACAGTCTCGTTGGCTTGTGTGCGGGCAGTCAATGGGTTCCAGGTGTGACAACACACTCGCATGGCGATTCATATCTATTTTACGTTTTGGTTCATTGGTTGCTAATTCGTATGATCTCATTTGAATGTTTTTGTACGATCTGCTTACACCCCAGTGACGGCTAGGTTTAGATGGGGATCTTCTAGCTTACATTTTTCTAAAAATCTTATGTTTTCATACAAATCAAATTTGACCAATTCAAATGAAATCGCCATCTTGTGAAATAGTTAAGATTTCTCATGAGAACAGACTATTGAAAGAAGATGCCACAAGACAACAAGAAAAAAGACATTGCTGACACATTGCATTTCTCGCTAAAGGGGCGCTACAGTGATCGTAGACTTTATCATCATTCTGGAAATATTTTTCATATTAATTTTCCCCATTTACATGTGAACCCATTCTACCAAACAAACTAGCTCTGAGATTAATCACAACCTCATAACATTGAATTAAAAAAGAAAAAATTCGGTGCAAAGGTACAGGACTGATGCTATTAGTTTACCCTTCAAATGCATGAATGTTTCGCAAATCATTATTACATATTCGTGTCTTTAGCGACCTGGATCTATATAACATGGACGGATCTCTACCTGTCGTGATAATATAAATCTCTCCAGATGTTAGAGTAACAATTACAGAATAATAAAATAAAGCAATACAATTGTTACCTTTTGGAGCTTGGAAGGGTTCAGTTTGAACAGATGTTTTATTCCATCATAACAGTCCTCGTCAGAACTCTTTTCCCAGTACATTCAGCATCTGGATCATATTCACCATCTCAAACATATTGTCCAAAACTATCATTTTCAACATCTTCAAAATCAATCTTTTTTCGCTGACAGCTTCTTCACCGGATCCACCATCAAGTGACAGTGACACTAATGTTTGATTGCGTTCAGTACTTGCTCTGCAATAAATTGCTGAGCCATTTCAAGTTTTGCTGATGATACTATTCTTTTGTTTTCTGCCTGCGGTAACTATGAGTGAAACGTCACTTCAAAATTGTCTATCAGGCATTGCGAATTGCACTTAGTCAGGCATCAAAGATTAATGTATTGTTGTGCAGAAAATATATACACTGACACACACCTCGGTTCGTTAGCAACCCTATACAATTTTTACAAAAAATGAATGGGAAAACAGACATTTATAATGTTATAATTTTTACTTGTTATATTGTTTATAATAAAATTGATTGAGGAATACTAAGAAGGTTGATGTCTAACTTGAATGAGGAGGAAAGTAGTGAATGACGTTCCACGTCACTAAAGACCTGTGGTATGTGTTTAAGCATCCCATGAAGCATATGACCATGAATCAAAAATTACAGTACAATATAAAACTTTTGACTTGTAAACATTTATTATTAGTATAAAGTGCAATATATTTTGTATTAATTTATCAGTTATATACAAATATGACTATATGTATTTTCCATGGCCCCTGCTAAAATATCCAGCATTGCTGGTCACCAGCATAAGTTGTGTTTTTCACGCTGGGACTAGTATGGGATACTGGGGTGCGTTCCCCATACAACTATATAGCTCACTGCTTAACTACCATAGTACGATGCATCGTTGGAGAAATCAACTAGTCACGACTGTTTCCCAAAACCGTATGTCGCAAAGTATCGTTCAACCACGTTGGTTTATGACGTCTCGCACGTGGTGGACTAATAACTTATTTTAATTAATCTGTTTGAGATCGAATTAACGCTAGATTTTGTCATATAAGTTACAGACATGGCATCTGAAGACCATTTCTAATTTTTCTCAGTTATTTTTGCTTTATTACCAGACTTAATATTTGGCTCGTTCTTACATAGTAGAGCGCGTTCGCACATACGCAGTCTTCAAAAACGGTGCTTTAAATCTCTTGACAAACTAAAAGTGTCACAGTGTCTGGTTTGTGTGTTCCTGGTGTCCACTAGATGTCCTCCTTCCCCACGGTGTCCATCACACTATTGAACTACATTTCCCACGATCCTTGTCTTCTCATTACACTCAGCTGTCCCTTGTCACTAATCATTGCACTCAGCCAATTCCCCATTAGCATTGTCATTTCCCTGTGTATATAACCCTGTCTGTTTTAGTATGTGTCACGGAGTCCTTGTTTAATGTCCCCACACTTCCGTTCTTGTTGCTGCCTGTTTCTTGTTTTGTCATCGTATGTGGATTGCTTATATGGTTTTGACCCCTGCCTGGACTGACTGTGAGTACGGATTACCCTTAATAAAGTATACTGCAATTGGATCCTCTCTCTCCTGTGTGTGTTCCGTGACAGAAGGACTCCGTCATGCAGAGATCCAGCGGTATGGGGTTTCCTAAGTCTCCAGCCACTGAGAGGGGGAATTCTCAACCTAAGGAGATTCCTCCTCGTATGAACATATTTGAGTGTTTTGCTTATTGGGCCCGATTGACTGAGGAAGCTGATAGGAGGAAAGTTTCCACACCCCTTTCAGAAGCTCCCAGAGAGTCATTCGAGGGAACCCGGCTGGCAAAATTCTCTGGGACCCGCGGAGGTCATAGGAGAGGAGGTACTAGAGGGGAGTCCAGGTATCACTCTCCACCTCGATCCTCCATGGAACCTGAGGTGGTGAGGTCCAGCCCAGACTTCCATCCGCCGCCGATCCCATCCAGTCCAGAGCCTGCCTGTCGCCATCAGAGGCGGCAGAGGAGGAGGAGGAGAGGGAGAGCTTCCTGCACTCCTGACGTCCCCGAGCAGCCCGCTGTTCCAGAGCCGGAGCCAGTGTCTGCTGTTCCAGGGCCGGAGCCAGTGTCTGCTGTTCCAGGGCCGGAGCCAGTGTCTGCTGTTCCAGGGCCGGAGCCAGTGTCTGCTGTTCCAGGGCCGGAGCCAGTGTCTGCTGTTCCAGGGCCGGAGCCAGTGTCTGCTGTTCCAGGGCCGGAGCCAGTGTCTGCTGTTCCAGGGCCGGAGCCAGTGTCTGCTGTTCCAGGGCCGGAGCCAGTGTCTGCTGTTCCAGGGCCGGAGCCAGTGTCTGCTGTTCCAGGGCCGGAGCCAGTGTCTGCTGTTCCAGGGCCGGAGCCAGTGTCTGCTGTTCCAGGGCCGGAGCCAGTGTCTGCTGTTCCAGGGCCGGAGCCAGTGTCTGCTGTTCCAGGGCCGGAGCCAGTGTCTGCTGTTCCAGGGCCGGAGCCAGTGTCTGCTGTTCCAGGGCCGGAGCCAGTGTCTGCTGTTCCAGGGCCGGAGCCGGTGGTCCCGGAGGTCGTCCCCGTGCATCCTGCTGTCATCCTGGAGGTCGTCCCCGTACAGCCCGCTGTCGTCCCAGAGGCCGTTCCTGTGCAGCCCGCTGTCATCCCAGAGGCCGTGCCCGTGCAGCCCGCTGTCGTCCCCGTGCAGTCCGCTGTCATCCAGGAGGCCGTGCCCGTGCAGCCCGCTGTCGTCCCTGTGCAGTCCGCTGTCGTCCCGGAGGTCGTTCCCGTGCAGCCCGCTGTCGTCTCGGAACTGCCCACCATCAGTCCGGCCACAGCCAAGAGGGCGGTCTTCCTCTTTTACGCAGTAGCGGTTCTGCATGCATGGAGGAAGCACACGTCTGCCAAACCTGAGCTTCACGTCACGCCCGCCGAGCCTGAGCTTCACGTCACGCCCGCCGAGCCTGAGCTTCACGTCACGCCCGCCGAGCCTGAGCTTCACGTCACGCCCGCCGAGCCTGAGCTTCACGTCACGCCCGCCGAGCCTGAGCTTCACGTCACGCCCGCCGAGCCTGAGCTTCACGTCACGCCTGCCGAGTCTGTTCCTGAGCCGGTGCCCGCGTCTGTTCCTGAGCCGGTTGTGTCTGTTGCAGTTCCTGAGCCGGTGGTGTCTGTTGCAGTTCCTGAGCCGGTGGTGTCTGTTGCAGTTCCTGAGCCGGTGGTGTCTGTTGCAGTTCCTGAGCCGGTGGTGTCTGTTGCAGTTCCTGAGCCGGTGGTGTCTGTTGCAGTTCCTGAGCCGGTGGTGTCTGTTGCAGTTCCTGAGCCGGTGGTGTCTGTTGCAGTTCCTGAGCCGGTGGTGTCTGTTGCAGTTCCTGAGCCGGTGGTGTCTGTTGCAGTTCCTGAGCCGGTGGTGTCTGTTGCAGTTCCTGAGCCGGTGGTGTCTGTTGCAGTTCCTGAGCCGGTGGTGTCTGTTGCAGTTCCTGAGCCGGTGGTGTCTGTTGCAGTTCCTGAGCCGGTGGTGTCTGTTGCAGTTCCTGAGCCGGTGGTGTCTGTTGCAGTTCCTGAGCCGGTGGTGTCTGTTGCAGTTCCTGAGCCGGTGGTGTCTGTTGCAGTTCCTGAGCCAGGGTCTGTCTCTGTTCCGCCTTGGTCTTCACCGCCATGGCCGCCCGAGTGGTCGGCTTCACCCTGGTCGTCTCCGCCGTGGCCGCCCGAGTGGTCGGCTTCACCCTGGTCGTCTCCGCCGTGGCCGCCCGAGGGGTCTTCACCGCCGTGGCCGCCCGAGGGGTCTTCACCGCCGTGGCCGCCCGAGGGGTCTTCACCGCCGTGGCCGCCCGAGGGGTCTTCACCGCCGTGGCCGCCCGAGGGGTCTTCACCGCCGTGGCCGCCCGAGGGGTCTTCACCGCCGTGGCCGCCCGAGGGGTCTTCACCGCCGTGGCCGCCCGAGGGGTCTTCACCGCCGTGGCCGCCCGAGGGGTCTTCACCGCCGTCGTCGCCCGAGGGGTCTTCTCCGCCCTGGCCGCCAGATGGACTGTCGTCTCCGCCCTGGCCGCCAGATGGACTGTCGTCTCCGCCCTGGCCGCCCGATGGACTGTCTGCTTCGCCACGGCCGCCGATTAAGTTGTCATCCCCTGTTCCTGTTCCCCTTCATGGTCCTGGCCCTCCATCCCTCCCCCTGATCCTCCACCGTTCCACATCCCGCCTGGACTCTTGTTTTGTTTGTTTTTGTGGGTCTTGGAGCGTCTGGTAGCCGCTCCGTAGAGGGGGGATTATGTCACAGTGTCTGGTTTGTGTGTTCCTGGTGTCCACTAGATGTCCTCCTTCCCCACGGTGTCCATCACACTATTGAACTACATTTCCCACGATCCTTGTCTTCTCATTACACTCAGCTGTCCCTTGTCACTAATCATTGCACTCAGCCAATTCCCCATTAGCATTGTCATTTCCCTGTGTATATAACCCTGTCTGTTTTAGTATGTGTCACGGAGTCCTTGTTTAATGTCCCCACACTTCCGTTCTTGTTGCTGCCTGTTTCTTGTTTTGTCATCGTATGTGGATTGCTTATATGGTTTTGACCCCTGCCTGGACTGACTGTGAGTACGGATTACCCTTAATAAAGTATACTGCAATTGGATCCTCTCTCTCCTGTGTGTGTTCCGTGACAAAAAGAAGTAAATTACATTTGTATGTATTCTAAATAAATATCACGGGTTGTACTGAATGTCAGCTTACTTATTTTGCTAAAGATAAGGATTTATTCAGTCTACATCTCATGTAAACTAAAAACTATGCTTCTAACCACAGCTCGAGAGCTGTCGTTCCAACCACACAAGTTTGCGATGCTGTTTGCGAACGTTCGTTGGAACGATGGTTTCGGGAAACACCAAATCGTTGAACTATGCTGATAACGACGGAACTTGCGACCATAGTTGGCTAACGATGCTTTCGGGAAACGCACCCCTGGTTGCTGGTTTGCTTGATACCAGCACTCAAAATACAACATATTAGGGCTGTAACGATTAATCGCGATTAATCGAAATCCAAAATAAAATTTGTGTTTACATAATAAATGTGTGTGTATTGTGTATAATTATTTTGTATATATAAATACACACATATTTATATATTTATATATAAAATAGTTCTATTTATATATAATATAAATAATATAAAAATATATATGCAGTATATAAATGCAAATATTTCTCAAATATATACATGCATGTGTGTGTATTTATATATACAAAATAATTATACACAATACACAGATATATTATGTAAACACAAACTTTTATTTTGGATTTCGATTAATCGCGATTAATCGTTACAGCCCTATAACATATCATGCTGGGATCAAGCAAACCAGCAACCAGGGGTGCGTTTCCCGAAAGCATCGTTTATCTCTCATCACTCCCATGTCCCATGTCTCTCATCACTGCTGTGATCGGTGGTTGTCAGTGTATTACAAAGGTACAAAACCGATATTAATACTTTAATAGGTCATTAAATCAACATCATATCAGAGAATGAAATACGTGTTTTTTAATGTAAATTTTAAGTTAAAGGAACACTCCGACTTTTTGGGACTTTAGCCTATTCCCCTTATCCCCCAGAGTTAGATAAGTCCATACATACCTTTTTCATCTCCGTGCGTGCTATAAGTCTGTTTGACGCACCCACCGCTAGCCTAGCTTAGCACAAAGACTGGATGTGAATGGTTGCAGCTAGCATACTAATCCAAATAAGTGACAAAATAACGCAAACATTTTCCTATTTACATGTTGTGATTTGTATAGTCACAGAGTGTACAAAAAAACAAAGTCACATGAGACACAGACATATTTTAACCGTATAAATACTGGGAACTATATTCTCTGAAGGCGAAGCACTGCTACTTGGGCGGAGTGATAACCGCAGCACATGAGACGCGCCGAGGTGAGGAGCAGAGAGTTCGTTCAGAGTTTGGGTTACAGAGTGAGTCAGCAATTTATAAATAGTAAAAGCGTAGTTTACAATCATGGATTTTCGCTGTATTGTAAAGAGCTGTGACAATAAACAGGGAGACCAGGTGATACCATGATGTTTCATAGAATTCCAACTAAAAACGCTGACCGGATGAAGAAATGGCTACTTGCTCTGGATATTGATCAAAACACACCTAATGAGATTATCAAGGGACATTATGTTTGCTCGGTACATTTCACTGAGGACGACTATTTTCAAAAAATGGAATTTGCCACAAGGACCATGAAACGTGCGCTGAAGGATACGGCCATCCCATCGATATCACATACAGGACAAAGTGCAGCGGCTGCGGTAAGTGTTTCGTTATATTTTTTAATGTTTAGCCTAACGTTACTGTAACAGTGCCAGATTAGCTAACTTAGATCTAATGTAACGTTAGTGACACTATTATCTGAATAGGGTGGTAACTACTATTGCAGTTGTTTACGGGCTCCATGTATCCCCTGTAATGTTAGTATTGTTGCCTCGAACGCGCTCTGTCGTCCCAGTAACACTTGAGCGGAGCTAGAGGTCACGTTGGTTTTGTTGACAGAAGAAACAACGGCGCGTCTCAGGTGCTGCGGTTCTCTTACGTAGAGTTCTCTCCTACTGCGTCGATTAGCGACGCTACGGGAAAGATATTTCTTTGTCGAGATTGAAGCCCAAAAATTAATCCTTAATTTTGTAATATGTAAAACGCTTTTCTGTAGCATACAACCCTAGGCGGAGCAATACAGCTCGCCCATTGGCTGCTCCGCCAGAAAAGCACAGCCTATGCGAGGCCAGTGACGCTGACCTATGAGGGCGCTTCGCGCCCTTCTGCGTCATCTCCCGCCGAAACAGGCGTGGCCTAGGTCTATAAATACCAAGCATAGCTGCTTCCACTCCGATTTTCTTTACTTCACGAAGCTACACGCATCGTTGGACCGGATTCGAGCCACCACAGCCGTCTGACACAGCACCTCAGCAGGACGAGCCCTTACCTGAAGCCGCTGGTCATCGCCGCCTTCAGCCGCCGTTCCCTGCTGCGCTTCTCCGGCGTGGAATATCCTTTCAGTCTTTGTGTGTGTTTTGTGTGTGTGTTCGCCTACTGCGTCACACATTTTTTCCTCACAAAAGAGCAACGAGTGTCTTTTTAAAGATGTCTCGCGTTTCCTGCGGCTCCTGCCGAGCTGCGCTCATCGACGGGGACCACCACGAACTATGTGTTTCCTGCTTGGGCGAGGAACATGCAGCTATCGCTCTCGGTGATGGCGGCTGCCATCACTGCGACATGATGCCAATCGCGACTCTGCGGACTCGCCTGGCATCTTTCGCTGAAGCTGCTCAACCGCCCCCTGTAGCGCCGCGCCGTAAGAAGCGCCGCGCTCAGCGGGTCCCGGAACCTCCCTCCACGAGGAGCTCGCCGCCGCCACCGCCGCTAGCTCCTCTCAATGTTTCGCTCGAGTCGCTCACCGACGGACAACAGCCGCAGCACGCCGCTTTGTCCGTTATGGAGGACGACCAGCAAGCTGTATCTGAGGGGGATGACGACTGCTGTTTGCTTCTCGCTTCGGAGAGCGAGGGATGGGCGAGCTCTGTGGACCTCCCCTCCCCCGCCGTTCCGGAACGTCGAGGAGGGAAGATCAGCATCGAGACAGAGCTGATGCGTCTGCTCACACAGGCCGTGTCGAGCCTCGGCCTCGAGTGGTCGACGCCCGAACTACCTGCACTCAACCGGCTGGATGGCCGCTTCCTCTCTGGAGACCGCGCTGCGCCCCCCTCCAGACACGCACCATTTCTTCCTGAGCTTCACGAAGAGGTAGCGAAATCGTGGAAGGCGCCTTTTTCAGCCAGAGTACGTACTTCTGCCTCGCCAGCATTCTCCGTAGTGGACGGTGCTCGAGACAGAGGCTACCACGCTCTCCCTCCGGTCGAGGAGGCTGTAGCGACTCACCTTTGCCCACCCTCTGCTGGACGGCGGGCTAAGGGAGTCCTACCATCGAAAGCTTGCCGCACATCGTCAGCTCTGAACGGCCGCGTGTATTCCGCCGCCGGACAAGCTGCATCGGCGCTGCACACCATGGCGGTGCTCCAAATCCACCAGGCTAACCTCCTCTGCAAGCTAGACGAGGAAGGCCCGGGCGCGATCAGTGTTCCGGACTTACGTAGCGCCACAGACCTAGCTCTTCGCGCTACAAAGTCCGCCGCACACGCCATCGGCAGGATTATGGCCTCAGCTACTGTTTCCGAGAGACATTTGTGGCTGACTCTCTCTGAAATGGCGGAGTCAGAGCGCTCTGCGTTCCTCGACGCTCCCATTTCACCGACGGGCCTCTTCGGATCCTCCGTGAAGGACTTCGCGGACCGATTCGCCGAGGTACAGAAAACTTCGCAGGCCATGAGACATTTTCTGCCAAAGCGCTCCAGTTCCGTAACAGGCCGCCCTAAACAGCCGCCTGCCCGAACTCAGCAGCGCCCCGCGCCCGCCGCACCGGCCCAGCAGCAACAGGCCCGAGAGAGACCACGGTCTCGCTCCGCCGGACGCCGCCCGCCACCGCGTGGTCCTCGGCCCAAGATTTCACTCAAGCCCGAGGCCTCGGCGCCATCCTAGCCCTGCTAGGAAAAAGACGGTGTTCGGGTCCCGCTGCGGCCGGACTTCCACCAAAGATTTTCGCTTGTACAGCCCTAAGTTCCGTGTTTGTACCAGTGTATTTAGCAGCCAACAAACCGGCCGTAAAGCCCGTTTGCCTGCACACAAACGCCGTTTTCACGGCGACCCAGATAAATCTAAAAAAGAGTTTAATTTCTGGTGTTCCGGCCAAGGCCGATGGTGTAATGTGTGTAACTGCAATGCCCACCCAGTGCCCATTCATTCACACAAGCACAGCCCCGTTCAACACAGGGTTTGCACACATAAAATCGGCTCATGCCGATTGTGCTTTGCATGTAGTGAGCGTGCCCACTATCCAGTGCCCACAACCACTACACACTGCACGTTCCGCGGTTTCTGTAAAAACGAAACTAACGAACGGTCAGTCAGTACACAAACACAGTGTCCCCGGTGTTATAAATGTGCCCGCCACCAAGCGCCCACGTTTATTCACAAACATATCGAGCCCTACGGGACTCGTCCCGCGCGCTCTCTCTCGACACAGAGAGCCGAGCGCGCGCGGGATGCATACTGTGTTAAACATGCCCCCCGCCTCACACGCCACGGCGTCCATGTCACAGCACACGGTTGCTCTCGTGTCGCCGCCATTTCGCGACCAGGGCCCAGATTACATTCAACCCCTAGTCACACGTGCAGATGCATGGGAAAGACTTCCCGGGGTCTCAGAATGGGTGCTAGAGACTATAAAAAGAGGCTATTCGCTACAGTTTCATCGACGCCCTCCCCGTTTCACGGAGAAAGTCGAAACTACGGTAAAAACAGAAGTAGCACATCTACTTCGAGCCGAAATAGCGAAGCTATTGAGCAAAGGGGCCATAGAGCCTTTATCTCAAGCTCAGAGCGAAGGGGGTCTGTACAGCAGATATTTTCTGGTACCGAAAAAAGACGGGGGTCTCAGACCCATTTTAGATCTCAGGCATCTGAACAAAGCGCTGACAAAGCGAAAGTTCAGAATGCTCACGACCAGAGCCATCCTCGCGCAGGTTCGCCGAGGAGACTGGTTTATGGCAATAGATCTGAAAGACGCGTATTTTCACATACAAATTGCGTCACGTCACAGGCGATTTTTGAGATTCGCCTTCGAGGGCCAGGCATATCAGTACACAGTCCTGCCATTCGGCCTGTCTCTAGCACCTCGTACATTTACAGTGTGCATTTATAGGTCTATAAATACCAAGCATAGCTGCTTCCACTCCGATTTTCTTTACTTCACGAAGCTACACGCATCGTTGGACCGGATTCGAGCCACCACAGCCGTCTGACACAGCACCTCAGCAGGACGAGCCCTTACCTGAAGCCGCTGGTCATCGCCGCCTTCAGCCGCCGTTCCCTGCTGCGCTTCTCCGGCGTGGAATATCCTTTCAGTCTTTGTGTGTGTTTTGTGTGTGTGTTCGCCTACTGCGTCACACATTTTTTCCTCACAAAAGAGCAACGAGTGTCTTTTTAAAGATGTCTCGCGTTTCCTGCGGCTCCTGCCGAGCTGCGCTCATCGACGGGGACCACCACGAACTATGTGTTTCCTGCTTGGGCGAGGAACATGCAGCTATCGCTCTCGGTGATGGCGGCTGCCATCACTGCGACATGATGCCAATCGCGACTCTGCGGACTCGCCTGGCATCTTTCGCTGAAGCTGCTCAACCGCCCCCTGTAGCGCCGCGCCGTAAGAAGCGCCGCGCTCAGCGGGTCCCGGAACCTCCCTCCACGAGGAGCTCGCCGCCGCCACCGCCGCTAGCTCCTCTCAATGTTTCGCTCGAGTCGCTCACCGACGGACAACAGCCGCAGCACGCCGCTTTGTCCGTTATGGAGGACGACCAGCAAGCTGTATCTGAGGGGGATGACGACTGCTGTTCGCTTCTCGCTTCGGAGAGCGAGGGATGGGCGAGCTCTGTGGACCTCCCCTCCCCCGCCGTTCCGGAACGTCGAGGAGGGAAGATCAGCATCGAGACAGAGCTGATGCGTCTGCTCACACAGGCCGTGTCGAGCCTCGGCCTCGAGTGGTCGACGCCCGAACTACCTGCACTCAACCGGCTGGATGGCCGCTTCCTCTCTGGAGACCGCGCTGCGCCCCCCTCCAGACACGCACCATTTCTTCCTGAGCTTCACGAAGAGGTAGCGAAATCGTGGAAGGCGCCTTTTTCAGCCAGAGTACGTACTTCTGCCTCGCCAGCATTCTCCGTAGTGGACGGTGCTCGAGACAGAGGCTACCACGCTCTCCCTCCGGTCGAGGAGGCTGTAGCGACTCACCTTTGCCCACCCTCTGCTGGACGGCGGGCTAAGGGAGTCCTACCATCGAAAGCTTGCCGCACATCGTCAGCTCTGAACGGCCGCGTGTATTCCGCCGCCGGACAAGCTGCATCGGCGCTGCACACCATGGCGGTGCTCCAAATCCACCAGGCTAACCTCCTCTGCAAGCTAGACGAGGAAGGCCCGGGCGCGATCAGTGTTCCGGACTTACGTAGCGCCACAGACCTAGCTCTTCGCGCTACAAAGTCCGCCGCACACGCCATCGGCAGGATTATGGCCTCAGCTACTGTTTCCGAGAGACATTTGTGGCTGACTCTCTCTGAAATGGCGGAGTCAGAGCGCTCTGCGTTCCTCGACGCTCCCATTTCACCGACGGGCCTCTTCGGATCCTCCGTGAAGGACTTCGCGGACCGATTCGCCGAGGTACAGAAAACTTCGCAGGCCATGAGACATTTTCTGCCAAAGCGCTCCAGTTCCGTAACAGGCCGCCCTAAACAGCCGCCTGCCCGAACTCAGCAGCGCCCCGCGCCCGCCGCACCGGCCCAGCAGCAACAGGCCCGAGAGAGACCACGGTCTCGCTCCGCCGGACGCCGCCCGCCACCGCGTGGTCCTCGGCCCAAGATTTCACTCAAGCCCGAGGCCTCGGCGCCATCCTAGCCCTGCTAGGAAAAAGACGGTGTTCGGGTCCCGCTGCGGCCGGACTTCCACCAAAGATTTTCGCTTGTACAGCCCTAAGTTCCGTGTTTGTACCAGTGTATTTAGCAGCCAACAAACCGGCCGTAAAGCCCGTTTGCCTGCACACAAACGCCGTTTTCACGGCGACCCAGATAAATCTAAAAAAGAGTTTAATTTCTGGTGTTCCGGCCAAGGCCGATGGTGTAATGTGTGTAACTGCAATGCCCACCCAGTGCCCATTCATTCACACAAGCACAGCCCCGTTCAACACAGGGTTTGCACACATAAAATCGGCTCATGCCGATTGTGCTTTGCATGTAGTGAGCGTGCCCACTATCCAGTGCCCACAACCACTACACACTGCACGTTCCGCGGTTTCTGTAAAAACGAAACTAACGAACGGTCAGTCAGTACACAAACACAGTGTCCCCGGTGTTATAAATGTGCCCGCCACCAAGCGCCCACGTTTATTCACAAACATATCGAGCCCTACGGGACTCGTCCCGCGCGCTCTCTCTCGACACAGAGAGCCGAGCGCGCGCGGGATGCATACTGTGTTAAACATGCCCCCCGCCTCACACGCCACGGCGTCCATGTCACAGCACACGGTTGCTCTCGTGTCGCCGCCATTTCGCGACCAGGGCCCAGATTACATTCAACCCCTAGTCACACGTGCAGATGCATGGGAAAGACTTCCCGGGGTCTCAGAATGGGTGCTAGAGACTATAAAAAGAGGCTATTCGCTACAGTTTCATCGACGCCCTCCCCGTTTCACGGAGAAAGTCGAAACTACGGTAAAAACAGAAGTAGCACATCTACTTCGAGCCGAAATAGCGAAGCTATTGAGCAAAGGGGCCATAGAGCCTTTATCTCAAGCTCAGAGCGAAGGGGGTCTGTACAGCAGATATTTTCTGGTACCGAAAAAAGACGGGGGTCTCAGACCCATTTTAGATCTCAGGCATCTGAACAAAGCGCTGACAAAGCGAAAGTTCAGAATGCTCACGACCAGAGCCATCCTCGCGCAGGTTCGCCGAGGAGACTGGTTTATGGCAATAGATCTGAAAGACGCGTATTTTCACATACAAATTGCGTCACGTCACAGGCGATTTTTGAGATTCGCCTTCGAGGGCCAGGCATATCAGTACACAGTCCTGCCATTCGGCCTGTCTCTAGCACCTCGTACATTTACAGTGTGCATGGACGCGGCGCTGGCACCCCTGAGACTCCGCGGCATTCGAATTCTGAATTATTTGGACGATTGGCTGATTCTAGCTCAATCACCTTCAGAACTCATCCGCCACAAGACCCTAATTCTCGATCACCTCGAGTGCTTGGGTCTGAGAGTCAATTGGGAGAAAAGTTCACTGTTTCCCAGTCAAAGGATCTCCTTTTTAGGACTGGAGCTGAACTCGCTGTCTATGACAGCTCGACTGTCATCACAACGCAGGCGAAATTCCCTGCGGATGGCGAAATCCTTCCGCAGCGGCCACATAGTGCCGCTCAAGAGATTTCAGAAAATGCTAGGCCTCATGGCCGCAGCATCGACAGCTCTACAGTTGGGCCTGCTGCGCATGCGCCCACTGCAGTTCTGGCTAAAAGCGCGTGTACCGCGCCGAGCATGGGTCCACGGTCGTTATCGCCTCAAGGTCAATCAGGAATGCGTTTCAGCCCTGACACCATGGAGAGCGTCAGACTGGTACCGGTCAGGTGTAAGCCTGGGGACTTCTTCGAGCCTGAAGGTGGTGTCCACGGACGCGTCCACCTCAGGCTGGGGAGCACTGCTCGAAGGCAGACCGTTTTTTGGCCAATGGGCAAAACGAGTCGAACTACCGCACATAAACTGCCTAGAAATGATGGCAGTGGACTTAGCGCTGAGGCGCTTCTGTCCTCGGATAAAAGGACACCACGTCCTAGTCCGTTCGGACAACACGTCGGTAGTAGCCTATATAAACCGCCAGGGTGCCGTGAGATCCCGAAACCTTTACAGGCTGACGGAACGCATACTGGTATGGGCCCAGCACAACCTGCGCTCGCTGAGAGCGATCCATGTGCCTGGTCGCCTGAATGTAGGACCAGACAGACTCTCACGGAACAATGTTCCGACAGGAGAATGGTCCCTACACACACAGACAGTGCGTCTGCTGTGGAAAACGTTCGGCAGAGCGGAGATAGACCTGTTTGCAAACCAGGAAAACGCTCACTGCCCGGAATTCTTTTCAAAGAGCACGAACGCGCTGGCCAGAGTCTGGCCCCGCCGTCCGCTCTATGCTTTCCCCCCTGTCTCGCTCCTGCCCCAAGTGCTCGAGCGAATCAGGAAAAGCGGATGCTCAGTGCTTCTTGTCGCACCATACTGGACGAATCAACCCTGGTTCCCAGTCTTGATGCAGCTCAAGAGTACTGCTCCGTGGCCGATCCCGGTGAGGAGGGACCTCCTCTCGCAGGCCAGGGGCTCGATTTTGCATCCTCACCCAGAGCTATGGTCCCTTCATGTGTGGGCCATAAACGGGTACCCGCTAAACTCCCAAGAGGAGTGTTAGACACGATCGAGCAGGCTAGGGCCCCGTCTACTAGACGGCTCTACGCTTCCAAATGGTCGGTGTTCTCTGACTGGTGTTCAGACCAAGGTCTATCACCTCTTCAGTGCGGTGAAACGGAGGTTCTCTCCTTCCTGCAGGAGCTGTTGGATAAGGGTAGGACCCCATCCACGCTCAAAGTCTATGTGGCAGCCATATCAGCGTTCGTCAATCCGACGCTTGGCCATGCACTGGGCAGAAACGACCTGGTGGTACGTTTCCTTAGAGGAGCCAGAAGGTTAAATCCTCCAAGGCCTCCCTCAGTCCCCGTTTGGGACCTTTCTACAGTGTTAAACGCTATGAAAGGGGCCCCTTTCGAGCCTATTCACTCAGTTGACATGAAACATCTGTCTCTCAAGACCATGTTTCTTTTGGCTCTCGCTTCAGTGAAGCGTGTGGGGGATCTGCAAGCGCTCTCAGTAAGAGCCTCTTGTATGGAGTTCGGGCCCAACGACTCTATAGTCGTGTTGAAACCGAAGCACGGGTATGTACCTAAGTCCCTCAACACACCGTTCAGGGCTCAGGTCATCTCCCTGTCGGCTCTGCCGGCCTCTGAGGACGGAAATAGCTTCCTTTGCCCGGTCAGGGCATTAAGAGCTTACGTGTCCCGCTCCGCTGTTTTTCGACAGACGGAGCAGCTCTTCGTTTCGTTCAGTGGGCGCTCTAAAGGGCGTGCTGCGACGAAACAGAGCCTATCTCGATGGGTAGTGGATGCCATTGCGCTAGCCTACGCATCTAGAGGTTTGGAATGCCCCCTGGGCATCAGAGCACATTCTACGAGAGGCATGGCCTCGTCGTGGGCTTGGTATAGCGGAATCTCTTTGCATGATATTTGTATGGCGGCAGGCTGGGCCTCCCCGTCTACATTTATTAGGTTCTATAACCTAGAGGTTCCTGCGTTGCAGGCTAAACTGCTCTCGGTCTAAGACCAGGTATAGTGTTCCTGCCCCGCACTGCGGCCCAGGTCACTAATGTTTAAGCATCACTCACCGACAATGTGTCCCATGAGCATGCTATTTACCCCCCCATATATATCTATTATTTACATATATATGTTATTATGGCCTTAGGGGCCCTATTATAAAGGGATGATGCTATCCTAGCCGCTCTCCCTGTATACTCTTGGTGTAGGCTCTGGCATGCCAGGGCGCGTGCGCGCGCCCTTGGGTGTCTGTGTCGGTCCAAGAACACGCACGGCGTCTTACAGGGGTTCCCGTAGCGTCGCTAATCGACGCAGTAGGAGAGAACTCTACGTAAGAGAACGTACTCGGTTACTAACGTAACCTCGGTTCTCTCTAGGAGAGGGAACGAGTACTGCGTCTCATGCCGTGCATGCCCACGATGTGTCGCTTCTGTGACAAAAATCGGAGTGGAAGCAGCTATGCTTGGTATTTATAGACCTAGGCCACGCCTGTTTCGGCGGGAGATGACGCAGAAGGGCGCGAAGCGCCCTCATTGGTCAGCGTCACTGGCCTCGCATAGGCTGTGCTTTTCTGGCGGAGCAGCCAATGGGCGAGCTGTATTGCTCCGCCTAGGGTTGTATGCTACAGAAAAGCGTTTTACATATTACAAAATTAAGGATTAATTTTTGGGCTTCAATCTCGACAAAGAAATATCTTTCCCGTAGCGTCGCTAATCGACGCAGTACTCGTTCCCTCTCCTAGAGAGAACCGAGGTTACGTTAGTAACCGAGTACGTTATCACTCCGCCCAAGTAGCAGTGCTTCGCCTTCAGAGAATATAGTTCCCAGTATTTATACGGTTAAAATATGTCTGTGTCTCATGTGACTTTGTTTTTTGTACACTCTGTGACTATACAAATCACAACATGTAAATAGGAAAATGTTTGTTTTATTTTGTCACTTATTTGGATTAGTATGCTAGCTGCAACCATTCACATCCAGTCTTTGTGCTAAGCTAGGCTAGCGGTGGGTGCGTCAAACAGACTTATAGCACGCACGGAGATGAAAAAGGTATGTATGGACTTATCTAACTCTGGGGGATAAGGTGAATAGGCTAAAGTCCCAAAAAGTTGGAGTGTTCCTTTAAGTCTGTAAAACCTAAAATGACGATAAAAAATATTTGTTTTGTTACAGTTCTATAGTGTGTGCTCATAGTTAAAAAAAAGACTAAGGAAAATTTCCAATTATAAAAAAAAAATGAAATAAAATGCATGTTGCAGGTTACATGTTTACTTGTACACAACACAATCCTCAGTGTTAAACGAACACTGCTCTGTTTTCATGGCCCCAATCTATAGAGAGTAAACAATGAAGCAGATTTGCAGTTAGTGAAATAAAGTTGATTCGGGTTGTTTTGTGTGTGTTTTTTTATGATTGACCATTAATGATGACACATGTGGTTAAGAAGCAGAATCACTGAAGATAAGAGAAACAAGAACAGAACCGATCAGAAACACAACTACAACTGACTTACAGCCACACAGCCTTAGATTAAATAAACTGCAAATAAATAAATATCTCACCAGAGGAAAATTAATTGTTAAATGAATTCTTTCAGCAATTTGGTGAAAGTGCATGCTATCACTGTTGTCTAATATTGCATGCTCCTGGCAATGACAACTCTTACTGTGTGCACTTTTTGGAATCAGTGAATGACAGCATTTTAACACGTCAGTTGCCAAATGAGCATGGAAGTCTTTAAAAACAACAACGTTCAATTTTGAACCTTCATAATCAAGTTGTTATTAACTGTACCATTGAAAGAGCTCTTCTCATAACCCCTGTTATTGAACAAACTCTTCTTTTTAATATGCTTTTGTTTTGCAGTGTGCACAAGCTTGTTTTTAACTGATCTGTACAGATCCTTTAAAACTGGACACAAATCCTTTGATACTTTGAAACCTTTTTTTCTTCGTTATTCAGTTGACACTGATTAATAATATAATCATAACTAAAACAATTAAAATGTTCCCCGCAAGCTCCATTTTTCTACCAGCTAGAGCAGCACTAAACCAACATGAAACCAGTCTGGACCAGATTTCTCAGTCATGGGTAACATCAACCCCTCTGTTTGTGCTATCCTGGGAATTGTGCTATCAAACATGACTTTATTTTTTTAAATGAAGGACAAATCCCACTGACTTTTGCAGACGCATACATCATCTCTTTCAATCTCTGAGGTCAGGTCTCTCTTATGTCTGTGTTAAAAGGCTTATATCTCTATATCGAAATTTTTACTTCCAGAAACCTACTGTGGCACTCTATACCCATGAGATTACTTCTTTAAAGGAGTTCTGAGAACACATCTCCAAATCTATGCAAATCTGACAGAAGAGAGAAGAAAAATAAATAAATAAAATAAAGATAAATAAAGGAGAAAGTATTTGATGGCACTTTAGGAGAATGAGGCTTCATGTTCCTTAGAGTCCCACAGATCTGTTGACTCTCCTCAATTAATTGCCATTCACATGATGAGCATATTTGCACTTTTAGTGAGAAGGATGTTTAACAATAATCTTAACAATGCAGAATGTTGACCTGAAATATTATCAGGTAAATGAGGGGAAAGTTCTTATTTGAATCTGAGAGCATGTACAAACATAAAATACATTAGATAATGAATGTTTTGCATTGCATTTGCATGTGACATTATTTTCAATACAATAAAGGACAAAAAAAAGTAACTCACATTCTGATCCTTGTTATTATGAAACATTCTGCATTGCAGTATTGAGAATCTGTTGAGAACCATCATTGAGATTTTGGGGGGAAATGCACTTTTTCAAGCCAAAAAAAGAAAGAAAAGAAAGTAAATAATAATAATGTTTTCTTTTGATTTTGATTTGGGGTGAAATGACCCAGACAGGTTTTCATTATATTCAACCTTTGTCAATTATCTATAATTTATAATTAAATTATAGAACTTGTTATTTCATTAGTTGCTAGGCAGTTGTATTATTTGCTGATCTTAAAGGCTATCCACACAGAAAAAATACTGAGGTGAAGTGGTAAATGTCGTGAACTTTCCGACAGGAAGTTTAGAGGACGTTTTTTTTATGCAAAGCTTTTGAAAAAGACACTTAAGGGTATTACTTGTGTACTAACGCATCATTGAAAAGCTAAACGGATTTATTAAAAAGGATACTTTCAAGTAGAATAATTTAAATAAATGAAAAGGATACTTTAGTGCATTATCAGACAGCCACATTCTGTTCTGTCAACTGAAGAATATTATTTTAAAATGACATTTTAAATGCAATGTATTTCCTAACTAAAAAAGTACATTTAAAGAAAAGTAAATGCTCAATTGTCATGTCTTAAGTTAATACATTTTAAAAACATGTTTATGTGGAATACAAAATAACATATTTTTAACAACAACGACTCAGGGTTTTTATTTATACAATGTTGGTTTAAACCAACATTGTATGGATGTTCTACAGAAGAAAGTCACACAAGTTTGGAATGGAATGACATATGGGTGAGTGAATGATGACAGGGTTTTTTTTATTTAAGAAATACCTTAAGGAATCAAGTTTAAATACAATTAAGTTGTGATAAGTTCCATTAAGTGTACATTGAATTTATGCATATTATTTTCATCTAAAAAAAAAAAAAAAACCTTTAAATATATCTTTTTCATAAGAGCTGGGTCGCAACATAGCTGTAAATCTGTGTAAATCAGCAGGCTGCACTGGAGGACGTTACTGGTTAGACCTTTTTATCTGCATAATGTACTGTTGTGCATCATTACATGTTGAGCCTCAAGCATCAGGATGCTATTAAATAAACATAAAAAGACCTTTGAAAATCCTTTTTACGTTATCCAGAGGGAAACGTTGACACAACCAGCGAAGTGGAGCTTTATTTTAATTTTAACATTAAATTTGATCTTTTACATAATTATACATTTCAGAACAAATTAATTATGAACTCAATTACTTTCAAGAATAATGTGAAATCATGTCTTTGCATATAGGCCTACGTTTTATAAATTACAGTTAATAAACAAAACTGAAAATGTGTTTATCATAGAAGCCTATTAATTTTGCTGTCTGAACTGCATTTATAATGATTAATAACTTAATATTCAGATCCACACACACATATATATGCTATTCCAGAACTGTCTGAGCCAGAATATTTTTCACTCCTCATTTATCTCAGATCTTCACTTCCAGACTGCTATTGTTCTTTTACTGTAGGTTATATCTCCAAAAGTCTCCATCGATCACTGAGAGCTGTTTGGCAACGAACACCTTTTTTTTATGTTTCATGAGTTCCCTTTGAGACAGGGGTGAAGAAAGAGAAGGAGTCTCTTTGTATCTGAGCTGAGGATTTGGTTACAGATATCAGAATCTGCCAAACCCGATTAGGATTAGTAACCCGATTAGCAACCCATATGACCCCACCTCTTACTGGATTTACAACAATCTGGGTTGAGTTGAGTTGATTTCTATACAACCGGGGATGTGCAGAGTGTTCCTCATGGGGCAGGGGCTCAAATGTAAAAAGGGCATATATATTTTGATCAAATATGTGCAGGCTTGATGAGCATAAAATATTTCTTTCATAACATTAAACATAGTAATGTGTCCAAACTTTTGACCGGTACTTCACATAATAGGCCTGTCGGTGGCAACATGGGCTTCATTTAACCAACTATGATGATTTGATCAAATGGTAAATGGTCTATCAATAAAAATAGGCTAAATACAAGTGTTTTGTAGTCAATTAACATCCATTGTTTCAACAACGCAGATTCAGATCCGCTTCATAAATGTACATTCGTCTGTCCATGTAATTTTCAACCAATTTATGAATGACCGGAAAATTACCCTCACTTCACATTGTCCAATACAATTTGAACTTGTTGTGCCCATATGACGATTAGTCGGCATCAGTGATGACGATTAGCACGCATCAGTGATGACGATTAGCACGCATCAGTGATGCCGATTAGCACGCATCAGTGATGACGATTAGCACGCATCAGTGATGACGATTAGCACGCATCAGTGATGACGATTAGCACGCATCAGTGATGACGATTAGCACGCATCAGTGATGACGATTAGCACGCATCAGTGATGACGATTAGAAAGCATCAGTGATGACGATTAGCACGCATCAGTGATGACGATTAGCACGCATCAGTGATGACGATTAGCACGCATCAGTGATGACGATTAGACGCATCAGTGATGACGATTAGCACGCATCAGTGATGACGATTAGCACTCTTCAGTGATGACGATTAGCACGCATCAGTGATGACGATTAGCACGCATCAGTGATGACGATTAGCACGCATCAGCGATGACGATTAGCACGCATCAGCGATGACGATTAGCACGCATCAGCGATGACGATTAGCACGCATCAGTGATGACGATTAGCACGCATCAGTGATGGCGATTAGCACGCATCAGTGTAGTATGTAATATTTATAAATACGTAATATGTGGATTTTTAATTGAATCAATACATTAGCTTATTATTGAAAAAAAAAGTTGGTTTATTTTTTCCTGCGGTCGAGCAATATGTATTCACTGAAACCATAGATTTTATTTATATCTAATTAATAAAAATGAGGCAACAGATTACAAGCAATATTATTAATTAAATTTAACAAATTAGAATTGAGTAATAATTGATCAAATTAATTCCTTAAATTTTAACCATTTAAAATGAGTAAAAATTACAAAATATATGTTATTGCCAACATTGAAGACACCTGATGTTAACAAGCAGAATCACTGAAGGAGAAAACCATAATTAAAGTCACCATTATGGAGATCAGTGTGTGTTTTAGTTGGGCTCTTCACCCCTAAATTATTAACTTTAAGTTTTGTTTGGCTGCTGTACATGAGTTATAACAGCCAGATGAACAAATAGAAACGGTGATCTTATGGTGTTGGTTGTGTGTTTACATAATTATTATTTCACAATCATTTGACCTGAATCACTGAACTCATATAGATTCCAATTTATGAGTTAGGGTTGTTTTATTAATTTTAGCTGCATAATATATTTAGCCTTTTCAATGAAATTCAAACAAACAAATCAATAAAAATACAAATAAAAAATATGTATACATATCTTTTTTTGGGGCACACACAGACATCAAGATTTAGCGTATGAATCTCAGCAATGGTGACAAACAGATCACCTCTGAGCATAAGCTCATTATTTATTCATGCAGCAACTGTCAGTAAAGTCCAAAACAAGACACAAGCAACCAATAACAACGCGTTATGGGCTGCTTTAGTGTTGTACACATTGTCATGTTGATTATAATCAAATGCATTTTGTTTTATTGACCACAAAATTTTGAAAAAGGGCAGGGGCTCGAGCCCCCAAAGCCTTTCTTTCAAATCCTTCTGCTATAAAGCTTCAAATGGAGACATGAAAACTTTTATTAGTCACAGTTAACATGATTTCCACACTCATTTGTGGATCTCATGAGACTCAGTCCCATTCTAGCATTAAGTTAACTGTGTAATCACGTTTATTATTTTTAATGTGTGTATGAATTGTGTAAATGTGTAATATTGGTTCTTGAGTGTCAAAACCAATTTGAGGCCTGAAGAAGAGAACGTTTTCAGCTTAACTTAAAATGTTCCTAAAATTATTTAGTTGTTATGAAAAAAATTAATTAAAAAAAGAGAGAGACTGAGAAGCAGCTCACCATGTTTTCATTTTCTCTTCATTTCATCTCAATGCTGTCTACATTTGAGAAACTAAAAAGATTGTGATTGTTCTTTTTTTTATCTGAGGTCAGTGTGTTAACTTTGCATGAAGGCTTATAATCTCACATTTTGAGTTTTGCTTAGAATGATTCTGCTCTAGAAATCTGTCATGCTAGGATTATAAGGATTTGTCCAATGCTTATGTAACATGGCATGCTGAAGTGTGTTTAGAGAGTGTGTTTTAGCTGGCACATGGTTTCTTGTGTCATGAACTCAAATGTCACAATAATAGTGTATGAGAACATAGGAATGAGGAGTAAATAAAATGCATATATGTGTTTTGACGTGAAAGTAGCAAAACAGGTCTATATGGTTTATGTGTTTGTAATCAAGAAGAGTGTGTTTGTGTGCTGCAGTCATTGTCCATGTGTTGTCACTGTTTTGCTTGATTTTTATTTTATTTACATTGATAAGAATGGAATTATAAATGTTTCTTGTGCAGCAAATCAGCATATTCTAATAATTAGAAAATTGCTGAAAATTCAGCCTCGGCATCACAGGAATAAATCAAATGTGAAACTATATTACAGTAAAAAAAAAAGTTTTTTATTTTAATACTATTTCACAATATTACTGTTTTTACTGTATATTTGATCAAATACATTTAGCCTTATTGAGCATCAGAGACGTCTTTCAAAAACAGTACAAACTATATACTGAGCTGACAAAAACTAACTCAGCCAAAGATGTGATTGGGGTGAGAAAATCTGTTTGACTGACCAATGGAAGACAAATGAGGGAGAGTTCAATAAACCTTTTGGAAATCAGTATATGATTAACTATTATTAATTATTATTTTTATTAATTTTAGCTTACTTAAACTTGTGAGTGTGTTTGTATGATTGATAATTGGTTGTGTTATTCTGTTCACATTGCTCATACACTCTCTGGTAGGCTGGCAAGCCAGACCCACATCAAGATGTTTGTTCTGGGAACTCGCCATTGGCAGGGCGCAATCCGAGGGGCGGGATAAACGGTTGTCTTTCAAATTCCCTCTGCACGCAATAGGATAGCGCTACAACTGACCAGCGGACCAACCAACCAACTAGTGGAGCTAGTTGATATATTAAACTTTTGCCGTATCCGGTCGGCAAAACTCCGAACACATCTTCCTTTTTTAAGAATGACTTAAGTGCCATTCTATGTTCTTTTCTCAAAGAAAAGCTTATCTCCAAGTCCTCCAGAGTCGCGGCCAAAGCGATTCGAAAGACAGCTGTTCACCAGCAGCAGCAGCACCCTTCTTTTTTTTCAAGTAAAAGGGAACCGTCACAACTCTCGTCATTATGTTAAGTCCACCCGCCGGCGCCGACTCTATACACGATGTGATTGGCCTGACTAGAGTTAGTTTTTTCCAGCTCGCAAGCCAACGGAGAGTTGCAAGACTACCCTGGCTGCAAAATAAAATTTGCTGCCGCTAGGGTGCGTCTGGATGTCTTGGCTAACTCTCTGGCCCTTTGAGTTTTGAATTAGTACAATATTGTTCAGTGTGTGAGTCACGTCTTGCCTACATTGTGGGGACCAAACTCCCCATTACGTGTGTGTGTGGTAGGTTCAGGTATTCTATGTTATGGGGACAAAATGGCAATACCAGAAATCTTTGCCCCTGTTGGGACATTGTTTGGTCTACATGAGGAAAACGGCTTATAAATCATACCAAATGATGCTTTCTGAAAATGTAAAAATGCATAAAGTTGTGGGTAGTGGGTAATGGGTAGTGTTAGGGTAGGATAATGGGTAGGGTTAGGGGATAGAACATACTGTTTATACAGTATAAAAACCATTCTGTCAATGGTAAGTCCTCATAAGACAGGAAAACCCAAAATGTGTGTGTGTGTGTGTGTGTGTGTGTGTGTGTGTGTGTGTGTGTGTGTGTGTGTGTGTGTGTGTGTGTGTGTGTGCGTGCGTGCGTGTGTGTGTGTGTGTGTGTGTGTGTGGATTGTGTAACAGGGCTGTAGGGGGTTCCTCTAGCTCAAAAGTTTGTTTATCATCTTATAGTTCACAAAGCTGAAGAGAGAAGTTACTCTGTTATTCAAACGGAATAATCAAACCCTCTGCAGCTTGTTTTACTTCCTTACTAAGTCAGTTTATGCCTCTGTAAGTCTATCCTTGTTTTCTTTCTCTCTCTTTAGACAAATCAAACCCTGCAGTCTCATTTCCATATGCTCTTATATAAGATTATCAATTTTACATGGAAATATGAAGAAACTTAAAAGAGATTCTTTTTTAAATTTTTTATTTGCTATTCTCCATTTTCTCCACCAACTCCCGTTCATGCTGCTGATATCAATCACGTGGATCCAAATAAACTATGTGTGTGTGCAAAAGTGTGTGCATTGTGAAGTGTGTTTTGCTCGAGGCAATGTTCTGCTGGGAAACCTTGGGCCCTGGCATTCATGTGGATCTTACCAACACGTACCATTTACCTAAAGATTGTTGCAGAAACACATACACCACCTTAATATTAATGGTGTTCCCTTTCAGCAGGATGATGCACCCAGCAGGAACATGACAAAAAGTTAAAAGGTGTTGCCTTGGCCTCTAAATTCCCCAGAAATCAATCCAAATGAGCATCTATAGGATGTGCTGGACCAACAAATCCAATCCATGGAGGCCCTACCTCTCAACTTGCAAGACTCAAACGACCTGCTAATATCTTGGTGGCAGATACCACAGGACACTTTCAGAGGTCTTGTGACTTCATGACTTGACATATCAGAGCTGTTTTGGCAGCACAAGGTGGATCTACATGATATTAGGCAGGAAGAGTTAATGTTAATGTTGTGGCTGATCAGTTTATGACTAAATCAGGGCTTGGCATTAACACCTGCCAACCAACCAAATGCGGGTGGATTTCAGCAGTGGCATGTAACAGTCATTCCCACTAGCCACTTTGGCGGGTTGAATTTTCTATTAAATTAAATAATTATGGACATCTGTCTGGATGCACTTAAACCAGTAATACTGCTTTACTACATTTCACACATGTACACTTTAATAAGCTGACAGAATGCAGGTTAAGGTATTTACATGCCAGGCGAAATCGGGGTAAGGGGCAAAAATATTTGTTGATTGGTTTATGCTTAAGCCGTTTATGACCGTACTCCAAAAAAGGAAAACAGGTTAACGTGTTTACATGACACATGCATTAAAGGTGCAGTATGTGAGATTGACAGCTAGCGGTTGAAATGGGTACTGCAGTCCAAATTCAAAATATTGGAGAGTGTTGTTTCCCCCACCCCCTCCTGCTCAGTCTCGACGCACACACAGGTTGCCAGATTGAGGACACGCAACATGAATGAGCGCAATTGACCATTCGTAAAGACCCCAAATTTGGTAATTTTTTAAAAGAAATTTAAACAATAAATACCTTTTTGTGGCTCTTTAATGTGTCTGACAGATCGCTGTAGAGCCTCTTAAAGCTGCTCGTGAACCGATCATCTCTTCTTTCGAATTAATTAGCATCAAATAAACATTAACAACATAAGAGTAATGTTGTTTTAACCGCGGAAAGACGTCAGAACACTCAGTTTTTCAAGTTCCCTGCGGAGGGTCAATTGACAATGGAATGTGAGGAGACTTGCACACTGTAAGTTGATGAGTTGATTTATTGATTTATGATGAGTTGATATCACGTTTTAATATGCTCCCGTTTATAGAGATTTTTAGATGGGTGTGGAGGCTTTTTAGGAGGTGTAGAATCTCTGACCCAGTTCGTTCGCTGGCTTCCATGGTTGCAATACACTGTGTTATCCACCAACTGGCAACCTGTGGTGGAGAAATACTATAGGGTAAATTGGCAATGTGCGGTATCACACAGACCAAAACAAAAACAAACATTCTGACGTGGAACGCACATTTCAAAGTAAAATAACTGGCTGTAGTTTTTCAGAGAAACAAGTATATGAACAAGCATATTTACAAAATATCTGCAAACATATTATGGTATTTTATGCTTTAGTACAGTCAAAAACTTACATAAAGCACCTTTAACAGGATAAGAATGTGCATGTAAACGAGCTCTATGCCTATGTAGAAAATTCCCTAAGTTTTGAAACATAGCATGTCTCTGTATTTATCATTCTATAAAGCAAAACACATATATCTTTAAAGATTTTTATTTAGGCTTCCTTTCTCCTTCTTTGATATCTTCCCTCACAACTTCAACCATCTCTCTTAGCCTTCTTACTAACATCCCGTTCTCATGATTCTCTCCATGCAAGCGCTTTCATCTCCAATTCCTGTGATCTGTCCATTCACACTGAGTTTAATGGAAATCAAGCCAAGTGGTCTTCACTCTGATGAGTTAAGTTAGAGCGAATAAGCCCACATCATTACATGCAGTGGTTTACCCCGTTTAACTCCCCACGAGCGTGACATTTCAACCCAACCAAAAGAGACCACCCCCAACCATTCCAGAAACCATTACACAACTCCAACAAATTCCAACAAAGAACTTCACGCTCCATCTGAAATTAAGCATCAAACAAATCTCAGCGGGAAAATGACAGAATGGGGAAATGTAGATGTAAGCCAAACTATTTTGCAAGCACTGTTTCTTGTCCAACCACAACAATTCACAATGAGTTTACATTATCGAATTGAGGATAGTTGGAGCAAAATGACTGTTACTTGGTTTCAAAACAATCACACTTAAGTGCTGCAGTTGTCAGTGAGAGGCTGATTGGCTAAAAGGAGTCTTTGGTGCATGTTATCTGGGCTACACTGAAATGGGAGCATGAAACGCTGACTTGTCATATCAGAGAGCCGTTGGCCAGGCAGAAATGCTTTCTGACAGCGTGTGTTTGAATGGCTCGTCCTCTCCTGAGCTGGAAGAGTGAATCAGTGAACTGCTAGCTCTATTCCAAAACATACTTCATGTTAATTAAAAAAAAAAAAAAAAAAGAATATGAAAGATTTGTGTACTCTTTACAACAACACCAATAAGACAAAACTGACACATGGGCTAAATGGAAAAACATGGCTCTAAACTTACATTTTTGCTGTACATACAATTCACTGCTTCCTTCCAGCTGTAATGAATACTAGTGGCAGTAAAACATCAACTTGTATTCCTTTTCACACAAATTATGGTGGAGCAGATTATTGATTAATAAAGACTTATTTTTGCACAGTTCCTTGCATAATGCTATGTTAGGACAGCAAAACACTTTTACTATAGTGCATTTGAAAATTAATATATTTTGACGTTTACATCACATAACCAGCTCGTAAACCATATGGCTTTTCTGATGTATTGAACTTGCTTGGTAGCTCACCTGTTACACCTGGATTGCACCTGCAATGCAGAGGCTCCGGTACAAGTCACAATAAAATAGCTTGAAGACTTGCAAAAGCAAGCTAAAATAGCATGTTTGCTTTTATTCATACAGTCAGTTAGGTGTAGGGTGGGGTTTATAGGTGATTTGTTATTTTCAAACACAATAGAATTGCTGCAATACATACAACAACCAAAGTAGTAAAATGTTCCCAGATTCACGTTTATCAGTTTCAGATAAAAACCAAAAACACGTTTAGCACCTTTCGCTGGACATTTCACTTTGAAAGAAATGTAATATAATTTCGCAATGAGCCTGGGTTGAAAATGAAGGATAAAATGGAACCTAGATGATGCAAATATTAATTCAAAGGATAGTTGACCTGTTGAGGACCTGTTGAGGTACCACAAGGCTCAGTACTAGGACCGCTGCTGTTCACTCCGTACATGCTACCATTAGGAGATATCATTAGGAAACATGGAATTAGCTTTCTCTGTTATGCTGACAATACTCAGCTGTATATTTCTTCAAAACCTAACGAAACCTACCAATTCACAAAATTAACGGAATGCATAGCTGATATAAAAAATTGGATGACTAGTAATTTCCTACTACTAAATTCAGAAAAAACAGAGATTCTAATTATTGGACAAAAAACTTCCACACGTAATAACCTAGAGTACTGTCTAACACTTGATGGCTGCTCTGTTAAGTCTTCGTCGTCGGTTAGGAACCTGGGTGTGCTCTTTGATACCAATCTTTCATTTGAAAGTCATGTGTCTAGTATCTGTAAAACCGCTTTCTTCCATCTTAAAAATATATCTAAATTACGTCATATACTCTCAATGAATAATGCAGAACAATTAGTTCATGCGTTTATGACCTCAAGGCTAGATTATTGTAATGCTCTACTGGGTGGTTGCCCTGCACGCTTAATAAACAAACTACAGCTGGTCCAAAACGCAGCAGCTCAAGTTCTTACCAGAACCAGGAAGTATGACCATATTAGCCCCGTTCTGTCAACACTGCATTGGCTGCCTATTAAACATCGTATACATTTTAAAATATTGCTGATCACTTACAAAGCACTAAATGGTTTAGCTCCGCAGTACTTGAGCGAGCTCTTAACGCATTATAGTCCTTCACGTCTACTGCAATCTCAAAATTCCGGCCAGTTAATAATACCTAGAATATCAAAATCGACTGCTGGCGTTAGATCCTTTTCCTATTTAGCACCAAAACTTTGGAATAGTCTTCCTAACATTGTCCGGGAAGCAGACACACTCTGTCAGTTCAAATCTATAGACTAAAAACACATATCTTCGGCCTAGCATACACATAACACATTATAGACTTCTATAATTCAATGTTAGGCTGCATAGTTTAGAACAGCCGGGACCGGGAACACTTCCCGTAAATCCTGAAGGATGGCGTCTACGCTAATATTAGTCTCTCTGTCTATCCCGAGGTTTACCGCTAGAACCAGGCTGTATCCAGATCTGATGAAGGACCAGTGCCAGGACACGACGACGACGCTGACCTGAAGTGTAAACCAGTCTCTCCTCCTCTCCACCCCGACTTCAACCAACCGGAACTGGACAAATACTCTGATTCATTCTGAACTTCTGACCTGTAATGCTCCTGAATCATAATCATACACTGTTCACTCATTGGCCAGAGGAGAACTGGCCCCCGACTGAGCCTGGGTTCTCCCAAGGTTTTTTCTCCATTCTGTCACCTGATGGAGTTTTGGTTCCTTGCCGCTGTTGCCTTACCTTCTGGCTTGCTTAGTTGGGGACATTTAATATTCAACAATATTATAGATCTGCCTTAAAGGTGGACGATGATGAAATTGTTTTTTGTTTTATTTTTTATTTATTTTCATGTTATCACTGTGAATCTGCTTTGATACAATCTGTATTGTAAAAACCGCTATATAAATAAATGTGACTTAACTTGACTTGATCTGGCAGTAGCAGCACTCTTTTTGCACATCAGAATCCTATTTTTAAGAGTATAACAGTAGGCCTATGCAACACAATTTAACCTAGATTTTATATACAATATAACAATTGAACAGTTATAAATTAAGCTACAACAGAATCAGTGTTTTTGTTGGCACCAACTTCCATAATGATAACATGCAAAAAGAGTAACTGACAAATCCCCACTGGAAAATGTGAGTGATACCAAACAGTGAACTGTTGTATCGGGACTCTTGGAGAACAATAACTAATGATTGGATAACAGCTAATATCTTCAAACATCAGTATATTCGGTGTTCCTGGGAAATATTAGGCTACATGTTAGAGATAGATGACTCAGACTGACGCCACTGGGAGTGTCCACAACATGATCCGTTGCAGATGTGCCCATCCATTGAGTTCTGCTGTATTAATTAGCACATTTCTAAAATGTATTAATGGCACCCAAGTTTAGAACATTTCCACATTTATTGTCTCACTGAGCAGATACAGCACTAGGATATATCTAGAGCAAAAAATCTGATAATGTGAAAATCAATATGAGCATGCATTTGTGCAAGCAGATCATTTTTAGAAGAGCCTGAAAATATAATGAGCTTTAAGTGAGCCTTTAAAAAGACTTTTAATCCTGGGAACAAGTCCAACCATTGAAAAACAACCATTGGGGCTTAATGCGGTTATACTGTTTAATCCACAGAAACCAAAGAATGCCCATGTGAATTGTCATCCAAGGAAATCTATAGTATTTAATCCTGCTTCATGTTGGAGTCCCGATCAGCCTGTCAGAGCTTATTTTGTGATAATGGCCAAGGGTAAAAAAGTTGCTTAATGATTTCTTTAGCATTGCTCATATTTTCTCATATTTTTTATCCTGCATTTCATTCATATTTTCTTACTTCTCACATTATAAAATAATTCTCAAATTAATATATCATGGCCATTTAATTATCTGGCAAGTAGCCATGGAATAAATGGGATAATGAAAGGTAAAAACTTCTTCAGAGTGACACAAGACCCTGATGCATACAGATACATTAACTGCATAATCAGAGTTAATAAAAAAGCATGAGCAAATGCAGTAAGCCTGTCATTTAAGCCAAAAGGGAACAGGACACAAATACATACATTTGTATATTTTTTTATGTCATTTTATACGATAGACTTAAAACAGTTTTGATGTGATTATGCGTTTATAAACATTGCTACTTTTCTTTCACGGAGGCCACAAATGCCTGCTCTGCAAAAAATGTGCTGTGGTCGTTCAGAAGGTCGGAAGTCAGCCATCAGCCTCATCTGTGATCTGCATGTGTTTTTGGGTGGTCTGCAGGCAGCAGGCAGACACAGCAGAGGAAGCAACATGCCATTTGCCATCCCCTGACACATCATTCCACTGAGATAAGAACATTAGTGGAATATCTTCATTTACATTCCACTGAAATTAATCTGGCGCTACTTCTGAGGCAAACTAGTGAAAAAAGTTTGGAAAAGGACCTGAATTATTTGCAATATGATGAAAGCATTTATGCTTAAAGTATTTTCAAGCAGTAATGGTGAGTGTATATATATATATATATATATATATATATATATATATATATATATATCCTATTTTAAACACCACAGAGGCCCAGACTGAGCAATTTGGTGCAGATGCTGCTATTTATATGGCCAAAAAGCAAGATGAAATTCTGATCGCTTGTAATGTAAAGAAGTGAGATCTTTATTAAGACTTAACAGTATAACAGACAAATAACATTAAATTAATTTAAATAAATCTCTGTCTCCCAATAATATGTCTTAGTAAGATGATAATTAAATAAAAATCTAAAGATTATATATATATATATATATATATATACATTATGATACAGCAGGCTTTAGAGGAATCGTTCTCTCTCTCTCTCTCTCTCTCTCTCTCTCTCTCTCTCTCTCTCTCTCTATATATATATATATATATATATATATTGAGAACGATTCCTCTAAAGCCTGATGTATCATATTTGATACCCATAATTAAACAGCATTTTTTAAAATAGTGATGTATGGTCAATCAAGTAAACCTAAGTAGTTTCAGTCCTGTAAGTGTTCATCATGAAATATTACTAACAATATAAAAGTTATTATATAAATTATATATTGTTTTTTAATCTAAACACAATAATAACTTTTATAATAGTTATATTTCAGTGTTCGCATTAAATATTAATAAAAGTTATTCTTATGTTTATTTTTAAAAAATCACTAATATTTTAGAAAACTAAAAACGTAAACATAAGAATAACTTTTATAATATAAATATTTCAGTGTTCACCTTGAAATATTAATAAAGCAATAAAAAAGTTATTCTTATATTTATTTATTTTTTAAATCATTAAATAGTCCTGATTGTCCCAATAAAAGCTGCATTTGGATCTTCACCCAAGTCTCGGAACAGTTAGTGACAATAGTCGGTAGAATATCTATTGTCGGACAATCAAAATAAAGTATTAACATATATTAACCCTTAAAGAACAAGATAGCCGTGGCTAAAAATAACTATTGTTATTATTATGTTTAATAACCAAAATCCATACAAAAAAATGAAAATAATAGCAAAATGAATGGTTTTTGGAATAGCTACTAATCCACTCAGAATAGTTCTGAATAATTACTGAGAAAAAGTTAGTATTCAACTGGTAATGTGACCTCAACATGGCGCCCCCATGATGATTTGACTCACCTATAAAAATAATAAAACAGCTTTTTTTTTTTTTTTTGACATTTTCATCCCATGACATGTTAATTCAAAACATGTAAAATTAGTTTTTTCATAAATGCTAGTTGAATATTTGATAACTTTTACAGCTTATGGTGCCCAGTTTTTACTCTCTGTCAAGCATGATGAACACGATTGCATCTAAAAATCTGTGATCTCAATCCAGAATTCTCCTTACGGTCATTCATCTTTAACACTCCGAGTTGGTCATGGCTTTTCATCCTGGACATCTTCATCTGCTCACACTGCAGATGGATAGAAATAGTTGGAACATCTGTTATTGTTCCCAGTACACAAAGCTATCTTGGAGTCTGATTCACCACAGGCCATTGAGTATTTGTGTTTGTACTGGCTGCTGATTCACTTTGCCGAAGCCAACAGAATGTAGGACTAAAAATACATAGAGATAAAAACACTGAACAGGACAAAAGATTAAAGAAAGACTGAGTGTACTGGCAAGCAGAGAGGCAGCAGTGATATCAAACTTATGTCATTGTGTACACTGGAGTGAAACTGGAGAGTTTTTTTTTTTTTTAACCAAACCATAATTTGTCACACTTGAATTTTAGAGCTCAAAAAGAGGAACTCACTTACCTCAGCTCCTTAAAAGGCAGAAAGGATTACGTTTCTCTACTTACATCAACACTTTACATGATCTGAGAGGCTGAGCCAGCAAATTTAGTGTTTACGTGTTTGTAATTTAGTCAGAATTGCTCATGTTGCTTAAATGTGACTTGTGTAATTTGTTTGATGCTCTTTTGTGACCGTGCAGAGGAAACTGTATGTAAGCCATTCGCATTTTGACTTTTGAAAAGTGCAAGCACTGTGGAATTTTTGAAACATTGCTCTGTTTAAGTCAGTCTGACATGACAACTTCTGACTCAAACAGTAGTGTGAGTTTTGTTGTCTGTTTGTTCAAGCAATGGAAGACAGAGAGAGAGTTTTGGTGACAGGTGTGGAAACACGTCATACGAATAGAATAATATGGCACTGCCCACTGTTGCAATATGTAAAAAATTATGCAACAACAGTATATGTTTGAAGCAGTATGCTGGTAAATAGGCTGCATTTATATAGCTCTTTAACAGACCAATGGCCACCAAAGCGCTTTACATATTGCCTCACATTCACCCATTCATTCACACACCGACGGCAGCTGGGGTTAGGTGTCTTGCTCATTGACACCTCGACACTTACGGTCAGGTGGAACCGGGGATAAAACCACCAACTTTCCGGTTTGTAGACAACCTACATGAACCACTGGGCCACTGCCGCCCCTTTTTTTACTATTTTACTAATTGTTACTATAAATTGTCACATGATCACATGATGTTTAGTGACACTGAAATTACACATAAGGGTAATTTTAGTATTATTTATATACTTTTATATACTAATATATATTTATTTAGCATTTATTTTTTAGATTTTCAGTTTTAGTTGAATATTTTCATTTTGTTTTGTGATTTTATCATTTTTATCATTTTTATCTTAATACTTCTATTTATCTTTATTTTTATTTCCATTTTAGGTTTAGTAATTTTAGTATATATTTTTATTTCATTTAGTTGCCAAACGTTTTAAGTGTAAGTTTTTTTTTTAAATGTAATATTTATATTTTATTTTATTTTATTTCAGTAGAGTACTGCAGGAATATCATAATTGTATAGGCTAAAACCCCCAAAATGAGCATTTTAGCAAAAAAAATTTTTTTGAAAGGGTGAATGCCTGAAATAAGGTCTGTGATTAACTTGATTTCAAAATAGTATCAAGTTTCATTCTATGACATAAAAAGCATCAGTGATTTTTTTTTTAAAGCTTTGACTTGTCTTGAAAAAGGGACATTAAATGCCATCACACCAAATAGATAAACTCATCTACTAACCCATTCTTGCAAACCGTTCTAACTCAAACTTTCAGGGAAAATGTTTTTAAATAAAGAATGAAAGAGTCGTCGGAATCTCAGTGATGGTGACGTTAAAGTCATGCAACCGTGGTTTTGCTTTTTAGGAGTCAGTGGGTGCCATGCTATTGGTCATTAAGCGAATCACCATTAACAATCCTCCAGCCCATGCAGCAACTGACAGTGAAATTAAACAGACCCCAAGGGAGTCTTTTTTTTTTTTTTTTGCTTGTATTTTTAGCATAGGGAAAAAGCAAGTTGCCCATTCGTGGCAACAACAGAATCATAGGATCCCTTTCTGTTCCTCTAACCTCCTGTCAAATATAATATTTATTTTTCTCTTTCCTGGGAATCATTGGCTATGCCATGGCTTTATTACAGCCACCCACATTTCAGAGAGAAGGAGGACAGTTCATTAATCCTTCTTCACGGTATCTTACACGGGATCCAACGAGGCAGCTAAATTCAGAAAACTGAATTTATAGTTGTATTAACTGTAAAACGTATAGTTTTTACGTATAGTTTAACGTATAACAACATATAGTTGTAGACATGTTTGTTGATTACCAGAATTACAGTGTAAGAACTAAGAGAGAATCAGACAGATAACTCGTTCAAACTGAAAAAAGAAGCAGAATTCCCCAGAGGGTCTGAGTCAACACAGGACCCTAAATCCAAAGACCCTGTAATTTTGGGCATTAGCCAGACTAGCTAACCAAGATTAAGACCATGCACGCTTGCAAATAATGGTCCCAACTAGGGCTGTCACGATACCAGATTTTTCACAAGCTTACCATAGCCAAAATAATTCACAATGACAATATATCGCAATATCTATAGAAACACTTCTGAGTTTGATGAGGAGGAGGATCAAGAGCAAGAAGAAGGTGTCACTTTTACAGAAGCCCTCTCTGCTGAGAATGATGATGGTCAGCTAACTCTTCCCCCACACTACAGGTGTGCATCACATACAATCAACCTCATTTCCACAGGTGATATTGAGAAATACTTAACTTACAGTACAAACACCAAAGCTGTGTATAGGATTAGTATAGAAAATGCACAGCTCTTTAGACAAAGGCAAGCCGATCAATGTTTGCATTGAATTAAATGGTGAGTAAATAACCAAACACAACATAAAATATGTTTTTGATCCCACATGAGGCATGGTGTAGGTCTACAGTGAATAGCCTGCATTGCAAATTATATGACAAAATAAATAGTACTAATTATACAGCTATAATAAATACATCAAATTGTATTTTTCAGGCCATCCAGACTCGTTTTGCTGATGTGCTAAGATAGACTTCTTGCAGCTGTCAGTTGTCCAAAATTCAAACACCAATGGTTGAGAGATGAGGTTAGGAGACAGCAGGTGAAGGAGCTTCTGGTAGCTGAGTGTGGCACAATTGCCCCTGTAGCAGAAAAAAAATGCCAGTGTGCCCACAAAGTCAGCCATACCTGGGGATGGGATGGACTTTTTTGGATTTGAGATAGAGCCTGAGGAGAGCTACACTGCAGAAAAGGAAGTCATAGTCTACTTGAGGTCAGGGGGATATGAGCTTGAGACTCTAAGCAGTTCCCAAACATCAAGAACATTTTCTTGTAGTACAACACTCCGACTCTATCAAGTGCACCTGTGGAGCGGCTTTTTGGTTTGGTGTGATGCTCACACCTAAGGAACAGACATGTCTGACAAGAGATTTGAGAATCTTCTGTTAACGCGATACAACCACTGTTTCACTGTTTCACTGTTTCACTGGCTCACTGTTTCACTGTTTCACTGGCTCACTGGCTCACTGGCTCACTGTTTCACTGGCTCACTGTTTCACTGGCTCACTGGCTCACTGTTTCACTGTTTCACTGGCTCACTGTTTCACTGTTTCACTGGCTCACTGTTTCACTGTTTCACTGGCTCACTGTTTCACTGTTTCACTGTTTCACTGTTTCACTGTTTCACTGGCTCACTGTTTCACTGGCTCACTGTTTCACTGTTTCACTGTTTCACTGTTTCACTGTTTCACTGGCTCACTGTTTCACTGTTTCACTGTTTCACTGGCTCACTGTTTCACTGTTTCACTGGCTCACTGTTTCACTGTTTCATTGTTTCACTGTTTCACTGGCTCACTGTTTCACTGGCTCACTGTTTTACTCAGATCATTAGAACACAGAGGCAGGCAGATAAAAAAAAAATGATGTATACAAAATCAGCCTTCATATGGTGTTAGCAACATTTTATGTTTTGTAAATATAGTCTTTCCTGCTATAGTGCGGTTAAAGTCAGAAAAGAACATTGTTTTACTTTTTTATATGATGGAGGAATATGCAGAAGCACTTTTAAAGAGACTTTATTTTACAGACATTATGGAGTATGCAGATTCTGAAATGCTATTGTCGACATATTATATAATAGTAACATAACTAGTAATGTAACCAATTACTTTTGAAAATAAATTAATCAGAACAGTAACTTGATTACTTTTAAAAGGAGTAATCAGTAATCTGTAATTTAATTACATTTGATGTAGATCTATGACAAACTGAAATTCATACTTGTGTAAATTATGTTTTCTTTAGTATGATTCCCTTCACATATAAAGCTGCAACGTAGCACGGGGGACAAATCTGTGTGATCAATCTCATGGCTACAATGCCTCTGAAAATATGCATACTAAATGTGTATAAATCATAAGGTGTCCATTTTCCAAAAGTAATTCTGGTAATTTTCTGTACCACTGAATTATTGTAAAATAGGAAAGAAAAACAATAAACTCCAAAACACTAAACTATGGGAATCAGAACATACATAATACACCAAAATGACAGTAACAGTTTATTATGCAATGTCACAAAGACTTCATTTTTACAAATGTTTAGTTAGTGATTTAAAATATATATCCTAAAAAAAAATCTAAAGAGACTAAACAAATCAAAAGATATTAATGACTTCTCAGAGCAGTTTTGGAGAAGTTTTGTTGACATTTCACAAAACGTAAACTGTTGACTTTCATTTTAGAGGGTGGAGAATTTTGCTGCAGCATATGGCTTAATTCTTGGGAAAGTGTGGACAAAGGGTTCTTTGAAAAATTAAGTTGGTGAAACCCTAATAGCAATTGTTTATTCAACCCTACCGAAATCATGACCACAGGACCATGATTGAATGATAAATGTGAACCATTATACGTTACCACACAGAAACAGAAAGACACAAATTGTTGTATTATTTAGTGACTTTAATAACAAGAGCTCATAACTCATTCCACAATAAGCTGACTCACTCTGTGTGGGGGTCTAACTAAAATTTTCTCAGTGAGCATCCATTCTCAGCAAAAGGCAGATTTCTGTGTGATGTGAATTCAGTGTTTTAATAAATTATTTATACTTCCTTTGCCCCACAGTCTCCACCTTAGGAAACTCCATTGTGGTATGACTGTCATTGGTTTGTATCTTTTGTTTAACATCTTGATGCCATGCAGCTACTAATGTCAGAAGTGGCACACTGGTATTTCAAACCCAACCATTCCCTGATTGGATTCCTGGCACCCTTTAACCCAACAATATCCATTGAAATACCACAACTAGCAACTTAACAAGCCTTCTTGGAGCTCCATGCACAAAAAGTGTGTGACGTGAGAAACATTAAGCTTCATTTTCAGTTTGCAGCAATGTTAGCCTTTTTCATGAGAGACCAGAGGAGAAAAACAATGGAGGCCCCACTGGAATTGGACAGAATGAAAGCTCGTTTTTATAGGGACTAGAGAGATTACAGGTCTCAAACTATCTGTACAGGAGCTGATTGTACTAAATCAATGAGTGAACAACAGACTCTGAAGGTATTGTTTCAGCTGTAATTGAATACTGTACTCCTTTGTGTGTGTGTGTGTGTGTGTGTGTGTGTGTGTGTGTGTGTGTGTGTGTGTGTGTGTGTGTGTGTGTGTGTGTGTGTGTGTGTGTGTGTGTGTGTGTGCGTGTGTGTGTGTGCGTGTGTGATTTATGAGGACACAAATTTGTATAATGACATGTGTATTACACTGTTATTACAACTTAAACGTGGTTTATGAGGACATGTCATGAGTCCTCTTAATTCAAGTAGCTTAAAAAACTGTTTTATTAAAATGTAAAAATTCAGAATGTTTCCTGTGATGGGTAGGTTTAGGGATAGGGGCAGTGTAAGGGGATAGAATATACAGTGTGTACAGTATAAAAACCATTACGCCTATGGAATGTCCTCACAAGTATAGCAAAACAAACTGTGTGTGTGTGTGTGTGTGTGTGTGTGTGTGTGTGTGTGTGTGTGTGTGTGTGTGTGTGTGTGTGTGTGTGTGTGTGTGTGTGTGTGTGTGTGTGTGTGTGTGTGTGTGTGTGTGTGTGTGTGCGCGCATGTGAGACAGACCCTTGATCCTGATGAAGGTAATTGAGAGGACATGTAATGTGAAGTGGAGTCAGACCCCTCAGGGGATACATCAGTTACATAGATTGTCTCCTGTTATTGCTCATAAACTCCCGTGGCTGGACTAAGATAGAGTTACTTCCCTCACATTACAAATACTCTTACGTCAAGCTGTTCACTGATTAACTTCTTTACTCATGAATGATATTATCGCTGCCTCATTGGCTTAAAGAACATTTCAGAAGCTTAGCAGCATAAAGATAAATGAGTGTCTGTGGAGCCTGTGGAGGATGGGTTGACGTGAGCCTCTTAAAGTAAATGATTTCCTTTAGGCTGAGGTAATGATACTGAGATTAGTAGTGAGGTAATGAGGTTGAAATTGGAACTAAAGTTGAGATTAAGGTAGCAAGGTTAAAGTAATGAGATTTTATTGACACTAAAATTAGTAGTGAGGTTGAGGTAATGAGGTTGAAATTATAGGTAACACTTTACAATAAGGTTCATTAGTTAACATTAATTAATGTATCAACTAACATGAACTAACAATTAGCAAGATATTTGTTACAGTATGTATTAATCTTTGTTAATGTTAGTTAAACAAAAATACAGCTGTTCATTGTTTGTTCATGTTCTACCAGAAAGACTCGGGAGGCAAAATGATGTAGCAAAGCATACATTTATTAACAGCCCAGCACGCAAATATTGAGTTATAAAGTTTTTTGGCGTAGGCCCCGTCCGTAGCTCGCAATCCAAGGGTAACGGAATCTGCATATCCTGCCTGAAGACGAAGGCAGGGGCGCAGCCGACCCCCTGGGAGGTATAGGAAGGGACCATCCTGTTGGTAGTGGGGAGGATGGAGGTGAATGTAGGCATCAGCATCTGCAAACTCAGACATGTGTTAGTACCGATCTTTTATACTACGAGTATAAAAGAGAGATTACGATTGGTTAGATGAGAAGATAATAAGTGACGTAACAATTTAGTCTTCCTGGCAGAATTTACACAAAAGCTTTCATTTCACAGTGCATTAACTAATGTTTACACAAAAAACCTTTGATTTGAATAAAGTATTATTAAATGTTAAAATTAATATTACCTAAGATTAATAAATGCTGAAGTAGTATTGTTCATTCTCAGTTCATGTTAACTAAGGTATAGTGACCTAATATTAACTAATGAACCATATTGTAAAGTGTTACTGTGACGATCCACACTCAAGGAGACAAGGGAGATCCAATAGCAGTAAGTATTTATTGAGAGGGTAATCCGTACTCACAAACAAGTCCAGGCAGGGGTCAAAACCAAAGAAGCAATCCAAACATAAAACAAGAAACAAAACAGGAACAAACCAGAAAACAGGACTCGGAAGTGGCGTGATACATAACAAGTGACAAACACTGAAACTGACAGGGTATATATACACAAGTGCTAAACGAGGTGACGAGAAACAGCTGAACACAATGAACACTCAGTGACAGACAGGATCATGGGAAACGTAGTGAGAATGCTTAGACACCGTGAAAACTGTGGACCTCTAGTGTTTAACCCAGGGAAACACAAACCAGACACTGTGACAGTTACCAAAGTATAAGTAGGTACGGGTTTTGGTTTCTAGCTAGAAACATGTAAATGTTAAAATTAATGAGATTGAAATTGGAAAGTAAAATTGAGGTAATGATGTTGAGATATTTAGTTTCAGTAAGGAGTTAACTAAGGGAACAACATTTTTGGTGACATTTGCATGACGCCATGTTCAACTAAAAACCAAAAACTTTTTATGCATTTTGGCCATTTATTTATGGCGCTTTCCCACTACACAGTACCAGCTCGCCTCGCCTTTGTTTGGTTTTCCACTGTGTAAAAGTTGTACCGGTACCTGCTTCCAGATACTTTTTTTCGTTTCACCTTCAGCGAGGTTCTGAGCGAGCTGAGGCGATACTAAAATGTGACGTGAAACACGGCAGACTGCTGATTGGTCAGAGAGAATGTCATCATTGCATGCGCCAGACGGATTATCCTGAATAACCCCAACATTTTTAAATAGTTTGGCCAGAGATTGCTTGATATACCCATTACTAGGCTTGTTTTAGATGCGCCTTGCCTCGCCTGAAATGTATGCGAGAGTAGGCGGCTGAAGTGAGGGGAGGAGTGAAAAAAGTGCAGGCAAGAGGCTTGTTTGAGATGAGCAAAATCTGCGCAGAACCGATTACCGGTGATCAGCGAGAGATGCATGCCGGTTAGAAAAGTATCCGAGTGCGGTCCGCCTGGCTCTGATGTCAGCTGACGTATGTCAAAAAACTCTCGCGAGCGCAAGCCGCACGTGTCGGATTCTGCAGTTGCGCGCAGTTGCTCTGTTGACTGCGCTGATCAAAAGCACAATGGAAAACGACTTGCTGACGACACAGCCTAATGCTCATTGGTTTAAACAACCAAGATGTTCTCTTTTAAAATGTTTGAATTTCAAACACTGATTTTGTGTTTTTATGTGTATAAATTATGTGTGAATATTCCCAAACTCTCTGACAGTGCGATCTCTATATGGATTATGTAATTTTTTTAATAAAAAAAATATATATAAAAACACATGTCTGTATTAAAGAAAAAAATTATTGATAAACACGTATTTGGAATGGGATTAAATAACAAGTGCTTTGTGTCTTGTTCATTATATATTTTTTCATATAAAAGCAACAGAACTTAAATTACATCCAGTTTATTAGCAACACTGTGCACGAGCTGCCCATCGTTCTTTTGATCAGCGCAGTCGGTGGAGAGCAACTGCCCTCAACTGCAGAGTCCGACACGTGCGAGAGTTTTTTGACATACATCAGCATGACATCAGAGCAAGGCGGACCGCACTCGGACACATTTCTAAACGGCATGCATCTCGCGCTGATCACCGGTGATCGGTTCTGCGCAGATTTTGCTCATCTCAAACAAGCCTATGTAAAACAGCATACACTCAATTTCCTCCATTGTCCTGTGTGTGTGGGCAGCGGGTGTGTGTCGCGTCGCTATGACGACCAGGTAGGCTACTATTGTGGAGGTACTATCTGCAATGGAAAACGGAGCGAAAAGCGAGAAGAGCCGAGACGAGGCGAGTCGAGTCGAGTTGAGCTGGTACTGGTAATGGAAAAGCACCATTACATAACTATCTAGATGACTAGCTGATCCTAGCTCACTCTCGAGATTTCAGTCCCTCCAGGATTTCGCGATGTTGCGATCGCAACTATTAACGCAACTTCAACAAATCCCCGTGAATTCAGGGCGACTTGCAATTTTGACCAATCAGCGCAACTTTTCTGCAACTTTGACCAATCATCGCGGTCTCCTGCAAAGTGTCATCCACTTTTCTCACGCAGCGGCTCACGTTCCTCACACAACGAGCGACTCACTCTCCTCAGCGAGCAACTCACTCTCCTCACACAGCGGCTCACTAATGTAAGCTACATTGACCTAATATTATAATAAAATCTCTACCCTTATAAAATCCTGTGGTGGTGCTACTTCAGTAAACTACTTCAGTAAAGTGTTCAATTTTTGTGTTGTAAAAGTCATTTATTCTGAACCAATAATCTTAAATTGATTCTCATTGCATTTTTTTTTTTTACATTTATAAAAGCAATTTCCCCCTAACTGATCTTTCATGTCAAATTCTATACATTTTAAGTCATTATGGCTTTTACCAATCAAATTGTCTAGTATCAACAACAACAACAAAATTCCCACTGCAGTACAGTTTCCACAAAGGTAAACCTGTGCATTCCCCTGGGCAGAGCCTCACTCTGCCATTAGTCACTCTGTTTGTGGAAGCTCCTCCCTCAACAGGTAGGTCCTACCACATACATTTCATTCCATGAGTGGTACTTCCTGGTGGGTAAGCCTATGTGATGTATTCTTCACACGTTAACCTCCCTTCTGGTAGGATGTGGTCTCCGTAGTGTTCCTTTTTCCACATGACAAAAGCAGCACTTCTCTAGCGCTAATCAGGGCCGCACTGCAGTGAGAAGAAAAAGTCAAAAGACCGGCTGAAGTTACCAATTCCCATGGTAAGTACTGTCCTTATGTCCCAGCGTGGTACGAAGGACTATACGGCTTATGTGGGGTGTTGGGAAGATTACAATGTTGCAGGTGAACTCATTACCTGGCTCGCAGGAGCTTGCCGACATCTGCGCTGTCAAAAGCTGGTAAGACTGTTCAGCTGTTGTGGCGTTTTCCCATGGCTAGCCCTAGTGTCAGACATCGAAACCATGTTGAAGTGACTGACAGATAGGGAATGTTTAAGTTACTGTTGTAACCTCCATTCCCTGATAGAGAGAACAAGATGTGGTGTCCCTCCTGCCGCAACGTTGAACTGCCTGCTGAAATGGCCAGGACAGTGTCTCAGCTCCTCAGCACAAACCTGAATGAATGGATGAGCACCATCTCCTTTTGTACCAGTATGTCCAGTAGGGCTGCACGATATGAGAAAAAGCTGCGATGTGCGATAATATTGTTTAATATTGCGATGACGATATGACTTGCGATAAATGTGATTGTTAAATACTGTTCCCATGTCTTAGTGCTTCAATAGGTTCTTTGCGTGATAGGTCAAAGGTTTATTACCTGCCTGGTTCAGAATACACGATTTTGGCACGATCTGTTTGGCGTATGGGTGTCGTGGAGATTCGTAATAACAACGGGCGTCGGGACGCAAGATTCGATCGTGTCATCGTATAGTGTGTCATAGTGGGCGACAACCTACGTCTGCGATGCTTCACGACAGAAAGACTATAGCATGTTTAATTCTTTAACGGTCCTCCACGACGGGTTGAATATGTGAGCGAGGCGAGACGTGAGTGAGTGCAACAGTGAGTGTGTGTGTGCGCCAGTGAAAGTGTGAGCGTGTGTGTGTGTGCGTGCGTGAGTGAGCGAGTGAGCGAGGGACAGTGAGTGTGTGTTTGTGTGTCTGTGCGTGCGAGTGACTGTTTGCGAGTGAATGTGTGTGCGTGACGGCACGCGATGACTGGTCGGAAAGCAACGTGTAGTCTGACATGTTTCTTGTCCACGACAAGATTTTAGGAGTCAAAAACGTGTAAATTAGTGCTAATCTGAACCAGGCATTATTCATCGTGTCAGGCTGTCTGTTGCGATGTGTTCATCGCGGGAGTTCATATCGCGATGACGATGAAAATTCGATGTATCGTTCAGCCCTAATGTCCAGGGAGTGGTAGATGCAAATTCCACTCGCCAATTTTCATTGGTGTTTTCTCTAAGTATCTGAGGTGATTGGGGATCCCAAGTATTACCCCCTTGTCTCAGTCATCGACTCCACGTCTCATTCCCTCCATCAGGGAACTGAGGTTACTACAGTAACAGAGACATTTTTGAGGTAGTGAGGTTGAGGTATTGAGAGTGAGATGGTAAGGTTAAGGTAATGAGATTGAAATTAGAAGACTAAGGGTTTACACGACAACAAAGTAGAAGTTTTTCTGCGTACAGACGACACCATTGTCAAAGCGATCTCCGTTCACACGGATCTGCGAAAATGACTAAAAACGCTGTATTCTGCTTTCAGACATTAGATAGCGATGAAACACTATAGACTGAACATGTAATACGCATGTGCATGATGTTATCTTTCACAGATGTTATCTTTTCCCTTGCGTTTTTTGTTATTAACATGGAGTCATTATGTACACACGTGTAAATGAATGCCAAAGCGCATAAAAAGATTAACGTTTTTAGTTGAAAAAGTGTCGTTTAAACAGCCCATAAGATACTAATTTTCAAGTGTGTTTGAGGAAATGAGGATGAGGTAATGAGATTGAGCTGTGATTGGAAGGTTGAGGTATTGATTTTCAGGTAGTAAGGTATAGTTCAGATAGTGATGTTATCTAATATACACTAGTCAACATTTGAAGTTGATCAACACCTTTCATCAAAGTTATACATGAATTTTGAACAATACCCGTTCTTGTCTTAGGATAACTTTGATTAACTTTTTTGATCCACTTCAAATGTTGACTACTGTAGTCATGTATTAAAGGTCGGATATTTTTTGAAAAGTATTAAAAAAAGATTAAATATTTGATCACGTCTTATGTAGTAATTACACATGTAAAATAACCTGATGCATGGCTTGCACTTTCATTCCACTTACTACCTTTACACGACAATTGTATGTACACATATTTTACACATGCGATTGTTGCATATTATACTATCAATTACACTTTTATACCTCAAGCCTCAGCCAGTCACATCAATCACACTCAGTTTATATTTTTTTACCTAGTGTCAAGGATCATGGCAGCAGTGATGCAATGTCAGTGCAACACACTGATAGTGTGACATGGAAGCAGATAAGCTCCGCTACTCCCCAGGGGAACTGGGACATGCACAAACTGCTACCTGAAGGCTCAAACATCTCCATGCTTCGGCGGTTATCTCCAAAAACATGCTGCACTCACAAAAAAAAGCTCCACTGAAATGTGAGACACTGCAGGAGATAGAGAGAGAGAATGCTAGATGAGGATTGAGGATGTTGCGTTTTCCATGTCCAACCATTCTCATCAAAACCAACAAAGGCCTTCAAAAACACAAGGATAATGTATTGTTACAGCTCAAACGGGTGAGATTGCGGACAATAGCTTCAACAGAGGGATTTTTTGCCAGCTGCTGACAGATTGCTGACAGATGCTGAAATATTCACCATTTAGATGAGTAATACATGTTTGGAGATTCCCCTTGGGATAGTTACTGACAAAACCCTTATGTGAAACCCTAGAAGCAGTTAATACTAAGTAAACATTTATAATTTTGCAATTATGTACTGTATATTATTAGTTATTAATCAGGAAGCGCATGGGAAGTGATCTACAGTATAGGTTTTGCCAGAGTTCATAAGCGTCGACCACTTTGATCAACCTTCACTTAAGGCACTTGCCTGAAGCAATAAAATCGGCTGACTGCATGTACTACCATTGGGTGCATAAACAAACACAAGGTCATTTCCTTGGAACATTATTATACATGCACAAGTGCAATCAAACATGGGCAGAGACAGACAGATATACAATCATGGACACGTGGTTTGGATGCACAGTCTAACGCAGATATAAGGAATTAAATTGCTAGGCTAGTCTAACGAGGTGGTGTAGGAATGTTTATCCACACCATCAAAACTTTTAGGTTTGCTTTTGCTTTTAGGTACATTTAAATTGTGGATAAATTGTATTTTAGGAGTGTGGAAAGATGCTATTTTAAAACTAGCGTGGATCCATTTGGGACTGGATCTGTCTGTCTAAAATTCTCATTGGTTAATGGACTTCACACGAGAATGCATTTCTAAATGCTTTCTGTGGTTGCATGACATCTAAAAAAAATGTGTAAGCATACTGTACATTTAAGATTAATGAATTTGAATTGCATAGAAAATTTCCATCCATTTAGATACCATATTTTTAACAAAAAACTACTAAACTCAACGTGATGCATATTTGTCAGTGAACGGGTAAGATATCTCTAATAGTACTGATAAATATAATAAAAACAATGAGTGCAAAAAATGCACCTGTTTCTTACCCATTTCATTTATGTGTGACTGAAAAATATGCATCACGTTAAGTTTATTTGTAACCTAAAAAGAGGTTGATGATGGCTTTCACATTTAGTGCTGGAAAGGAAAGACATAGGCATAAACACAGTTTAGCCCATTTATAATCCAAACACGTTAGAGATCCCAGCTGAGTGTCAGGATGAGGCCAGAGCAACTCACTAATGCAGCGAGAGAATCAGACAGACAGAGCTGACTCTCAGTAAGCTACTTAAATAGGGCTGGATAACTCTATCCTGTGCTGTAGGGTTCAAACTTCTCTTCACTGACAGGCCATTAAATACCAGGAATAAAAAGCCCTCCCCTATTGTGTGTAATGATTAAACCCTACTTTATTGCATGCGTTAATATTACATTTGTGCTGCTTGTAAGTAAGGTTCCATGAATGCTAGTTTCATCTCAATAGCATGATTATGTTATGCTATGAGCCGCATTATGATCACAGCTCAGGATTACGGAGAAACTCTTTAACAGGCATAAATGTCATGAATTTCAAGGTGACACATGCAGATATGTCTGTTTTGTCTACATCTCTCCTGCACTTTGCAAAATCTCTAGCTTTAGCTGCAATGGTATCTTTGCCTCATAATTCATTTTAATATGCAAGATGACAGCAAATTTGATGTGCCATTATCAAAACAGCAATGTCAAATGTAGGAAAGGGAAAGAAGAGCTCCCATGAGCTGTCACGAAGACGCTCTCTCTTGCTACAATCTCCATTAGCTTCTAAAAATGCATTAAAATTACAGATGATGGTTTCGTGCGAGCCTGTGACTGGTGTGTGTGTGTGCGGAATAACTGAAAGGAAACTGAGGGAAAAGGCAGTCGTATGATAAGGTGCTGCCTCTGAGATCCGACTCACAGGGCACTAATGTAACGTGACAGTGACAGCTCACTTCGGGCATTCAGTGCCCCTGGGGACAGCAATGCCATTTCATCAGGGCCTGTCATGGTTATGTGCTTGTATACAAGACAGAACAAGGACAATAACACACACGATCATGCACACAGGATGTAAATGACAATTCCCTCCGTTAGCTAAGTCTACAAAACTATGAAATCAAAAATTGGACTTTTGTGAGCTTTAGTCCATGTCTATGAAGGAAATCTACAGTCAAACTGACAAAAGTAGAAAAGAAAACATAAGAAATACTTTTGTTAAACAAATCTAATTTTAAAAGACAGTCTGTATTATAAAATGATCCCAAAACATAGATCTTGTTGGTTGGGGAGAAGCTCTATTTTAACATGTTTTAAAATGCAATTTGTTTAGTCATTTGTGGGTAAAGCTGAATTTGTATTAGCCAAATGATTATTCAAGTCTTCAGTGTCACATGATTCTTCAGAAATCATTTGAATGTGCTAATTTGTTGATCAAGACATTTTTCTTATTATTGTCAAGGTTGAAACCAATTGTGCTGCATAGTATTTTTGTGAAAATTGTAATACACTTCCATTAAAAAGTTTGGGGAAAGTGATATTTATGTAAAGAAAAGATTACTTATATTCTGGATTAAATTGTTAAAAAGTGAGAGTAAAGACATTTACAACATATTTATATTTCAAATAAATTCTGTTTTTCAACTTTCTATTAACCCTAAAAAGGGCAAGACCATAAAGCAACATCAGAAAATAATTTATTGCTATTTTCCATCTTACAAATTATAAACAATTATAAAATTTTACGATAAAAAAACAAAACAAAAAAAAAGCTTTTATTGGACATTATAATTTTGTGTCCGTATCCACTTTTGCTAGTTTAACAAATAGTGGCGGAATTTGCTAGCGGAAAGCTGGAAACGCGTCTCCAGAGAGAGAGCAAACGGATCTGCTCATGCGCAAGGTTAAAGGTTGGCTAGTTTGTTGTGTTTCCTGTATGTGTAATACGCAGAGTGTATCGGTGTTATTATAGAGCCGCCTATAGGCTGCCTAAACGCGCTCTTTAAGCGACAAAAAAAAATATTGCCTCATCAGTTGCCTCAAAATAGCAACGCGCCAACAATGCACCTTGTCTTCACACCAGCCCGCCCATGGGAGCACAAATGGGTACGTCAAATTTTTTACAAAAATTTATCACAAAAATATTAAGCAACTTTAAAAAAAAATATTTCACATATAAATTTGTGCGACTGTAACCATGGTTCCCTGAGAAGGGGAACAAGCAGGGCTGGCCCAAGCCTTTATGGGGCCCTAAGCAGAATTTTATATTGGTGGCCCCTCTGTGCTGCCAATATGTTTGACTATTGTCAGTGCTTGATTATTTGCACACTATAAATCTAACACCCATTATCAGAAAAAGCGTATGTCAGAACAGCAGGCAAATTAAATGTTTAGGCAATGCTTTAAAGGACATGCAAATAATCAATTTTTGTGATTGCAAATAAGTGCAGTGTCCTGTGAGTGTAACTCTACCACTGCGTTAACGTGATGTGAATGTTGAGTTTTACAGTATTAGGATGGAGGCGGCAGAACATTTTGCAGTGTAAAAATCAAGCTGTCATTTAATGTGCTCTTGGGGGCACGCTTAGTTCGCTTATGCCTTGAGATGGCTCTGGGAACAAGACACACCCATGGAGTTGTCACTATGGGAACACTCAGGGCCGTTTCTAGGCATAGGCAAATTAGGCGGTCGCCTAGGGCGCAAACAGCTTTTTGGCAAAAAGACACCCGCCAGTAAATATCTACAGTGGCATAGGTTGTAGGGCGTGATGTGCTTGAAAGTAGCTTTTGACGCGTTCGCCTTTTGCCGAACTCGCTCTTCTCCCTTTTCCCAACACATGAGATGTAAAATGTATAGCCTAGCATAAAGGTCCGTTATCTTTTGCTAACGAACTAAAATCAAAACAGTGATATGGCTTTGTGCCTTTATAAAACAGCAAGACTTTGGGCCCTATTGTAACTATCTGAAACGCAAGTATCAAACGCGAAACACAAGTAACTTTGTGGGCGGATCTCGAATGGGTTGGTCTGAAGTAGCTTCATAATTCATAGGTGTGGTTTGGGCGTAACGTGAAATAAACCAATCAGAGTGTCATCTCACATTCCCTTTAAGAGCAGGTGCGCTTGTTGTGCCATGGCGGATTGCTATTATAACAGCGGATTTGAAGTCAATACACCAGGAAGACAACCTGGGGCAAAACACCCCTCGAAGGAGATGGAGAGTGCAGCCGCTGAGGTCAAGGAAGGAAATAAGTCTATAAGAGCAGCTTCAAGGGATAGAAATATTGACAAGTCAAGCCTTCTAAGATTCATAAAGAAAAAAGAGGTGTTTTCTCTGTATTTTTCGCCTCTTGGCATTGTTAATGCACTGAAGAGAGCAATATAAGGGCGATTCATTTAGGCGACTACTTTTATTTGTTTTGTCAGATTAAATTCAATGAAACCGTGTCTGTCTCCACGACGCTTCACAATGGAGACAAGTGTTTTTATAAGTGTCTCAGTTACGTGGGCACCGGTTACGTGGTGCCTTAACCCTTCGGATTTCGCATGAATGGCTGCTTACCGTTCGCCGGAGTTGTGCTTCAACAGACGACGGTGTGCTGTGATAGATCGCTGGAGGAGTGTTTCGCCGATCGCGGAGGCCGCAGCTCGTTCATCTCGTCATCAGCGTTCAACTATCTACTGCTCATATCACGTAGGATGGTGAACACTTGCCTTTTATGATGTAGGCTATATGACGAAAAACTGTTTTGGTTTTGATTGTTTTGATTATTTTTTATTTTTTTGCACTGCTGCACGCTCATCAATGACGGAATGTTTTTGTGACAATTACACAAGGAACTTTTTTTTTTCTTTTTCCGTGCAACGCTGTAGCCTACTGAACTGTTCTTTGCTGCTGCACGCTCAATTACATAGTTTTTGTGATCGTCACATACTTTTTTTTCTCTGTGAAACGTCACACTGAACTGTTTTGTGTCACGATTAGCCACGCACTCCCTGGGTGATTACGGACTCCATTTCCCATCATGCATCTCCCTGGACTGATTACACCATACACCTGCACTGCCTGCACATCATGTTCAAACTCTCATTTAAGCCACACTCACACAACACTCAGGGCTAAGTCTTGTTTTGCTGCTGTGAACATTTCCAACTGTTTTTCCATGTGTTTACCTGCCTGTTGTGACCTTGTCTATTCCTGATCTTCTGCCTGGTTCCTGTGTCCTGTTTGTTTGCTGCCTGCCCTGATATCCTGCCTGTTTTTTTTACCACAATTTTGCCTGATCTTCTCTGCTGTGTTTGCTGGTGTATGACCCTTGCCTGGTGACTACTCTGTTTAATAAAGACAAGCTGCACTTGGATCTGAATGACTCCTAAGCTTCGTAACAGAAGACTTAGCCACACCAAGATCCAGCAGCGATGCCAACCATGAATCCAACAGTACAAATCCTGCGTCTCCTTCAGGGGAATCAGCCGATTGAGAAGTATGTCGAAGAATTTATTGAACTGGCACATCTCACCTCAATGAACACAGAATGTCTTATGATTTTATTTCGGGGAGGACTATCTGAACCGCTCAGTTCATTCATGCCCTTGCATGAACCTCAATGGACTTTAGAGCACTATATTGACCTGGCCCTTTTGTTGAGCGGCTCATCGTTTACTATGGGCGTGGTGGAGAAGGAGCTCCATGAGCCCGCAGTATCCTCTCAGCCAGAGCCAGCCCATGTCTTTCCTGCCAAGCCACAGTTTCATCACGTCACCGCAGACCTTCTAGAACATTCTTCTTCGCCCAAGATGGCCACCGCCGCCATGCTTGAATCCTCGTCTTCGCCCAAGATGGCTGCCGCCCTGCTTGAACCCTCATCTCCGTCCAAGATGGCCGCCGCCCTGCTTGAACCCTCGTCTCCGTCCAAGATGACAGCCGCCCTGCTTGAACCCTCGTCTCCATCCAAGATGGCCGCCGCCCTGCTTGAACCCTCGTCTCCGTCCAAGATGTCCATCTTGGCTCATAGTGCCCTCATCTCTGCCGTGGTCTTTGTCACGATTAGCCATGCACTCCCTGGGTGATTACGGACTCCTTTTCCCATCATGCATCTCCCTGGACTGATTACACCATACACCTGCACTGCGCTGATTACACACACCTGCACCTCATGTTCAAACACTCATTTAAGCCACACTCACACAACACTCTTGGCTAAGTCTTGTTTTGCTGCTGCGAACATTTCCAAGCTTTTTTCCATGTGTTTACCTGCCTGTTGTGACCTTGTCTGTTCCTGATCTTCTGCCTGGTTCATGTATCATGTTTGGTTGCTGCCTGCCCTGATATCCTGATGCCTGGTGACTACTCTGTTTAATAAAGACAAGCGGCACTTGGACCTGAATGACTCCTATGCTTCGTAACATTTTGAGAGAGTCTACATGAGAATTTATGCAAAGTACATTTATCTGAATACTAGTTAAGTGATTTTAGTCTTTTTATTTCCATTTTCTGAAACTGTTTTTACATTTCTGTTTGTGTTTTCTATAAGGGCGCATATAAAAATAACATCAACTTCAACCAATTGTCTGAAAGAAGACGCACAGGCATGCCGGAAGTATGTCAACGTGACGCAGTGTCTCATTTCCCTTCTCAGGGAGCCATGGTTACAGTCGTACCCTGAGACGTTTCCTTTCGGAGTGGAACTCAACACTGCCTCATGTATTTGATGCTACGGGAACGAAATAACCACTATGCCATACTGAAAAGGCTGTGAGAACACCAGCGAGCTAAGCTGTAGCCAAAAATTGCCATGCAACATACCTGGTGACCAAAAGCTTTAGTGCCAATGGTACGAGGTCCAAAGCTCAATACCCTTAATAATACTTATCTACAGGGCAGAGCTAGATAGGGAGGTCTTGTATCCGCCCACAACCCCCATTAAAAGGTAGGGGGCAGACCGTGGCCAAAGCGAGTGTTAAATGTATGCGTACATTTTTTTCCACCTGCAACACACAAGGCACTTCTGAGTCTGACACCAATTGTAATGAGGCGTGAGCCCGTAAAGCCTGGAACACACCAAGCCGACGGTCGGCCGTCGGGCAGTTTTTGTGCATCAGCCGACTAAGTTTTCTTAGTGTGTTCTGCACCGTCGACTGAAATTTGTCCTCATCTGCTTTTTTTTCTGCTTTTTTTCTCGTTGATCCAGGAACATGTTGTACTTGGTGAAATCACTTTCACCTCCTATGCCTCTTTTCTTTTTTAATGATACTTCCCTCCTTGCATCTTCTTCATACACCCACATGTAGTGATTTCTTTCAGTAGACAAGGTCTATTTTTTATTGCTTTGTTCTTATTCATGATAACAACAAACATGTTTAATGTAGATAAGATGGCAGAGTGTTTGATATGGTCTTTTAAAAGGGTTCCTTATGGATTTATTTAATTTATTTATGGTTGATAATAAAAAACAAGTGTGGACCACTGGCTATAGATCGACATGAGCCTGACGCCTGCAGTCATAAACCGAGTCAATGATGAAATGGAGATAATAACTGCTTTGGAGTTTAGTTCCTATTCTCACATGTAGACTGGTGTGGAGTCTATCGTCAAATAAACACACTCTCGCTAACCTCATTTAGTGCAGAAGAGAGGACTGGTTCAGTTCTGGGGAATTTAGCTTGTCATCTGTTAACACACAACATGATTCATGTCTCCAATAAGACTCCACACACACAGCTCAATGTAAACATCCAGCAGTGACAGTCTTACTCATCCATTAGCTCTTTGCTGGAGGTAAAGATCCAGAAATGCCTGAAACTTATGGGGCAAAACACACTAAAAGAAAACCAATATAAATCTAAGGAAGCTGCATGAAGTTATATTGAACAGCTTTGGTAATTGTTTTAAGTTCTTGTCAAGGATATAAGGCATGAGGGGCATACTACAGGGCACAAGGGACTAATGTTGTCTGCTATGTATATATTTAAAAAAAAATGCAGCTATCAATCCTACCTAATACTTCACAGAAAAGCCAGTTATCTCCGTAAAGCCTGACATATGAAATTAGATTTTTATTGAACCCTTTAGGCCAAATATTAAAGGTGAAAATCAAGTTTTTAATAATGTTTATATGTCTATTTTTTTATATGCTTTAAAACATTAAAACCATGTGCAAATTCATCAGTCAATACCATTGCTAAGTTTTCTCCTTAAAACTGCAGTGTAACAAAGACAGTCTCAAAAACGCTATTTGAAACGGTCCGTTTCCTGTCGTCACAAACATGTAACCAATCCTGTCAATGTGCAGGACAGAGCTTTTCTCATCATTATCATGGTATTTCCCTGCAGCAAATGTTTTCTTGCTCTGTGGGAATTTTAACAAGGTGAGCACAAGAACACCTTTAGGAAGAGACAGGAAAAATGCAGTGCATATAGCAAAATAGTGGGTGAATTATGTTATTACAATGTTATGATGAACTATATGGCTTTCTATAACATATTACTACTAACATAAAGTGCATATAAATATCAGTTGTCACTCTATATCTCCCAATAATGACTAAGTAAGATGATATTTAAACGCTTAGTTTATTGATCAAAGATCCATGTATTTTATTGTGGGGGCTGTTTTACAATTATACAAAAAGGTCTTATTCTTGCTAAAAAAATAAATAAAGTATAAACTATCAATCAGACAACAGAAGGCATGTAGTAGATTTTGTGCAACAGGTTTTTCAGCAAACTTTTTGATCATGATTATTTAAAGGCCTTAGAAATTTGTAGGTTTAGAGTTAAGATAAAGTAGCTACAGTAAGCTGCAGTAGCGTTACCATGTTACATGGATGGTATTATATGGCAATACTGTGGTACTACTGATATATACCATTACATGACTACTACTCATTCTACTTTCGCCCATGGGATGCTAATTATGTAGCGATTGGTACACACTTCACTGCTGCTGATAAAATCTGGAACACGCAGATAAGACCCTAAAGTAGGTGCAGAAAGTCCTTACCAATCTAGAACATGCAAACGAATGAACCTGAGCTTTAACCAAAGCTGCGAATGTTGCAAATGTCTTTATCTTCTGCCTCTTCTGTTCTTTTTGTCTTTAAAAATGTACAGATGCATTTCTCACTTTACAAAACACCACCAGAATAACCTCCAAACAAGACCAGAAAAGACAGAACTTTCATGCACTGATTAATTTGTACATTATCAGCTGAATTTGTGTAATACACTTCAAATAGCTGTCACTGAGAATACTAACTGTATTTCTCTGAATAAGATGTGTATAGTTTACATACATTTTAAGGTTTCAAAACATATTTGTGAATGGATTTGAATGGATCATTGCGGTCTCTCTTTGTTTCACCCACTGCTGCTGCATCTGGAGGTCCTGAGGAATTTGTATGGCAGTCGCAGGCCAAAATCTTAGGAATTAGTCTCTAGATGGGTGAAGGGAAGAAACTGCATGTGGACCAATGAGAAGTCCTGTCCTTCCCGGACTTGGCACCAGAGGTCTTCTTCTTGCCCTCTAAGAGGTGTCTGTTGACTTAAAATCTTTATCTAATGGCATTTGTGTCCGTCCACCAAGACCCAATCTAAATATAGCAAACCTTTGTCCACTGTTATGGTAACACAGTCTCACCCCAAAACGTCACATACTGACGCGTCTTGACCATTCGGCAACATACGACGAAAAGGGTACCCTTTAACGTCCATAGTTTGCTGGTTATGACTCAAAACAGCGGAAACAAAATACGAGACACACACCTTGAAATATTTTCAGGGAAATACTGTATATAAGAATGTGGCAAATGTCATACTGAAGCCATTGAAGGGTTGGTCAAAATCCCTTGTCTCTTCAGTCAGTTATATATATATTTCATTCTATATCCTTTTGAATGCTTACATTACTTTTATACAAATCAATAATCAAATATATGCATTATCACATAATCATTTCTATATGCTTTTGTGCTTGTGAAATTATATTTTTCTCTTGAATACATGTTGAGATCAGTAACCAGATCTTTTAGGTGCATTCCAGTCCTGGCCTAAGCACGAAGGACACATTTTGCACATACGTCACGAAACGCACGAATCTTCAGGGGTCAAAGGTGACATGTGGTTCTTCTTCTCTGGACAGAGGAGCAGCTATGCAGTGCTTTACATGTTGTATTAAATGTATTCTTTTATGTATATTTTCTCTAGAGAGCAATGCCATTTCTCTGCCTTTCTTCCTGAGGAGCTATGTTTTGGCTAACTGATAATACGAAGCTCAAGCACTCTTCGGCCTTGGTGATGTTATTTGGTGGTGTTCTGTGTGTGTGCGTTTTACTTTCTACGTAGGCATTTGGGACACAACGCTCAGCCGCATCGGCGCTCTCTTCTAACCTGCGAGGTCAAAACTGACCTAAATCTAAGGATTGGCGACATCTATCCTAACTAATGGCGATAGGCAACTTTTATCTGCTCACGTGTGAAATTGTTTAGGGTTTTATGTTCTCTTAGCCAATCAGATGTATGATGATGCTATGCTTGCCCTTGCAAAATGGTATAATTGGTGTATGATTTTGTGTAAGGTAGAGTTGGCTTGCGACCTCCTCGTGAGACTTTGACGCTCGCTCTACCGATGAAACTGCAAACTATTCTTCAGTAAATTTTTATCTTTTTGATTGAACTTCACGACTCCTGGTCTTCTTTCATCATATCTGGTCTCGGGTCTTATAACTGTTACCCCCCTAACACCATAACATAGCTTCACTACTGAAAAGCTTATGTACATAATTTTAAAAATAACTATTCTACCACCTCGCTAAGGAGAAATGTAGTGAGCAAACAGCTTGAAAACTACTGTGCAACACTTCTCAAGAAGAATCAAACTGACAGCGATCTACTGTGACAAAGCAACCTGAAATGTATTTATTTAAGAGTTGGGGAATTCCATCATAATGTGCAACAGTGATCATTCGCAACAGGATTTCTCAAATTCGTTTGAGCCTGAGTGTTCCCGTGCAGTTACTGCACCCAGTTCCCCCAATCACTATCCAGCACATAAGTTATGTTCGTACGCTAATTTCAAAGTAAACCAATAGGCTATGATGTTATACTACACATTGCTGCAAAAAGTCTTGTCTGTGATGGAAGTGTTTGTACATGACTAACAAGCCTTAAGTTAAAGGGGTCAAATTATACATTTCTTATATCATTTTATTTGTTTCCCTGTTCACTGATGTTAATCTTGCTTTTCACTTCAATATCATAATTTGTTTTACTTGACTATTTTCCACACTCCCTAGCTTTTAGAATTAAAGAAGCTTTATATTTATTTTATTTTATTTGCTGCTGTGCCTTTAAGACTGCTGTGTATTGGGTTACTGGTGTACCTCCGCTACTGGTCAACTAGCTCCATTTAAATTGTGTGTGTGTGTGTGTGTGTGTGTGTGTGTGTGTGGTTCCCCTAATTTAGCAGCTTGCCCGTAACTCCAGGTACCTCCGCTACTGGTCAACTAGTTCCATTTAAATTGTGTGTGTGTGTGTGTGTGTGTGTGTGTGTGTGTGTGTGTGTGTGTGTGTGTGTGTGTGTGTGTGTGTGTGTGTGTGTGTGTGGTTCCTCTAATTTAGCAGCTAGCCCATAACTCCAGGTACCTCAGCTGCTGGTCAACTTGCTGTATTTAAATAGTGTGTGTGTGTGTGTGTGTGTGTGTGTGTGTGTGTGTGTGTGTGTGTGTGTGTGTGTGTGTGTGTGTGTGTGTGTGTGTGTGTGTGTGTGTGTGTGTGTGTGTGTGTGTGTGTGTGTTGCATAGCTGTGTGTTGTGTGTGTGTTGCATAGCTGATTTCCAGAATTTTGCTGTGATGTTTTAATTATTTATTATTCAATGCTGATGGGAACAAAATGTGTTTTTTTTGTGTGTGTGTGTCTGATGCAGATTGGTGCACATTACTGCATAGCTGATTTCCAGAATTTTGCAACTCAAGGCAGTTGATGTGCCAATGCAGATGGGCCCCATCCAGGGCCCTAAGCTGTGCGCCCTTTGTATACAGCTCCCAAGCCTGTGTTGCATCTGTTGTGTCAACAACATGCCTCGACACTTGTTCGAGGGGGACCCTTGTCTGCAGCAATGCAAAGTCTGTCAAAGGACCGAAAGCATGGCAACACATTGCCTTGATGGTCACGTGATGCGTGCAGCGCCACCATGGCCATCTCGGGACTCGAGATAGAAGCCAGCGTTGAAACGGTCTCATATGCATCAATCCGAGTATTTTAACCACAGACGAGGACGCCATATGCCCCAGGAACCTCTGAAATTGTTTCAGTGGGACCGCGGTTTTCTGCTTGAATGAATTCTGGCTGCGGTGCAAGGGTAGCCTCTGTGACTTTTGTCAAGATATGAGATGACAGGGACAGCCTGAAGGGGAGGATCTTGTACTGACATGCTCGTTCCTTGAAGGCAAACCGCAGGAGCGGTCTGTGCCAAGGGAAAATTGAGACATGAAAGTGAGCGTTCTTCAGGTTTATCACCGCGAACTAATCTGGATGTTGAACGCATATCAAAATGTGCTCCTGCGTCAGCATTTTGAACAGGAGCTAGTGCAGGGCCCAATTAAATGCTGGGCCCTGCACTAACAATTAAATCCAATCAAATGCAGATCTGAGATAAGCAACCCACCACCTTTCTTCAGTACAATGAAATAAGAGCTTAATTTCTTCATATCGGCTTGAAGGACATGCTCTATTGCGTCCTTCGCCTGAAGAACCATGATCTCCGCATGCAGGACAGATGCGTATTCACCTTGCACCGCAGTGAAAGGACGCTGTTGAACCTAAGTTGGCGCCTGCCAATCTGAATTGTGTAGCCGAGTCAAATTTTTCTGATGGGCCAACGTGACAAGTTGGAAGTGTTAACCACGCTTCCAATCTCTGCACAAGGGCACCAAGGGAACAACAGATTTTGTTCGTGGCCTACCAGAGGTGTATGGATTGTGGCACCTACCTTACTCCGAGAGCCCGCAATGGATCGGAATTGTTATGCATCGCACCACAGGAACGCTTTGAAGTCAGACTGGAGGGTAGGTTGCCTAAATCTGGTGACTGGGTCATGTCTCCGTCTGTTTCTACACCGCCGAAAAGTGCTGGGCAAAGTCCTCCAAGTTCCCGCCAAATAGGCCCCCTCGGTGGGCCGTTGTGGTAAGCTGTTTTCAAGATGGCCGTTGTTTAGTCTCCTCTCGCTATAGAAAGTTGTTCTGCTTATTACCTTAAAAATAATGTCTGGCATAGAAGTTGACATTACCAGACTTTTGAATGCTGCCTGTCTTAGGGCTTGGAACTTAGGTGGTGGCCATAGGGAATAGTGTCACTGTGGATCCATGGACCTGAGTGAGGGAATCTGTCTCTGGAATATAAAGCCGTTGAGTCCTTATTTGTGCGTGTCACAGCGAATTAGGCAGTCATTCCATCAGCATGGTGGAGTGGGCATTGGTTCCCCAAAGTGTCCACTAGAGGACACAGTGTGCATTCCCATTCGAAAGGGAACGTCTCAGGTTACACATGTAAACATGGTTCCCTGAGTAAGGGAAAGAGACCCTGCGTCTCTCTGCCATGCATCGGGCCTGCCTATGTCTCCTTCAGACAAAGAACTTGATGACGTCTAAAACAGGTGCCCTTCTATATTCACGGTTTCACCAGTAGTGACGTCACGCACTGTCGTCGGCCAATGACATTGTCACATTTAAACACGTGCTTCAGACACTGGTCATGCTTTTTCACTTGGTAGCAAAAACATTTTTATTGGCATTTTATTGACTCTACCTAAAGATAAACAATTTCACAATGCTTTCAACTTATTTTATTTGGGTTGTATGAATTTGTAACTAAAATGCAAGACAAAATGCATCTGAAACTAAATGCAACTTTTGTCTTAGATGTAACTAGCCATTTTGTACTGGTAATTTTTGGTCATTCAAGTATGTTCACTGCATGCCATGTTTTGGTTACTTTTTTAAATGACAGATGTGTGAGTAGAATCTTTCAAATAAATATATATTACTTGTGAAATGTTGAAAATACTTTTTAAGTATTTTTTTAAGGGAAATGATCAGGGTCTCGTCTTGATTAGGTGGGTGGTTATGTTTTAAAGTGGTAATCGATCTGACCTTTTGCAGAAGTTTGGTACAAGTTTTTGTAGCATAGTTTCATTAAATTATATAATGCTATCATTGTATACCAAACTTTTATTTCAAAACAACAGGCATACACTTTGTTTTGCCAGAAAGACATGGTTTATACACAATGTGCTCCTTCTGTCAAAAAATCATTGGGTGTTATATGGAAAGAAGTGAAAGGTAGGAAGTCTTTGATTTTTACACACTACTAAAGCATTTTGTCAAAACAAGCACAACACCTCTCACACTCTCACGGTCCAATGCTGGCTGGCTAGCATCCCTAACACAAAAAAGTCATTACAGTACAGGTAAATCTGGATACTTGCCAGCAAAAAACATATTCAAAATCCTAGCAACAGCCCTCTAGTGTTTAGCTGTGAAAACACTCAATAGCAATTTGGAAAGAAAAACAAAAAAAAGCTTTTGGAAAATAGCATTGTCGGTTACCAGGTTATTGTCAGTCATCTAAATTGACTGACTGTATAAATGTTTGAGTTTGAAATTTCATGAGTGTAAGGCCTGTTTCATACTGCACAACAATATAATATGGTTACCAGGAGTACACTCCTGATTTTGTTTTACACTCCAGAATGAAAAGTAATTTTTTAGTTTTTTTAAAAATGTCTCTTATGCTCACCAAGGCTGCATTTATTTGATCAAAAACACAATAAAACACTGATACTTTAAAATATTGTTAAAATGTTAAATAACTGTTTTCTATTTTAAAATATTTTATCAAATTAATTTATTCATGTGTTGGCAAAGTTACATTTTCAGAAGCCATTACTCCATTCTTCTGTGTCACGGGATCCTTCAGAAATCATTTGAATATGCTGATTTGGTGTTCAAAAAACATTACTTATCATTATCAACATTAACAACAGTTGTGCTGCTAAATATTTTTGTGGAAACCCTACATTTTTAGGATTATTTTTGATGAATACAAAGTTCAAAAGAACACTTTTTTCACAAAGAGAATTCTTTGTAACATTGTACATGCCTTTACTGTCACTTTTAATCAATTCAATTGATCCTTGCAGAATAAAAGTATTATTTTAATCTGCATTGTAATCTGCATTTAATCTGTAATCTGCATTGTGATTACAGAAAATTACATTACAAAAATTGTAAAGCATTAGCATGGAATTTACATTTAAATAAAAATGTTAATTCATCTGAATTATGTATTAATGGTTAATTTCATCTGGTTTCATTCAGATTAACTCATATTGGTGAAGACAGATGCAGAAGTAGTTCACAGTATTTATTTACCTTCATAAAAGTGCATATTAGATTGTGAAAGATTGTGTTCATAAGTACAATTTCTCTGTATTTTAAGCATAGTTCAAATATGTATATGTTCAATATATGTTCAAAGCCTATTCTACTTCCACATATGCTTCAGCTAAAGTCTTGCTACACTGTGCCGTGCTGCTTACACAGGCAGTGTGAATGCTGTGAACATGAGCACCAAAAAAAGTAGGCAACACTGACACACTGGGTTGCGTTTCCCGTACAACAACGTATCTCGCTGCTTAACTACCATAGTGCGATGCATCGTTGAAGAAATCAACTTTGTCATTCAAACACAAATCAGTTAATGATGTCTCACAGGTGGTGGAGTAATAAATTATTTTGATTAATCAGCTTGAGATTGATTTTAAGCTGGATTTGTTTTGCTATAAATTACAAACTTGGCATCTGAGGACAAATTCAAATTTTTCTCAATTATTTTGCTTTATTTCCAGATTCAATCATAGACTCTTTCTTAGGTACTAACTCCATGTACGCACACGTGCACTCTTCAAAAACACAGCTTTAAATCTCTTGACGAACTAAAAGACGTAAACAAAATTTGTATATATTTCAAATAAAAGATATAAATTGTACTGAATGTCAGCTTGCTTATATGGGGCTGTTGTTTCAACCACACAAATTTGTGATGCCATTTGCGAATGTTCATTGGAACTATGGTTTAACTTTAGGGAAACACCGACTTGTTGAACCTGATAACGACGGAACTTGCGACCAAGTTGGCTAACAATGCTTTTAGAAAATGCACCCCTGGTTGTTTGTGTGGTGTAAAACTATCCTAGATTGTAGGTTTGTTCTCCTATATCCAGAAAATGGAAAGAAATCACTGAATTGGTTAAGGGCTGCCCAGAGGAAAGAGTTGAAGGAGAGTTTGCTGTCTGTCTCTGGGAGACTGAACAGCTTCTAAAGAGCCTCTTGAGAGGGACAGGGGTGTTATGTGTGAATCTAAAGACATATGTGGGAGAGGAAAGACAGCCTATAATGAGACATTGGAGACTGGCGTGAAGGACAGAAAGAAGATAGCGAGCAGAAGGAATCAAAAGAGGCTGACAATAAACCAGTGAGGAGTTTTGATTGAGCAAGGATGAGAAAAGATGCAAATGCAGTGACTATTGCAAGGTGCTATGTGGACATGTGGGTTGTAACTGTATAAAGCCCTATTCTAACATGCTGAGCTTGGCATCTATCACATAGGCCTACTCCCCACCCACTCGTGCTTTATAAAACAGAGCACAACCTTGAGCCATGCTTTTATTTATTTTTCTTAAGCCGCCCTAAAGTTATAAATGTTTTTACCGTCACTTTTGATCAATTTAATAAATCCTTGCTGAATAAAAGCATTCATTTCTTTAAAAAAAATTGCATTGACCCCAAACTTTTGAGCGGTATTCTATATCATTCATAATCTTCTTCGTGATTACAGAACATTGTTATTACAAAAGCTCTAAAATTAACATGAAATTTACATTTTACATCTTATTAATTGAAAGGTAAAGCTCTAGACAGGATATGTGGTGCGCTGCAGATTACTACAGAAAATGTTCTCATTCCTTAGTTTGTAATAACAAATATGAATAATGTTTACAGTAAAACACTCAAGAGTACAATTGTGAGGAAAATCACAGAGAGAAGACACATTATAGCAGAAATGTGAGGCATGTATTTTAGTTTTGCATAATAATATGTGTATAAGTGAAAACATGAAATAAATAATTGTGCTCATAATATAACATTCATGTCCAGTTATTATATTGTGTGATATATTCATAATATGTTTTAGTTATGAACAGATACACATTTGAATTTGTTGTATTGCATGTTATGGTTTGATACCCCTGAAATTCAGTCTTTATTCTTGTGGCAATAGATTGTAAAGTAGTGTATTCTACTGTTACAACAGTGTGTATTTTCATTTTAAGTTTCATTACTTATGATTTATGCTTGTTTTTACAAGCCACCAATAAGTAACAAAAACTTTGGATATAGCACCTTTCAAAACTGTTTACAGAGTGCTTTACAGAAGACTTAACATCCACATGGCACATACCAGGAAGTAAATTTGAGTAAAATAAGAGAGCACATAGGACTAATAGAAGAAAAAAAATGCAAAAAAAAAAAACAGTCTAGAGAGAAGAGAGTGAAATTGCTAACGATAAAGCCCAAGTAAACAAGTGCGCTTTGAAATGCTTTAAAATGCATGGGTCCATAGTGACTAAAGGCTTACTCGCCACTTTTAAAGGTACTTTCATCAATTTTATGCTAATTTGAAAGTTTTACACAGTAGGAGTTAATAGTCATTTTGTGAAGAGTCATTTGAATGGTGTACACTCACATGAAGACTGTACTTTTTTTTAATATTTTTTTTTTAAATTATGTATAATAATGTATATTGTGTCAGTCACATCCTCAGCACCAGACCTCTCTGCTCCACCCACAATCACCCAAATTCTGTTCAGCAACACCTACACCAGCTCATCAAGCTCTCCATGAAAGCTTTAGTTCTGCCGGGAAGACTCAATCGTTATGTCACTTATTACCTTCTCATCTATCCAATCACATTCTTATACTTGTGGTATAAAAGATCGGTACTTACACACGTCTGAGTTCGCAGATGCTGACGCTTCCATTCACCTCCATCCTCCTCCCCACCACCAAGACGGGTCTTTCCCTCCATCCTCCCCACCACCACCAGGATGGTCTCTTCCCCTCCATCCTCCCCACCACCACCAGGATGGTCTCTTCCCTCCATCCTCCCCACCACCACCAGGATGGTCTCTTCCTTCCATCCACCCCACCACCACCATGGTCCCTTCCCATACATTGCAGGGGGTCGGCTGCGCCCCTGCGTTCGTCTTCAGGCAGGATATGCAGAGTCCGGACACTCAGATTGCAAGCTACGGACGGGGCCTACGCCAAAGAACTTGATTGCTTGCTGGGCTGTTAATAAATGTTTAATTGTCACAGTATTTATTCTCCAGAGTCTTTCTGGTAGAACTATTTGAGCAGTCACTCCACAGTTCACAATTGTCTGGTCTTGTTGTTCCATTGAGCTACTTACCTACCTGACCACCTTTTATACTTACCAGTTGCAATCTGATTTTCAATCCTCTTCAGTCTTCTTTAGTCATCTTCAGTCTCCAGCCATCCAGTTTGCATCAGTCTGCACTTACAAAGATACGAACTGTTATTCACCGCTGAGTGTTTGCTGCTGTTCTATGAACTCAGTCACTCACCTGCTTGCATCATTTGTTTCCTGCTCTTACCTGCAAATAAACATCCTTTGTGGAAGTTTTTTTTATATTGTATTCTTCTGTTTGCTAACAGTATCGTAGCATATCCAAATACATCACATACTTTGTAAAGTCTGTACAACTTATATTTCTTGCTTACTTCAAGCATTTAAAGGTGAACTAAGTAACTTTTTTACCTTACCTGATCAACTTTGGAGTCACTGGAATGGTTATATTACTTATTTTGGGTTGAATGGTGGTGGTTCCGCACCCCCCTGGTGCCCGTGAGCGGAAAAACAGCGTTTGCAACTTTGGGCCGGCGGCCCGCCGGCCTCTTCGTCTGGAAGTATCGTGTGATCCCAAGTCTCGCGAGGTAAAGAATTGCTTTACTGCAAAAAGAAATCTGCTATAATGCTGTCATTATTGCGCTCCCTCACGCTGTTGGAACCCGAATGAAGACGACGTTGCAAAGAGTTTCCCATCTGCTTTGATGTCGTTGATCTACTAAGCCTCTAGTGTCTGAGAATAGCCAGCGATTTTTTAACAGTTGTTGTCAAATATCTATTCCGAAGCTGCGGGGAGAGCTCTAGAGAGAAACCTCCGAGCAAAACGCGAGGATACAACAAAGAAATCCCGATCTTACTGAGGGCTGCTTTAAGGTACAACTAGCAAGGTGGAGTATTTATGTGTAATTTACCTGGAATTGGAAGTTGACATTCTGTGATGTGCCATGTTAAAAGTCATTAAACTAAATCTTATAATTATTATGCAGCTTTAATGAGCTCATATTCATTGAGAGATTGCATGGAATATTTGTGCTTCATTTGTGCTACAGGTGAAGGTGATGAAAAAGAAATGGTGACCAGACACAAGACCTAAGATATAAGGCAGAAGCAATTTTTCTACTTAGAAGCTCTACTAAGTCCAAAAAGTGATAGATGCTATTTACACTAAGTTGGATACTATTTATACTTAGTGCAAATCAGTAACGTGCGGTGAAATCTTGTCATGGGTAGGCTGTGACCTATCAATGTGGCATATATGCTCTTATATTCATTCAGTTTATGTAGCAACCAGTGATGCGGGGGTTGATCCAAAATGAGCATGTGCCTGCGGTCACCCGCGGTTACGAGTCATCCAAAAATATTTGTAATGATATTCGGGTCGCGGTCGGTCTGGTCGTTTGAAATAAAGATGCCAATTAAACCTTTGTAATTTGTATAGTACTAGACACAATTTTCTATGAAATACATAGGTCTACGCTTTATTGTCTGAATAACTGGCGCGAAGATGTGCCATTTTAATAGGCTACTCTTAAATGCATTTCAGTAATGTCAGTTTTATGTAGGACTATTTTCTGGGGGGGGGGGGGTTGTTGGATAAACACATGCAGCATCTTAATTGTTAAGAAAATGAAACGCAACAAATGAATTAATCAAGCCTTTATTACAAAACACTAGGCTATACAGCATTCAGAAAAATACGCACCCCTAGTTCCTACGTCTATGTCCCAATGACGCTACTATGAGCATTTACTAGCTACTTAAAAAAAATGAGGGTCAGGAAGCGTACAATATTTTCTTTCTTCTTTTTTTTGCGGTCCGAGCGGGTTAGTTGAAAACGTCGGTCGGGTGCGGGATGTTTATACATTGACCCGCGCATTAATGACAGCCACACACACACTATTGGTCTGGTGACGGCGCACCAGAATTTGAATAGGCTACAGTCAGAAAAGTAAAAAAAAGTAATAAATATCCCAAATATCCAACGGTTCACAGCCGTCGAATTAGGTTGACAGCCAACGTAGGCGCCGCTAGAAGTATCGGGAAGCGCGGATTGAGTGAGAGCGAGTGGATCACGTGACATGAAGCAAGCTCGGTTTCTGCCTCAATGTTGATAATTCAAGACAGCATGAGAACTGACTGCGCATGCGCAAATCTACGTAAACTACGTTCTATGGACCAAAGAGACACTGCTAACCTTTGCCTCAATGGCTTTGAATTTCCTGCATGAAAAATGTTTTTTTTAGGAGCAAACAATGGCAAAATTAGTATATTATAATGTGCATTCCTGAAAAATGTTGTTACAAAAATTTATATTTGGAATAAAATAAATGCAATTAATAATGTGATGAATTAATAAAGCTCTTGGAATTAATAAATGTAATGTCAACATTTCCTTTGGTGAGGCACTGCCTACCCTGCCTACCCTGACCACTCATCCCTGGTGCAAATACTGGCAGACACTATTTGCACCGTATAAGTTTACAATAATTAACAACATACTCAGTGTATATGATTATATTTATTAAAATCATAAATTGATCCTGCCTTATTGGGACCTTACGAGCCCTATTTTAATTATCTTAAACGCGCAAGTATCAAACGCGAAACACAAGTAATTTTGTGGGCGGATCTCCGACGCAAATCTAAAATGGGTTGTTTTGAAGTAGCCAGGTGTGGTTTGGGTGTAACGTGCAATACATTGGGTGTAACGTGCAATTTGTCACCAATCAGAGCGTCATCTCACATTCCCTTTAAGAGCAGGCGCGCTTGTTCCATGGCGGATTGCTAACGCAAATGGCAGATTTACCAGGCACACACAACTTACATGATGGTAAAGGTGATTCCGCAGTCTTCAGAATTTTGTTTCCTGGTTCTTGACGCACAACCCACTTTGTCAGATGTCCTTATATACCTATGTGTCGTGCCACTATTGATCAAACAGGTTTGATCTGTGACTGTCATTACTACAATTAGCCTGAATAATTTGGGTCAATGTGTAAGTTGATTTATGCCTTTTTTCACATCTTCATGGTCACCACAATGATCTCCCTCGTGTGGTAATATTTTTTTCTTGTAATTATGTATGGTTTGCAAAAATATGAACTGCTGCATCTGTGTAGATGAGAGAAGCAAAGTGTATGCGTGGTTGTGCACACGGTATGGCCAAGCATGCGCCCTTAAAATAGCATCTGAATAACGCGCCATTACATTCCTGGTCTGTGGCGGAATTGTTTTATCAAACTGCAAAATTGGGTGTGCACTTCAAGTTTAGCGCCTTCCGCCATTGCCTCAAGTCTGTGCTCATCTTTAGATGGTGGGTGTAAATCGTAAAATGCACCACAACACTCCGACCGCTTCACATTGTGTTCGTTATCTCCTCTTAATCTAATTGTTAGATTAGATTAGGCCGCCCCTTACTGAGCATAGATATAATACTTTACATATTTTACAGCTAACGTTATAGAATTACGTCTAGCAACTAGCGTAGGTCCCTCTCAGCCGGAAGTTGAAGTCCCTCTCAGCCGGAAGCAAGATGACAAAACGAACCCTTGTTGTCGTGGAAAATAAGGTGAATAGGCTAGTCGGTGAGCTGTCTGAACATCTAGTCAGCCTAAATAATCTAATTTAGCACCATGCCCACCACACATGGAAATCTTTACAAAGAAATCTAACAGAAGACATTCAATATTGCAGAGTGCCGCACAACACTGAACGAGCACTGCAGATGGACTTTTTCTAATTCGTTCAAATGCTTTTAATTAGCAGTTTAATCAGCCTGAATGGTCAGTCTGGCACTCGCTGTCGCCCAGTTGGCAGGGAGATTAAAGCCAGAGCTATGGTATAAAGAGAAATGTGCTCTCTCTGTCTTATTATCTGAAAACCTAAAAACATTTGTCTGCTATAGAAGGCAAGTAGGTGATGATTGGTAATTATGTTTAATGCCATCTGGAGTACTAGAGGGCTATCACTGTACGATTGTCAAGAACTGCATTGTCAACACAATATTTCTAGAGATGGAAAGGGTAGCATGCAAGTGTTGGAATTATGTAGCCCACATAAGCCATATCCTCCAGTGCTTCAGGAGAGTGGTGACACAGGTATGTTGTTCTCTGCTTTACAGCGGCACATTTACACTTATAGCTGACATTATTCTTGTGTGAGACATAAACAGAGACCAGTTGCAGTCATTTAGCACAGGAGGCTAAACACATCATATTAATGTCAAACAGCCCTCAGCTAAGAGCTATTCCAGCAATTCCAGGTACTAACATCTGCAATAGGTGCTGGGGTTTTAATTTTTGTTACTTAGTTACTTGCATTTGTTAAACTACGTCATGTACCTACAGTATGTGTGTGTCTACTACTTACTAATGTAAAGACCACCCACTGGCCCAGCTACAGAATCCAACAGTGTGGACGAAGGTAACCCTTACGAAAAATAAGTTTATTCAAGTGTGCAACTACTATAATTATTTTAAACAAAAAATAAAGTATAATTTCAGTCTTCTTTTTTATGTACTTCTCAGAAATATACGTTATGTACTTCTTAGAAATATACTTAAAATAGCATTTAAGTATACTTGACTTATACTGACAGAAAAGTCTATATGGCCTATACTTGAACTCAATCTCTTGATCCAAATATAGTTACAAATATAATTAAGTATTCTAAGTATACGTGGCATGTAGTTGATATTCTATTGTAGGATTCTATCTTGTTGATGTTCTATTCAAAATATCAAACATTACAGATTGATTATATTGCACTCCTGACATAAATTAAGAAATGAATATTACTGCAGCCTAGTTGTATCATAAACAGTGGTCAAATATTGAAGCTGGAGACTTTAATCTTTCTAATGATACTCAGTTATCCAGATCGAGTAAGAGTGTGATGTTTTAACCTGCAGTGAATGTTGAAGAACAATAATTTTGGGGCCGTCTTTGAACGTAAAGGGGATTAATATCCCAAGCTTAGAGAAACCTCTGTCAGAGCGATAGCCATGTGGGCAGCACATCGACATCGTGACACAACTGCACCTCAGACGGCAAAAGTTCAAGTCCCATTTAAAGGTACTTTCCTGCTCAAGTTCCTTTCTCACCTTTCCCATTGTTTCCTGTCTCATCTCATACTGTCCTGTCCATTAAAGGTGAAAAACCCCAAAGTCATAAGAAAATATTAATAAAAAAGAGCAACCTCTGCAAGACAATAAAGAGATCTCACATGTTTCTCATAACCCATTCTTATTTTGGACTCCTTTCTCTCAGAACTTTCTCGTCTCATTTGTGTCTACCTTTATTTATCCTAAGGAATTTTAGGAGAAACATCTGAGACACTGTTGATAATAAAATGAGAGATATTTGAGAATCAGTTTTGACTCTGTCTCTCAAATATTTCTCATGTCTCATTTGTATCTACTTTTATTTCTCCTTGGGAATTTTAGGAGACACATTTGAGACACTGTTGTTGATAATAAAATGAGAGATATTTGAGAATCACAACTCCTGAACTTAGAAAGAGCAACCTGAGCAATAAAATATCCCTGTAATGGAGTCTCGAAAGAGTGTGCAGCAAGACAATAAAGAGATGTTCTTCCTCTACCACATTCTCAGTTTTGACTTTTATATATATATATTCTTTATACTTCTCATACTATACGTTTTTTGCAAGTGCACATTCAAAATACAATTCTCACAAGGATACTTTTTTTTAATGTAAATATTAGGCCCAATAATAGTGCTTCCACCAAAGTGCTGAAAGATTCTTTAATGGAATTGTTTAGTAGTGGAATTAGCAAGAATAGTTCACAAACAGATTTTGTATAATGAACATTTGCAAAAACAGCTTCAATCATACCTTGTTTCAGATGTTGGGCTCTTGAAAGTGTCCAGTCCTTATCTCTTGGCTTTAGCATGAAAAAGGATTTACAACAGACAATTGATTTATCTGCAACTTTGAGCATTACTGCAAATCTCATCCCTTCAGCTACATTTTTGCACTCTTCAGAAAAAAAATCCCCCTCTCTCTATCTTTGCACTTTTCACAAGGTGGGTCTACCTGCCACGAATGCCAAATAAGACTGCGAGATCTCAGAACTCCAGAGGCAAATGCCCTGGGAATCAGACAGGAGAAGCACCGAGGAGAGAGAGGTGTAGGCCTTCAGCACAGGATAGGAAAGACTTCTTTGAAGACTTTTAATAGGCCTGCTTTGTGCGCAAGCTGCCAGTGTCTGTCACGCTGAGTCCAAATGTAGGAACACATTCTTCCCTGACTCAGACATTATTGTGTAGAATCTTAACACAGAGGTTAGTTTGCCATTTTATAATCTACAGTTAAAGAAAATATCCTGAAAGTAATTGAAATGTTATATGCTTAAGGGCTATTGCTCAAATGCTTTATGGCAATATATAACTGAAAAAGAATGCTCTCGCAAGGAGAAGTGATGGAGAAAGAGGTGGACCATTCTCTATGGGAAGAAAAGTATTATCCTGGTTTGTCAAAGACAATAATGTGATGCATAAACCACCATATAACAGGGAATTATTAACTATACACTAAACATAAATCCAATGGATTTTTTACTTCTAGCATTTACACAGTATATATTTTACCCAGCATATTTTGCAGTGTGCAGTTCAATGTATGATTTAAACACAAAGCCAGATTATTGCATTTTCTAAAGAAAAAAAGGCAAGACTCAATGCAATGATGCAATAGTGTTGCGGCTGGTTGAGCCAATCCCAAATCTCTAGATATAGCTCAGGTCCCTCTTCCAATGCAAGACTATGGGATCTTCAGTTGTCATCATAAAATCTGATCACTTATTAAATTAATATGTAAGTGACATTCGTTTAATTTCTGAAAAACAAACAGGATTACCAATATTATGCATATCCAGTTGAATAGACGGAAGTACAGTACTTCTCTGGTTTCATTACTGTAAGACAACCTGTGCTGATTTATATAGTGGTTCATTTTACTGTAAAAAATACTCAATTGTCCCTGACTGCGTGCCACATGAGCTGCACATGAGGGTAATATTAGCTCTCTGTCTGCCTTTTGTTAAATAAGAATTCTGCTGATTCAGTCAGAATACAAAGTGAAACATTCAATACCAGAAACACCTGACCTTCCAATGCAGTATGTGTAGAAAAAGTTGCATTATTACAAATGCCTGGAATTCTAGCTTCTTTTGCATACAAAGCTCAGACTCATGTGTACCTCATATATATGTTTGACCCAGGACCTACTCTGTTTCAGCCTGATAATGACCCTACCGAACACGGGAGTAGATACAGATGCCATTATGGAGTACCGCAGGCACACATGACATGTTATTTCGTTTTGGTGGACAGATCTGTGAAGCACAATCTTGTAGGGAAATGGCCTGAGACACACATGAGCAGGGTGGGAGAGACACGAGCTTTGAAGAGAGGATAGGGAATACATTAACTGCTCAGAGATTTGGGCTGAGCTGTGCTGAAAGAAAACAGCTTTGGAGTTTGGAAGAAAAAAAAAAGAAACAGAGTGGGATGAAAATGTGAAGGAATGTGTCAGGGGTTGATAAAAATGAGCCTTATCAAGGGTGCATTCCTCATCTGAGAGATAGAGGCAAGGGAAACATTAAGGAGCTAAAACAAGAATATTTGCAGCTAAATACCAACCAGCTGCTTTCCCTTTTAATTGTAACTCGTATTGGTTCACGGGTTGTAGTTAGATGTGTTTGCAAGTGTAACGGATTAGCTGATTGACAGCAAATATTGGCCTATCAGCAGGGGGTACTTTCCATATAAAGGCTGATTGGTTGTCACCCGGGATGTGTCACGTCCGTTTTCCCCGTCTGTTTGCTCGTGTCGAGCTCGATTGCTCGTGTCTGTGTCCTGTAGGTAAGCGCGCTGTTGTTATGGGTTATGATTTCTGGGAATTGTTGTGGTGTGCATAACGTGGAATCGTCTCTGTTAACAGTGCAGTTTAATGGGTTGCTGCTGTTTCCCATTCGCACTGTGTTGGATGTGCTGATTGTTCGCCTTGCAGGTATGTTTATTGTCAAGCGCTCGCTATATAGTGGTTATGGCCATGTGGGGTTAACACTCTTCTTACATACTAACTAGGCGTGATTCCCTGTATCCCATTTTGCTGTCGATGGGCATGACTGACCAATCTGTGACTATAAAGTATGCGATCTGACGTGATATTCTGAGGGTAAGTGTTAAAACGCAACCATGATTGGGATTGTGATAGTATGATGACTGGTAACATTTTCTTCTGTGTTTTAGGATCCTCCTTCTCGTTCGTATTCTCTCGCTCTCTGCCGTGATTCTGAGTTGCTGCTCACGCCGTTAAAGCGTTGCGGTTGGTACAGCCGCGCTGACGCGATCCTCATCATAGGGGATTTCTCTCGCTCTCTGCCGTGATTCTGAGTTGCTGCTCACGCCGTTAAAGCGTTGCGGTTGGTACAGCCGCGCTGACGCGATCCTCATCACAGGGGATTTATCTCGTTCTCTGCCGTGATTCGTGAGCGCTGCTCACACTGTTAAAGCGCTGCGTTTGACACAGCCGCGCTGACGCGATCATCAGGGGACTGCTCGTTTGATTTCTCATTCTCATTGTGACGTTTTAGTGCCCTGCTTCATATTGTCTTCTGTTTTTGTTCCTTTGATTTAACTCTTTTTCTTTCCTGGCTTATTGTAAGACCAACGAAGTGGTTATTGTAATGCACGTGATTTGAGATCCATGTAACGTCATCTCATTTGTACTCCTCTACTGAGTTGAAATTGCTTTGTAACAATCAAGACCAACTGATCCTTGCAGGTTATCATTTTTCCTTTTTTATTATTTTTGCTTTATTGGTAATGTTTTTATTACCATTTCTATATTCATTTGTATAGTTTCTGTTTGTTATTTTTCTACTGCAGGAGCTGGGGTCCCACAGCCGGAGTGCTCTTCCTCGTGGTGGTGGTTCTTCTTTATCGTGTGCAGTGTACACTTTGAGTGTGATAGGTGATTAGACTGCACGGGTGTGTGTGCGCGTGAACGTGTGCCTTGTAAAACCGAACTACAGTGATTCCTCTTCGTTGGGAGCCTCAGCCCTGCTGTCATTTGGTATTTTGCTTTACAGATATATATATCATTGCTATATTGTTTTGTGTGTTTCTTTGATCTGAAGTGGGGTTGTCAGTGTTTGCTGTGGGTTTTAGTGTCCAACATTTTTAAGCATTTTGTACTAATAAAAGTTTATATTTTGTACTATACTCACGTCTTTTGTCTACCTTTACGAGGGAACCGAACCTGTGTGCTTGACTCAGTATTTTGAGTATTTTCCCTGGGGTAGCTCCCAGGGTGGCGTAGTCGGATCTCTTTATTAATAAATCACTTGAGCTTGTCTCAATACTGCAACCACCCGCCACATTCTGGCGTAGTCGGCAGGGTGTTCCCTCTTGTGTAGTATAGAGACGTGGGTGTTTTTGTTGTGTTTGTTTTTTTTTCCTTTCTTTGTGTTTCTGTAGGAACCAAACGAGCAGACCGTGGCAGTCCCTTTTTGTGGTTGCTCTGCACAAGTCAATCTTGCGTTATATTTGTGGTAAGTGCTTGTGCAGTTACAGAAATGGAGGATGAATTGCGTGAGTTAAGAGATTTAGTAGCTCAACTAAAAGCTGATAATGAAAGGCTGCGGCAAGAGCCAGTGTCCGTTGCACAGCCGGGTCCATCTAATGTTGCTATTCCTGTGGCTGCGGATCCCCCACGTATTGGTGCTGGTGCGTCGGCCCCGGAGCGGTTTGTTTTCGTTCCCCGGGATCGTAAGTGCGCAAAGTTTAGTGGCCGGTCAGGCATTGGCATCAATGAGTGGGTGGAGGAGGCCCAGGCTTGTATGCGGCTTCGCCATCTGTCTACAGCGGATCAGGCATTTTTCTTGTTTGATCATCTGGAGGGAGAAGCGAGGGAGGAGATCCGTTACCGGTCTAGGGACGAGAGGGAGGATCCGGATCAAATTATTCAGGTATTGCGTGATTTGTATGGTTGCACGAAGTCTTATGTAGCGCTTCAGGAGTCGTTCTTTTCCAGAAGACAGCAGGAGGGGGAGACATTGGTGGAATTCTCCTTGGCCCTGATGAGTCTTCTGGAAAAAGTTAAAAGTCAGTCGCCTCATGGTATGCCTAATAGTGAAATTTTGCTAAGAGACCAGTTTGTTGAATATGTTAACGATTGCGCTCTTCGACGTGAACTTAAGCAACTAGTGCGTCGTCAACCCACTGCTACCTTGTTCGATATTCGCAGCGAAGCTCTTCGTTGGGAAAGAGAAGGCATGCCTGGTGGAATGCGTGGTCGAAGTCAGTCTGTCCCATCCGCTTATGGCATTCAATATGGGGTGCAGGGACATCAGCATCGTAATAGCAGCGGTTCAGCAGTGTCAGAAATAAGTGAACTACGGGATATGCTTAGAAAGCAGCAGCAACAATTGAACCAGTTAACTCAAGGTATGGCTCAGCTGCAGAATCCCCCGTTACGGTCGCGACCATTTAAGGCTAATTTAATTTGCAGAAGGTGTCAGCAACCTGGTCATTTTGCCAGGGATTGCGAGGGGGAGCGGATATTGGTTCCGCCATCAGCCCGTGTGAATTCTGCTTTAACGAGGGGTGGACAGTCATCGTCTATGCAGCCGTCGGAAAACTAGTTCCCACCGAGTCTCAGGGCCGCAACTTGGTTGGGAAAAAGATAGGCTCCGAAAATGTATCTGGTTCCGATTTTATGTCACGCTTTATGTCTACTTGCCCACAGCTCGTAGTATTGATGGGTGGGGTTCAGGTACCTTGCCTGGTGGACACCGGATCCATGGTGTCCACCCTTACTGAGAGTTGGTTTGTGGCTAATTTTGGGTTATGGGGTCAGGAACGGCTTAGATCGTGTCATTGGTTACAGCTTCGAGCTGCCAACGGCCTTTCAATTCCTTATATTGGTTATCTGGAATTGGATGTGGAGCTTTGTAGCCGAGTGGTTTTGGGCTGCGGTGTGCTGGTGGTCCGAGATCCTCCTGGTGGTGTGTGTGCAGCTGTTCCTGGGGTGTTGGGTATGAACATCCTTAGCCGCTGCTACCAGGAGCTCTTTGGCCAGCATGGCACAGCGCTTTTCAAGCTACCCGTAGTGTCCCAGGCCCCTAATTCGGTTCTTCAGGCTTTACAGTATTGCCATCAGGTTGACGTTCAGTCGGTTTCGGATTGTGGAGGGCGAGTTAAGGTGCGGGGACGTCGGGCGTGTCGCATCTCGGGTGGCACCATGAAATTTGTTGCAGCAACCTGTTCAATGACATATTCGAGCGTTACAGTACTGTTCGAACCACCGGCTTCTGGTCTACCGGCAGGTCTGCTGGCATCTCCTTCTCTCTTAAGAGTAGATGGTGGTACAGTCTATGTGCCCGTAGTAAACGTTGGTACTATAGATGTAGTGCTGTACGCTAGCACTGTTATTGGTACGGTGAATAAGGTGGATGTGATCAGTTTGCCCCCAGAGGTTACTGAAGTTAAGACTGTTACAGCCCAGGTGAGCACGCAGGTTGGGCAGGTTTCCCCCACTGTACAAGAACAGATAGCTCTGTTCGACTTATCAGTGCTGTCCGAAGAAGAACAGGGTAAGGTTAGGGCTCTACTGGAGAAGTATGTGCAGGTGTTCTCTATGAATGACGGGGATCTGGGTTGTACCAATTTGATATCCCATGAGATCCCCTTGTTGGATGACATCCCTGTCAGGCAGCGGTTCCGACGTATTCCTCCATCTGAGTACGAGGTGGTGAAGGCACATATCAATCAATTGTTGGAAACTCAGGTAATTAGAGAGAGCTGTAGTCCTTATGCGTCACCCATCGTCCTGGTCAAAAAGAAGGATGGTAGTCTGCGCATGTGTGTAGACTACCGCCGCTTAAATTCAAAGACTAGGAAGGATGCGTTCCCTCTACCACGTATTGAGGAGACTTTGGACTCGCTGGCTGGGGCCCGTTGGTTTTCTACCATGGACCTGGCCAGCGGGTACAACCAGGTACCTGTAGCTGAGAGGGATAAATCTAAAACTGCTTTTTGCACCCCTTTTGGCCTATTTGAGTGGAATAGGATGCCATTTGGGTTGTGCAATGCCCCAAGCACCTTCCAACGATTGATGGAGCGGTTATTCGGTGACCATCAGTGCCAGTCCCTCCTTTTATATCTTGATGATATTGTTGTCTTTTCCTCCTCGGTGGACCAGCATCTTGCTCGGATGGAGGTTGTCCTGAGCCGCCTGCAGGCTGAAGGATTGAAGGCCAAACTATCCAAGTGTGCCTTTTTCAAGAAAGAGGTACATTATTTGGGGCATGTCATCTCTTCAGAAGGAGTTTCTACTGATCCTGGGAAGGTAGAGGCAGTTGCACAATGGGCGTGTCCCACCAGTGTTGCAGAGTTGCGCTCATTTTTGGGATTTGCTAGTTATTACCGACGGTTTGTGGAGGGGTTCGCCAAGTTGGCTGCCCCCCTTCACAGGCTGGTGGCCCAGCTGGCAAGCCCAAAGCACCCGAAGCGGGGTGTTCAGGAGTTTGCTGAAGCTTGGTCTTCGGAATGTCAGTGTGGCTTTGAGGGATTGAAAGGTAAGTTGATCACAGCCCCCGTGCTTGCCTATGCCGACTTTTCACTGCCTTTCATTTTAGAGGTAGATGCCAGTCATGGAGGCCTAGGGGCAGTCCTTTCACAGGAGCACCAGGGCAAAGTGCGCCCTATAGCTTATGGCAGTCGCAGTCTTAGGCCCACTGAGCGCAATACATCAAACTACAGCTCAATGAAACTGGAGTTTTTGGCGCTCAAGTGGGCCATGACTGAAAAGTTTAGGGAGTACTTGCTGGGCCAAAAATGCGTGGTATTTACTGATAACAATCCCCTGAGCTACCTGACTTCTGCGAAATTGGGTGCCATGGAACAGCGCTGGGCTGCCCAATTAGCGTCCTTTGATTTTGAGATCAAGTATAGATCAGGGAGAAGCAATCGCAATGCTGACGCATTGTCGCGCCAAAACTTTCCGGAGTCGGGAGGGGCGCACCAGTGGTGTTCAGGTATGGCCGTTCCAGTGGCCTTGCAGCAAGCTGCCCAAGGTGGATTGGTGACCTCGGTTAACCAGGTTACCTCCTTTCCTTGTACTTCCATTATTGACATGGGTGCTCAGCAGGTAGCAGACCCAGTCATAGGAGAGTTGTTGGTGTTCTGGAGGCGCAAGTTGCCCCCGACTCCTGACGAGCGTAAGAAACTCTCCAGGTTGTCCATTATTCTGCTCCGGCAATGGGACCGCCTGGTGGAGACTGATGGAGTGCTCTACCGGCATGTGTTTCGTTCAGATGGGGGGGAGGAAATCTTCCAGGTGTTATTGCCGGCAAGTATGAAATGCGATGTCTTGACCCAGCTTCACCAACAGCATGGGCACCAGGGGGTAGAGCGTACATTCCAGATAGTGCGCCAGCGATGCTACTGGCCTGGTATGTCGGCAGATATTGCCCGCTGGTGCCAGGAGTGTGAACGGTGCCAGTGTGCTAAAGGTGTCCCATCTGCCCCTGGTAGTTTTATGGGGCACTTGTTGGCTGCTCGGCCTAACGACATTGTGGCCATAGATTTTACAGTGTTGGAGCCTTCGAGGTCTGGCCTTGAGAATGTACTGGTCATGACTGATATTTTCACAAAATATACCTTGGCAGTACCTACTAGAGACCAACGGGCAGAGACTGTAGCCCAGGTTCTGGTAGTAGAGTGGTTTTGTAAATTCGGAGTGCCGGGTCGCATCCACTCCGACCAGGGTCGGAATTTTGAATCCGTCCTCATTCAACAGCTTTGTGGTCTGTATGGAGTTGAGAAATCACGTACCACACCATATCACCCGGCTGGAAATGGGCAGTGCGAACGTTTCAACAGAACGTTGCATGATCTGTTGCGCACTTTGCCGCCCTCCAAAAAGGGTGATTGGCCGTTTTGTCTTCCTCAGGTTCTCTTCGCATACAATACTACTCCTCATCAGGCAACCGGGGAGTCCCCATTCCTGTTAATGTTTGGACAGGAACCCAGACTCCCTGTTGACTTTCTACTAGGCAGAGTCCAAGAGCCATTGGCTGGCGGTGTTAATAGGTGGATTCTGGAGCAGCAGGATCGGTTGCAAGTGGCGTTTAAGGGTGCTGGTGAACGGATGGGTGCTGCAGCCGGTCGGCGAAAGGCCCGGCATGACCTGCAGGTGAAGGAAGCACCACTGAAGGAGGGTCAGCTGGTATACCTCCGCAATCACAGTGTGAGGGGTAGATGTAAAATCCAGGACCTGTGGAGCTCAGTGGTGTACCAGGTAATGAGGGCACCTAAAGCAGGTGGGGCAGTATATACCATTGCTCCCATTACAGATCTGGGAAAAGTCAAGAATGTGCACCGATCTTTGCTAAAGGCTCAGATCTACCAGGACCTGCCGATTGCGTTGTCTGATAGTTCGGAGAGTCCAGTGGCTGAGTCTGTGCATTCCCTGGAAGAGGGGTGTGATGAGGATCTGTTTGTCCTGGTGACCGAGACACCACAAGGTAGAGGTAGGGCGAGGTTACAGGACATTGTTCCTTCCCCCCCTCAGACATCTGGTACTCTGCAAAATGTGGAGACCTACGGGGTAACAGAGGGTACTATGGTTGAGATGGGTTTACCATCATTGGTAGTGCCTTCTAACTCACTAGAGGATGGTGAGGGTATGGTGAGAAGGACTGGGCGGAGAAATGCAGGTCAACACTCTAATAGGCATCACCTTCCTCGGACAGTGGGTACTGGTTCAGTGTCCCGAATAGTGAGTAGTATGGATGGTACCCTGTTTCGGCCTTGGAACTGAGAGTTTCTGGGTGGGAGTTTGTCTGGTTCACCGTCGGGGCGACGTTGCAGAAACTGGTGGTGGAATGTAACGGATTAGCTGATTGACAGCAAATATTGGCCTATCAGCAGGGGGTACTTTCCATATAAAGGCTGATTGGTTGTCACCCGGGATGTGTCACGTCCGTTTTCCCCGTCTGTTTGCTCGTGTCGAGCTCGATTGCTCGTGTCTGTGTCCTGTAGGTAAGCGCGCTGTTGTTATGGGTTATGATTTCTGGGAATTGTTGTGGTGTGCATAACGTGGAATCGTCTCTGTTAACAGTGCAGTTTAATGGGTTGCTGCTGTTTCCCATTCGCACTGTGTTGGATGTGCTGATTGTTCGCCTTGCAGGTATGTTTATTGTCAAGCGCTCGCTATATAGTGGTTATGGCCATGTGGGGTTAACACTCTTCTTACATACTAACTAGGCGTGATTCCCTGTATCCCATTTTGCTGTCGATGGGCATGACTGACCAATCTGTGACTATAAAGTATGCGATCTGACGTGATATTCTGAGGGTAAGTGTTAAAACGCAACCATGATTGGGATTGTGATAGTATGATGACTGGTAACATTTTCTTCTGTGTTTTAGGATCCTCCTTCTCGTTCGTATTCTCTCGCTCTCTGCCGTGATTCTGAGTTGCTGCTCACGCCGTTAAAGCGTTGCGGTTGGTACAGCCGCGCTGACGCGATCCTCATCATAGGGGATTTCTCTCGCTCTCTGCCGTGATTCTGAGTTGCTGCTCACGCCGTTAAAGCGTTGCGGTTGGTACAGCCGCGCTGACGCGATCCTCATCACAGGGGATTTATCTCGTTCTCTGCCGTGATTCGTGAGCGCTGCTCACACTGTTAAAGCGCTGCGTTTGACACAGCCGCGCTGACGCGATCATCAGGGGACTGCTCGTTTGATTTCTCATTCTCATTGTGACGTTTTAGTGCCCTGCTTCATATTGTCTTCTGTTTTTGTTCCTTTGATTTAACTCTTTTTCTTTCCTGGCTTATTGTAAGACCAACGAAGTGGTTATTGTAATGCACGTGATTTGAGATCCATGTAACGTCATCTCATTTGTACTCCTCTACTGAGTTGAAATTGCTTTGTAACAATCAAGACCAACTGATCCTTGCAGGTTATCATTTTTCCTTTTTTATTATTTTTGCTTTATTGGTAATGTTTTTATTACCATTTCTATATTCATTTGTATAGTTTCTGTTTGTTATTTTTCTACTGCAGGAGCTGGGGTCCCACAGCCGGAGTGCTCTTCCTCGTGGTGGTGGTTCTTCTTTATCGTGTGCAGTGTACACTTTGAGTGTGATAGGTGATTAGACTGCACGGGTGTGTGTGCGCGTGAACGTGTGCCTTGTAAAACCGAACTACAGTGATTCCTCTTCGTTGGGAGCCTCAGCCCTGCTGTCATTTGGTATTTTGCTTTACAGATATATATATCATTGCTATATTGTTTTGTGTGTTTCTTTGATCTGAAGTGGGGTTGTCAGTGTTTGCTGTGGGTTTTAGTGTCCAACATTTTTAAGCATTTTGTACTAATAAAAGTTTATATTTTGTACTATACTCACGTCTTTTGTCTACCTTTACGAGGGAACCGAACCTGTGTGCTTGACTCAGTATTTTGAGTATTTTCCCTGGGGTAGCTCCCAGGGTGGCGTAGTCGGATCTCTTTATTAATAAATCACTTGAGCTTGTCTCAATACTGCAACCACCCGCCACACAAGGATCAGTAACTATTCCTCATTTTAGGATGATAGATTTAAACAACCCGTAAAGTCATGTTGGCCAATCAGAAGCTTGATTAAAAGGTTATTACCGGTGTTGTCATAAGCAGTGACTTGCATTCTGATGCATCTGTTCTGCAATATAATAAGAAAACTGTGCATGTATCTGTTTACATGTTATAAGCCCCGTTAGCACATTTATTAGCAGCAATATTTTGGCTATGTCCGCCATTGCACAGACTCGCCTCATGTAAACAAGGGAGATAGCGGCGCACAATCTGACGTCAAACAAAAAGATAACAGCGCGCACTCTGACGTCACAAGCCAAAATCTCCTGTTTCCCCGGCTAAATGACTACACTGCAACCGAGTTTCTGAAAATCCTGGCGAGTTTTCAAAAAGGTTCGGTTTCAGTGACCTGATACTGCGTTTGCATGTGGACGAACAGCCAAACCGCATAGAAAAAGATGCGGTTTTGAAAACACCTGTGTTCGTGTGGACAGGGCCTTAAAAGGAGAGCCATTGGTGGCTGACTTGAAGCAGTGCATGCCGGTTAGAAATGTTGTCTGACTTGAGGCAGCACAGACGCCACGCGACATATGGCATCAAGTAGCGTGAGAGCGATTCGAGAGCAGCCGGCTGATTCATTCTGTGTACCTTCTCCAGAGCGGCTGCACGAGCTCAGATGACGACACAGCTGTTTCACGATTGGTCGGTTTCACCACATGACAACGATCACGTGTGTTGTGTGTTTATTCTCACACCTTCAGTTCCACTAATGCCTGTTTTTTAAAACAGTAAAATACATTTTTATGTAGTCGCAATGGTATATTGTGTCATGTTTATCAAAATAAAACTGATAAAAAAGACATAGACCCCACTTCATTGATAGTATAGGCTTATGTAGAACTTTATTCTTGTTCAAACAGACGCTGTATTAAAGTATTGAATAAAAATGTCTCTGAAACATCTGTGTATTTGGCAAATATTGCATTTATTTCACTTCATCTGTGGTAAAATAAGCAAACACTACATGAGCAGTCACTAAGGGAAACAGAAAGTGTCCGACTTCACGTCTCCGTTTTCAGCTCCTCCCAGCGTCATCTCTAGCCGATCGGTTACATCCAGCCGCAGCTGATGTCGAACACAAAAAACGTAAAACTTTTTATGCGTTTTGGCCGTTCGTTTACATTACAACAGCGATTTGATGTCATGCACATGCGTATTAGGTGTTTCATCGCCTTCTAATGGCCTGGCAGCAGAATACATATATTTTAGTCGTTTTTTCCCGGATCCATGTGAATGGGGATTGTTTTGACAAATGTGTCGTCTGTACATGGAAAACTCAAAGGAAAAACGTTTCCGTTTTAAGCATATTGTTGTCGTGTAAACATACCCTAAGTTGTTAATTAGTCCTGTCATTCTCTGTCGCCTGTCAGTTTGTCTCCATGGTTTCTAATGGATTGTGTTAGTTCTGTTCAGGTGTGTCTTGTTAATCAGCGCCTCAGTTCTCAGTCTATTTAAGCCCTCAGTTTCAGTTAGGTTTTGTTTAGCATTGTTTGTCATGCGAGTTAAGTTGTTTGTGTTTCTGTCTCCTTTGTAGACCTGTGAATTTCCAACGCATTCTCATCCTAGGGCGTCATATACTGACACTTTATGATGTTTTATTAACAAGGTTCGGGAGGAACACGTTCTAATGATCAAGCAATCAAGTAACTCCAACCAGCTGTCATCAATCAGTAATCAACAGATCCACTCAATCAGCATGAGTAAAGCCTATAAATATTCACAGTCAACTCACCCTTATTCCTCGACAGTTTTCAGCATCCCTCCACCACCCCATCTCCTCACACTTGCATGGCTATCTTCCTAACCAGAGACGGGGGGAGTACTCTGGGTTCGGGCCCAATTTCCGAGCTCGGAGTCCTCCCCCCGGACAGCACGCCAAATACGCATAAACCTTTACTCTCTGATCATTCGTAAGTGTGAACTCGTGAATGACATTTCGTCTACATCCAACGCACATGGCACCCTTTAGCGTCAATATGACACGCACAGAGCTTTGTTCAGTTATGGTTGGGTTTAGGTCAGGGTTGGGTTTAGGTCAGGGTTAGGTTTAGACCGCTAGGAGGCGCCTTCTGGCCCATATCTATCTGCGTCTCACATTGACGCTAAAGGGTGCCATGTGCGTTGGATGTAGACGATATGTCAAAAGCGTCAGTATATGACGCCTTGGGATGAGATCGGGCTGGAATTTCCTATTAAAGACTGTTCAATGATTCCTCGTCTTCATGGGCATATGACTACAGCCAACCGTGACACCGTATCTAGAGACCAGAATATCTTGCGGAATGACTCTTGTGGAAAATTGCCACCTTTGACTTGGGCCAGTAAGCATACATCTTGCAAACAATCACAACACCCTTGCAACTAATAAGAACATCCTAGCAATGATCAACCACCCAGGGGTGTGTTTCCCAAAAGCATTGTAATCCAACTATGGCTGTAAGTTCTGTCGTTATCAACATAGTTCAATGATTAAATGTTTCCCAAAAACATACTGTAGTTAAAATGAACACTGGCAGCATCGCAAACTTGTGTGGTCAAAAATACAGCTCTTGACATATTATAAATTAGATGCATAGTTTTTTGTAAGAATAACATATGGACTTGTGAAATAGATAATGCTCAATAGGCACAATAAGCATGCAGTACATTCTTTCATTCCATATACATTTATACAATAGTTACTTTTCGTCTTCGAATCTAATTGGCTAAGAGTTGATCAGCACCGTGCAATATTCCACCAGTATCAGCACGATGACACCGTTTGTATCACTCCTCTTTGTCTTTATGCGTTCTAGACAGGCAGCATTTCTCCCAGCAAACGGCAATACCGTGCAACAATGGCCGCCCCCTTTTTTCAGCAACGTTGGTTCCAGAAGTATTTTTTACATAAAAATTTTTTTTTTACGATAGGGATTTAAAAGAAGTCTTCATTATAGTGTTATTAGCCATGAACCAAGCCAACCAGCCACAAGGTGAATCATGACATTACAAACTTTGATTTGAAGCAAACAAGTATTTAAAAATTAGACAAAAATACAAAGGTACAAGACGGTGTACTTAATGGCTTAACTACAATCCCATGAAGCATTGATAACAGTATATATATATATGTTATAGCATGTCATTCAGGAAATTATTGTATTTATAGTATATGGAATGAAACTTGAATATATGGAATGCAGCTCTGAATAAATGAAATGAAACTTTGCATACTGTATATGGAATGAAAGTGTGAATATATGGAATGAAACTTGAATATAGAGAATGAGAGTGAATATATGGAATGAAACTCTAAATACTATATATAGAATGAAACTTGAGAGTAAAGTGTGAATATATGGAATGAAACTCTGAATATATATAATGAAAGGGCAAATTTGACAGTACTTAATGAATAATGTATAGCTAGTTATATCCTTGTTATCAGAGTGATGTTCCATGACTTCTGAATTCCATGACTTTAAAAATGGCATTCCCTGAAATTTTTCAATCCTTTGTTGAACTAGAAAACTTTTTTGCAACAGCTGGTCATACTCCAAACAACACAGACAATTTGGAGTCTACATCCCATCATCTTGAGGATCATATTTTCATTATTGCAACATTCTAAATGCTTATGAGTAATCGAAATGTTGCTGAAAACATTATGCATCAAATTAATTTATTAATCTCTTAGGGAGATGTTGGCTGAAATAGCACTCCGCGTAGAAGCTGATATACAAGAGCATGGAATGCACATTTGGAGTGCTTGTAGAATGGTGCTTCTATGGGTGCTTCTGTGAGGTGGAAGGCATGATTCTTTCTGTATTGATGTTTGCCTGATAAGCAGGAACTCCCAGGCATGTGAGGTTCACGGCATTCAGTCTTCCGCAATGAAATAGTGAATTAATTTCTTCATTAGTAGAACTATACTGAATACGGTTACCAGTATTTTTTTCCAGTACATGCATTACTGTAGCTCATCATTACTTAGGATTGCTGCTACTTTGCTAGTCCCATTCCATATATTCAGAGTCCAATTCAATATATTTAGAGTCCCATTCCATGTACTCAGAGTTTCATTCAATATGTTCAGTCCAATTCAATATATTCAGAGTCCCATTCCACACTGTAAAACCCAACAAGTTAAGCTAACTCATTTAATTTGAGGAAACTTATTACCTCAATTTAATTAAGTTAACAAAAAACAATAGTTATGAGTACTCTGAACTTATTTTAATCGAGTCCACTAAACAATGATATTTTTTAATACGCAATTAAACTTTACACTGCATTTAAATACTTTATATAGCTGAAACCTCACTATATTGAGTAAAAAAATTGAAAAGACTAACTTTAAATGAACTCAGCACTTGCAGTTCCTGCTAGCTCGCAATATCATATACAAACTCAAATCCAATGAGTTAAGCTAACTCATTACATTTGAGGAAACTTATTACCTCAATTTAATTAAGTTTATAAAAAACAATAGTTATGAGTACTCTGAACTTATCTCAGTTGAGTTAAATAAAAGTATACATTGCAGTCAAGAAATTAAGTGATTAATTAATTGATGAATTAAGCGATTAGTGAGCATTAATTATGAACACCTGCTGTTAACAAGCAGAATCACTGAAGGAAAAAGAAACACAATAACTACAACTGACTTCCAACCACAGCCTTAGATGAAATCAACTTAAGATCAAATATGTTTAAATCTCTCAAGTTCTCAGCAGAAGAGGATTATGACCCATGATTATCCAATTAAATCTGTGGGCAAAGAGACACTTTACGTGGCTTTTCAGTCTGGAAATTCATGTTCAGTCTGTCCAACGTAACGCTGAGGTCACCTGTCAAACCACTACACAAACAACATTAGCAGCTTCACTAATTACTAACCAGTTTTACTTTTGTCATGCATCTACAGAAGTTGTTATTGAGAATGAACAGAGGTTTAGATGATGATGATTTATTGAGTTTCATTTAAAGACACCATGCTAGTGGTCAGTGTTTGCTTTAGTTGGGCTCTTGACCCTTGACTTTATAACACCAGATTTTCTTCTGGCTGCTGTAACTGAGTGTTTATATAACACATTTGTTATGGCACATAAGCCAAAAGAAAATAAAAACATGTTATTGCGTTTAGATGATGCAAATCAACATTTAATGACTTGATTTTCTGATCTTTTCCAGAGCCTAATCTCTGTGTAAACAGGTGATATGTTACTTGTATTGTTTGTTATAACAGAACTCTGATTTTACTGTAAGGTCCATTGAAGTGACAATATGATTTTTAAAACCTCTATGGTTTCATACTGACTTACACAGACATCAAGAATGAGCATATGAATCTCAACAACGGTGACCAATAAAAAAATATTCATGCCGCAATGTGTGCTGGGAGCAATGGATACATTTTATATTATGCTAGTACCCAGCATGCATTGCAACATGAATAGTTTTTAATGGTCACCATTGTTGAGGTTCATATGCTGAATCTTGATGTCTGTGTGAGTCTTTGAAATACAATACATTTTTTGTGAAACTTTTTGTGCACATTCATTTTGTAATATTATTCATATTGTCTGATGAACATAGAATTGCTGGCGCTTATGCTGTTGAAACACAGTTTTGAAAAAAAATGATTAATATGTTGCCCTTTTTATCAGGGATTAGACTCTGAATAAGATCAGTGAATCAAGTCACAAAATGATCTATTGTCATCATCAGTCCTCAACCATTTATACACAATCAACAATTTTCCATGACTTTTGTACCATTATAAATGTGTTATATAAACACACAATATAGCAGCCAAAGAAAACCTTATGTGGAAAAAGTCAAGGGTCAAGAGCCCAACTAAAGCAAACGCTGATCTCCATCATGGTGACCTTAAACGAAACAAATCATCAACATCTAAACCTCTGTTAATTATAATAATAACTGTATAATAATAATAATTCAAACTGGTTAATAATAAGTGAAGCTGGTAATGCTGTTTGTGTACTGGTGTAATCCTCCTCTTTTATCTTCAGTTGATTTCATCTAAGGATGTGGCTGGAAGTCAGTTGTAGTTCTTGTGTTTCTCTTTCCTTCAGTGATTCGGCTTGTTAACAGCAGGTGTTTATCACTAATCCTCAATCATCACTTAACTATACAATTATTATTCAATTATCATTCTGGGATATAGAAATGTTCTATAACTCATTCAGTTTGAGTTCAATTTCAGTCATTCAAGTTTCAATAATATTTGAGTGCAGTGAACTCAATTTGATTTAGTACATATTACTGTTAGGTTTTACAGTGCATGTACTCAGAGTTTCATTCAATATGTTCAGTCCGATTCAATATATTCAGAGTTTCATTCAATATGTTCAGTCCGATTCAATATATTCAGAGTCCCATTCCATATATTCAGAGTCCAATTCAATATAGTCCCATTCAATATATTCAGAGTCCCATTCCATGTACTCAGAGTTTCATTCAATATGTTCAGTCCGATTCAATATATTCAGAGTTTCATTCAATATGTTCAGTCCGATTCAATATATTCAGAGTTTCATTCAATATATTCAGTCCAATTCAATATATTCAGAGTCCCATTCCATATATTCAGAGTCCAATTCAATATAGTCCCATTCAATATATTCAGAGTCTCATTCAATATAGTGCCTATTTTACAACCTGTTTAGATGCTTTTGCAGATGCCAGCTCCAGGCCGTCAGCGGCCATATACTGTATAGAGAACAGCGTCATCTCGGCCAGTCCTTCGGGAATTTGCTGGCTCTTATGTAGATGGTTTAAACATGAGGGGTAATTAATTTGGGGTATACCAAACGGGCAAACTCTACTCTACTCAACTCTACATAATACAGTAAGCTGCAATGAAACTCAACGCTCCTTCGTTACTAGTTCTAAAGTGACGTTTTAGAATTAGTACGGAGGCTTGGGCTCAACTGTCAAACTGTCAATTTGAGATTTAAATCCATGGGGGAAGTAGTTCTGCACCAAAGAGTTCTTTTTAAGACACTCCGTTGTTGTTTATTTATTTACTCCCTTGTGCTGTAGAACTGTTGTATAAACGCAATATCACACTTGTTAAGCTGTATACAGCCATATTGCACTGCTACTTGTACACTGCTACTAAATACTAAAAACTTACGAATTTTGAGAGGCCAACTCGATTAAGTCATTCGCAGTGCTTCATGGAGGTGGGCAGAGCAAAAGAGCTATTTTGGCAGGCCTTTCTTGTTGCGACCTGGCAAGCTTAGCATGCACAAAGAGCACTCGCATAATCTTCAGAAAATGTGAGGAGCTGATTCCACAAAGGTTTCCCATTATGATATGAATGTTTCCTCAAAGTTACAAGCATCAAAGAAATGTTCACAAGTAAAACAGCACAGAGACACGAATGGACATCTTACACCAGACGTTCCAGGACACATTTTTGGATGACATGGGTTAATTCTGTGCTGAGAAGAAACAATCATTTTTGGTGTAGAATGTTTGTGTTGCGATGTTCCACTCCTGAAATAAAACAGTCTCTGTTGTAACAACTAAGACAAATCAGACACACAATTATTAATATTACATTTAAGAAATAATTCTTAAAACTCTTTACCCAACAAACAAACTGTGTGTAAAGGTTGTGGATGACCACAGAATGGCAGTTTACTCTGAGATGGAGGACAATGCCTCTGGTTACCATGTCAAGCAATGACAAATCATCTGAAAAGAATGTGGAAGTTGGTCACATGCGAAAGCAAAGACCATAAAAAAGACACATAAAGCCCGTAAAGAATTTTCTTCATTAATTTATATAAAAACTGTTAAATTAACATGCATATCCCCAGGACATTGTATTTTGCAAATGACCTTTTTTCTTGCATTGCATTTTGTTTTAGGCATACCTGATTGAACCTAGATACAGTAACATTATTGGTATCATGCTTCCTATCAAATTAATCATTGTGTGACGCCCTCCACATTAGTGTATATTATATCATTATAGCATGCATTATATGCTTTTTAGAATACTAAAGGGTTAGGGACATAAAGGGACACAAACTGCCAGCTTACTCCAATCATGCAAATGAGTCAGCTTCCAAATAAATGTACTTTTCCCGCTTGAAATGTGCACCTTTTTTATTGGTCAAGTCAAACCTAACCTCTGTGGAAATTAAAGAGCACCTGCACAGTTCCCCTCCCTGTCTTCTGTGTGTCTTCTGTATGCTGTTCGTGTGGGACCTCACTTGGTTCAGGATGCCTCAACACATCAAGCCATGTGCAACCTCCCTGGTCGGGAGAGCGGACTCTCCCAACAGTAACAGAGTCAGACTATCACTGAAATTTCAACATCCTTCACTCAACCCTGAAGAATTGCAACTTCACTTCATTGAACTGCTGAACCATCAGGACTGTCTCCTGAAACTGCATATCCAGATGCTCGTTCAACTGCTAAGGGCATTGCAAATATCACACAATTAACTAACTAAACAGAGGTTTAGTATAAGTGGTAGACCCATTGTTAACAAGGTGCTTTAAACTAAGAAACTGATGGTTCTGCTCAGATGGTTAAATTACTATTTTCCATAGCTCCCTTCCCTGTTTCTGTTTCCGGTTTCATTCACTTTCACTTTTCATTTCCCCCATGTATGCAAGATTGCGTGTATGTGTTTGTTTATATGAGTTATTATTAATTATTCATATTTCCCTTTTGAGGTAATTTACTACACTGTGCTTCATTCTCTTGTCTTGCTTGTCTGTGTAAGAGCACCATTTCTTTGAAAACAGTCTATAGCTTGATTCTTGTGTGCATAATTGTACAATCCTTCCCAGCTTTTCCTTCTAGAAGCTGTTTTACACACAAAAGGCTAAGAACTATCATCTGGCTTTCACTACACTCCACTTCTTTTCCCAGTCATGTGAAGTTGAAACGTCTGTGCACTCAGTAAGAGGCCAGATAAGCCTTCCCATCAGCCCTCTCACCCCCCTTACTCATGTTGGGGAAGATTTTGTTGATGCAAAGTCAGAGCTCCCCATGGCACTTCCACACTGGCACATTTCAAGCCCTGTCCTCGGGCAAAATATCAGTGACATTCTGCATTCATGCAGCGTTTGTTTTGTGGGTCCAAAACAGAAGGGCAAACATGTTCATGTGCAAGCACTTTGTTGATGGCGTATTTCTGAATTTACTGCAATGCAAATTTGACATGAGACATAATTGCTCAGCTGAGCTGGGACTCAGCTTATTTCCACGGAGGCATGACACAACAGGAAATCACACACAGAGAAGGAAAAAAAATATCCTAGACTTTACTTCCTGTAAGCAATATGTATGGCAGAGTTCCAGATAACCCACAGAACCTGCCAGCAAATAAATGCAACACATTCATATGAAGACATTTTCACATTCGTACACTCACAGTACTCAATAGCAATCCTATTGGGTTTATTATGGCAGTGTTTGAATGAATACTCCCTAAATTCTAAACTAAAATAATAAATAAATCTTGAACTCGTAAATTGTTTTAAACTTCATGGCAGGCATGTTTTTCCTCAGTATTCACATACTAATTGCAGGGAAAATCCAATGCAAACTGGTTGTTTTTCTCAAAGGGTTTAATAGTGGGAAACCAAGTGTGGCTGTGTGAGTGGGGGCAGATGCGGTGGGTGTGGTATCAGTTTGTTTTAAATAAACCTGAAAATAAAATATTAAAACAAGGAAAATAAAGTGACCACGATGATGCAATAACTGCAAGGGGGAGTGACGTACTTGCCCTGTTCGAATATTGTGAAGGACGGGGAGTGCAGGAAGATTTTTTTGTCTTTGGAATAACATGCACTGATGAATCCTGCACAACATTTAAAAGCAAAAATGTTGCTGGAGCGAGTGAATTTGTAATCCTTAAGAATATAAATCCTTTTGAATACCGAATCAGTTGTATTAAATAAGGAAGACTTACAAAGTATGCAGTGACATGGGCCCCCGGGATCAAACAAGATTTAACCTATAATTTATTTACCCATTCTGCTCCTCTAGCACAATAGTAAAGCTGCAAGTTGTCATATATATACATGTACATGCATATATATATCATATAAAGGCCTACTATAGGATATATATATATAATACGCTCTAAACCATAAGGGGCTGTGTGATAAACTTATATATGGGCTTAATATTTAATCTCATTGCACCTGTGGACATACATAAATATGCTCTAACATCCAGAATTGTCAAAATTATTAGAAGTTATTTCTCATAAATGGCCCTGAGGGACTGATAAAGTGCTTTGTAGAGCCAGTAAACTGACTCACAGAATTCAGGCTGTTTGTATCAGCATATTGCTAAAGGAGATCTTATGTAACTCAAGCCAGCAAGCTTAAAGATGCAAATTGCTGTAACTTGCAAGATAATGTTATCCCAAGGTTATCCCAACAAATAAAGGTTTTCCATGTTCATACAACTCACGAGAGGCAGGTGGTTGACTTCTGAAATTAGGTAAAGTCGCATTTACTGTAGTTTTTAGTCGAATGGAATTTCATACTCCATTTGATGTTTATAAATGTAATGCTTTTTGAGTGTGTTAAGCCCAATGTATACTTTTTTTTTTGCATGTACTCTAGAGAATGCATACAATGCATGTGACAAACATTTCTTTATTATCTTAGAGTATGTACTGTGTGTGCACATCCTGATTTGTCTAACCACACATACTATGTATAATCGACTCACACATTCACTTTGAATTTGATTGGCCTCCTGACTCAGCCAAGACTCAGTGACCTTCTTGTTGTGAGGCGACAGTGTTACCCACTGAGGCACCATGCTGCCCCAAAAATGAACTATTTGTTCTTCACAAACTACGGTATTTGATCTCATATTTTGTTTTTGTTTTCTCATCCATATTTTCACTGCTTCCCTTGCCTCCGGAGATAATGACTTAGCCCTATATACTGAAAAGACAACACATTCTTAAGTCTGCCCAGTCATGTCAATTCTGTTTGCTCTGCCATGATAACTGATTTTATGAAGACACAGATGATGCGATCAAAAAGAAGATGGAACAGCATTGGATATGTTAGTCCAAGATGCAGACTGAAATTATAAGAAAGAAAACAGAAGGTGCAGGGATGTGTGTATTTGGTAGTTCCTATAGAGTGCAATGGATGTATTTAGGGCATCTTTTAGTGGTCATAGGGGGAGAGATAATGAGTATGGTTACCCCACACTGCTATAACATCTGCTGCTTAATAAACATCCTACACAACAGCTTTTGAGTGTGGTGGCTTTAAAACAAAGTTCCCTGTTAAAATGTCCAGTCATGGCAGCGCTATATAATATATTAATAGGTTGACTTTACATGCATGGTTGCTCTAGGTTTGTAAGGAAGATTAAGGTAAAATGTTGTAGCTTGTGAAGTATGTGGAAATTGAAAAACAGTATCGCTCAGTAGAAACAGTAGAAACTCTTTATTGTCCTGGAAACTGCAGAGGTAAGTTTTATATAACTCATAATACTTCTTCAGGTATTGCTGTCTGACATCATCCCATCCCACAATCCTGCATAACTGAGCTGAGTTTGGCATTTATCACCAGAGTTCTGAAGCTCAAAGCCGTAAATGGCGGAAGACAGGCTCAGTTCCCCTCCAGAGAATCACTGACTCACCCTGCGTCGCAAGGTGAAAAAAAGCCAAATTCAGCAGAGACTGCTGTTGAACAGAAGCTGAAAGCGCTAAGTGACTGTTACTATGAACACATAGGCTACACACAACTGTCTGAAACCATCAGTCATCCCTGAGAATTCACAGCTTCAAACAGACATTTCCTCTTATTAAAATAATAGTTTTATAGGTAACAACACAGCCACAATATTTACTAGATTTTTTGTTTACATTTTCTGAAGCAACTCAGCTTAGGTCCCTCCTTGAGTGCAATCAACTGAACTTGTTAGACATTGTGTGGGTCACTGCATTTGTGTTTTTGTTTTTTGAGCTGGAAGGCCTGGTTCAAGGTCTTGTGTATCTCCACCCGCTCATTAACCACTGATGGAGTCCTCATGACAGTAACACAGAGAATCACTTTGCATTTGGCAACTAAGAGTCGCTCTAGAGAAGATTCCATTAATTATACAGTGAAATCATGTGCCAGTACTACTGAGCAGAAAAAAAAACATCAACCCTTTTAAGGAACTGATGAAAGTATTTGGATTAAACACATGAGGTCATGTGTTTAGGTCTCGACAGGACAGATCGAGCATCTCTCCTCACCGGCCGAAAGAGATTACTCATTAATGTATCAGCAGTTCTAGCTCATATGCTGTCCCAGCATGCAAGTCATGAGAGGAGAAATGCACTATTGAATATACTGGTAAAAAACGCTCTGCTTAAGAGCCCAGGGGAAAAGACCGTAAGAAGTAGGGGTGTGACGAGACACTCATCTCACGGGACGAGACACGGGATTGGGTTCACGAGGACGAGACGAGACAAGTTTTTTTGCATAATATTTTATAGAAATCCTCAATGACAAAATTTCAGGACTGGAAAAATAGTCTAGGTGCATTTTGAAATGTTTTAACTAATAATCTTGTAATTAATGTAATTTCAGTTCACCTTTATATGAGTATAAATTATCAAATGCATTGAAAGACAACAATATACAAGCACTATAAAAGGATTTGCCACAAACTCAACTGAAGGAGAAAACAAACTGTTTTGTACTGCTTGTATCCAAAGCAACTAACACTATGGTATTACGGAGGCAACCATCCCTTGAGTAACCTAAGGCATCTAGTTAAAGGGTCATGAAACCCTGAACCAAATTTTCTGAGATTTTAACAGAGGTATGTGTGTTGAACACCATTGAAGACAATATTAGTATCTGTTAGATTTAATAGTAGGGGGAAAATGATTTAATCTTAGTTTTTTTCCGCTATTTTCGTCTTCCGGGTTTAAAATCTTCATCGTGCAGAGCACTTGTAGTGCTTTGATGACTCATCGGTGTCTCATAATTATTAATGAGACTGAGTTTTCATATCCTATGAGAAGACACTGTCTCTTAATTATTCATGAGACCACGTGGATCTTTCCAACGACAGACATGTCAAACTGTGATATCGCGTAATAGGTGAGAGAGGCAATCACAGGACGCGAGTATTTGTTTTCGTGGTGCAAAAGTTCCAGTGCGTTGCATATGCGATGCTGCCAGGGCTAGACTCTGGCTCCGGGCGGTTGGTTGGCCATCAACCACGGACACATCTAAACACATCTATCAATAAACAGAGCAATTCCAAGAGGGTCCTCACACCATCGGTGCTTGGGCCCTAACTATGTGTGTGTGTAGCAAGCATTTTTATCGAGAGAGCTTTGAGAACTGGAGAATGGTGGACTTCCGCCTTGTTCACCAATGCAGGTTGCGTCTTGCGAGTGATGCGGTACCGATGACTTTTCTATCCCTCAGAGCAGGTGTGTGTGTGTGTGTGTGTGTGTGTGTGTGTGTGTGTGTGTGTGTGTGTGTGTGTCTGAAATGTAACCCTGACCGTTTTATTTGCCAAATTTCGATGTCACTGTCCATCTTTATTATGGGGTTCAGGGGGGCGCGTAGATTAAGGCTATGTACGGAACAGGTTTTTTTTAAGCGGAAAATTTATTATTTTTAAATATAGGCTTATGCATTTTTAGTGTGTATATAAACAAATATATATAATAATGACATTATAATTATACATGTACATTCATATGTTTTGAATAGAATTACGATTACTGTAGGCTAATATATGTAGCAGGGCATTCAGCCATTAACTTTGCCAGCTATAAAAAATCCAGCATTTCCTCACGTTTTACCACTGATTTTTAGTCAGTCGATATGCATGGGTCACTGGCCGATGACAGTTATCCCCCCTCCCCTCTCCCCTGCCGTGCCAAACCACATCCACTCCCCTCCCTTATTCTCACAGCCATCCACGCCCAAGTTGCATTTTTCAAAAAGATTGTGAGCTAGACTTGAGAAGAAAGAGGGGGGTTTCATGACCCTTTAAAGAGCGCGATAGTGTTCGCTCAAGGATCAACACATGCACTTTATTTTAATTTATTGGTCACTATCCCAGATCTTTAACCACTATGCCACTTGAAAAGCAGTTGGCAGGATTTGATTTTTGCCCATCAGGAAATGATTGGATAGTTGGATCGTTTTTGTTTGCTAATTTCTGTGCGTTTCATGTAAGTGACAGGATTCTGCCATTCTATGGCTACAACTCTTTGTCACAGTACATTAATGTCTATTAAAGGACAAAAAGCAAGAAAAAAAGCGATCACGTCAAACGTGACTTTAAAGTAAACAAACATGGCAGCCGACCGGCAAAAAAAAATGGCGCATGGTGTGTGGACTGCTTTTTACAGACAATTTGAGGGGGAAAAAAATATAAATATTTATATGAAGTCGTGGAGAAGGAATGAACATGGATTTTACATGTTACAGCGTGAGCTGGAGGTGAGTCTTACATCAGCTCTTTTCTGATTGGGAATTGTTTTGTTTCACGTGATAGTCTCCTGATTGTGCACATGTGTTTGTCCTCGGGTTCCCCCCACACTTGTTGAATATTTACGATTCGAGATCAGGCGACTCATACTGTACGTTCCTCAGAGCAGATTCAGGCACTCTTAACACACCTCACACCAAAGGAAAATCGGATAAGGTAATATATAGAACCATCAAGATAATCGTGACTTTACCTATAGGATTGTTGGAAGGGGAGAAATCGGTCCAAAATCGCCCGGATATCTTGTAATGTGTGGCCAGCATTAGTTGACACCACCTGATTGATCATTTATGATACCACCCTATTAAAGATGATTTTTAATTTCACCCATAGAGAACAGAAAGAAAATTCTGTGTTATATGGTGGCATGACACTGAAAAAAGGCTCAAATCACCAACCTTTCGTCAGCAAAACATGCCGCATTAAATTGCGCCAAAGAGACAGACGGGGAGCTTTAGCCCTGGATTATAGTGGTAAAAAGCAATGGCATTGGTCACATGTTTGTTGTTTTGTTGGTACCTGTTTTGATGTTTCAATAACATTTCCTGTAGCCCAAATGGACTTTCTTGTAATTAGCAATGGAGATCAAATTGGATATTTTGATAGAAAAAGTCCTCAATAATATGGTTACATGATCCTTGACAAGCCAAGTGAACCCACAGGACAAGCTAATGGATTCCCTTGAAATTATTTCCTGCCTAGATGTGATTGTGGTTCTGGCTGATAGACTAAAAGACTAATGAGTGTGTCTTGAAAGGATTATCATCATTATCATCTAGCTGCATCGTCCCGTCAATTCTAGAGACTGGTCTATGCACATTATGGAATTCTCATTCCATATAATCCCTAATGAACTCTCACCATGAGCTCAATGACGAACACAAGTGCCAAATGTGATGACTTGTTAGTAAATCCAAATACATTTAATCCATCCACAACCAGGGCTGGTAGAATTGGACTGCATGACTTTCACGCAATGTCGCCACTAAACATCTGACCTGTTTACAGAGATAATCCCCCTGGATCAACCTACAGTTAAGTGCCTTACTTAAGGGCACAATGGGAATGTTTTATGGCTTCTTGCAGGGATCGATCTACCATTTTTCCAGTTACCAAACCTTAGCTTTAACCACTACATCTCACCACCTCCTATTCCATAGCACCATCACTCTTTTACATACATACAGCTCTGTTTTTTTTGGGAGAGCATCAACCACCATACCATTTTGATATAGTTTGAAGACTTTTTGAAGGGCTTTAAGCTGTATGACAAATTGTAGCAGAAAGAGAAAAGCTAAATCTGCTGTCTGGTTAAATCTCAGTTGGTTCTGCTTAACCTGCAGCTACTGCTAATCAAAGGAATGTGGCACACTGTAATTTTCAGCCCACTAGAGATTTTCTGAGTCAGGAGACAGCAGAGCGCTGACGGCTAGTGAACATATTGCTGATTCAGAACACAAATCAGATTTATATGGATTGCAAGTGTGAACGCTTTTATAAAGGAACAACAGCTGTTAAATGATGGACTCATGTATTGGTTAATTTACCTTGGGGAACTTGTTTAGGTTCATGAACTATGTATGTAAGCTAATGTTTCGGTTCAGGTGACATTAGGCAAACTTGAAGTCCTGCACAAATCACATCAGAAGAGTCACTTCACTAATCCACAATAGCTTCACTTTAAATCTCAGACTAGCCTATAGACAATGTAATTTCCAACAATATGAGCAATGCTGAGCAGAGAAAAAGAGTTGGAATGTTTGTGAGTGCCAAAAACAGGTTTTATCCACATAATCACAAATGGCTGATACTTGTCAGTAGATTTGTTATTGTGTGAAATTCAGCATGCAGCTGACTACCGTGGTCTGGCATATTGTACCAGATCTCACAAGAATTTGTTGGTGTTTGCCTGCAATATTAAACATACATTTTTGTGTCTGATCCAGTAGTGCTACGACACGACATGGTTGCAATTCGGGTGACCCGAGTTTGTGGTAGTCCCCCAAGTCCCAGCTCATGGTATACTTTCTGATCCCATCCCCCCCTCTCTCTCTCACACATTGCTTCAGGTCATATCCTGTCCTGTCTCCCACATTGCTTTCCCATATATGTGACCCGTCACGGAAAGTAGGGATACAAGTCGGCAGCACAACTTTTGAGCAAAATGAGAAAGAAGCTTTTTTTTCAAAACTGGTGATTTTCGCTTTTTTGCCGAATCTGTTAGTTGAGATCACGAAGAAGCCTCTCCATGTTTTAGATATAAATATTGGTATATTTAAAATCGTACATTTTTAGGTTGAAATCGGCTTGTTTTGTGAGATTATAGCTCGCAGTAGGGGCGTGTCATTGTCTGTGTGTATTTCCATACTGGATAAGCCGGCTTTTGTTTCTTTTGTTATTGCCCCCGCCCTCCAAGGGAACAGCGTGGTAGGACTGGGCGATATAATATCGATATAAAAAATATATCGATATATTTTTTTAATGGGATATGGAATTAGACCATATCGCATTGATATAGTTCAAAGTTTCGCTGTGATCCTTGCTGCAAGCAAGCTGCTGCGTGCTTTTGTAGCAGTCTGCGTCTCAACAGCCCAGTGTACAACGCGACAAATACTCACATTAAATGTTTACGCAGAGGAACAGGACACTGCAGTTCTCAAAAGTTCATTATTTGCATGTGCTTTAAAGCCTTGCCGGTTAAACATGACATTCGCTGCTGAAGCGATGTTCTAATGCGCTTTTCTGCGCGCAAACAGCCGACGCGCACATGCACTAAAAGCCTGTCTAACAGCGCCTGGATACTGGACTAAGTTATCTTTCGAGTCTTTTTGAGCTAATACTGTCAAATACACTCAAGGTTTACATAAAGAAAGTTGGTTATGTCTAAACTGAAAGCAAACCGAGAAAATTGAGAGAAATCTGCATGTCATATTATGCGTACATATTAGACCTGCTTTCAGATCTTAAAGAGACAGTAGCCCTAATAGTAAACATGCAGCCGCTTGTCCTTAAAGGGATTGTTCACCCAAAAATAAACATTTTGTCATTCTTTACTCACTCTAATGTTGTTCCAAACCTGTATTTATTTTTTTCTTGTGCTGAACACAAAATAAGATATTTGGAAGAATGTGGGTAACCAGACAGTTGCTGGTCCCCATTGACTACCATAGGAAATAAATATAGAAGTCACTGGGGAACATCAACTGTTTGGTTACCCACATTCTTCCAAATAACTTCAACAGAATAAAGAAACTTATTCAGGTTTAAAACAACTTGAGAGAGTAAATGATGACAATTAAACATTTGGGGAGAACTATCCATTTAATGTTAATAAAACAACATGTGCTTTACAGCTTTACAGGGGGAGCTTTACAGGGGGTATGGCTTATCTAAATGAGATGTAAATGAGCCCTATTGTCACTCCCAGCAGCAGAGAGAGGTGAGAACTGCTCAATCTTTAGAGGCAGATTTCTCCACTTTTAATTTTTTTGAGTGCCTACCTTCAAATGGCCACAACTTCTCCAAATATTATCAGATTTCCATGTGTTACACATCGTTGGAAAGCTTGGAGACTACACTTTCAGAATATGTGAATAACTCAAAATGCCCCAGAACCGACTTATGTCCCTACTTTCCGTGACCGGTCACATATGCTGAAATGTACAACATTGTTGTAAAGCTTTAGAAACATGATTTTTTTTTTCTGGATATATGATGGATATATAATGTTTGTAATGCATTTCTCAGGTGATCATCATGGGAAGAGTAAATGTTGCCAGAAACATCTACAGAAAGATAACACAACTATTTTCAATAATTAGCTGTGTTTATTCTGGAAATTATGACAAAGACGTGATTTAAATACTTATGGCTCAGCTTTATACCAGCATTCATAGCGCCTTGTTATACTGGAGTGTTGATGGTTAGTGAATAAGTTTTGCTCTAAAAACCATGCAGAAAATTGGCGCAACTGTTCAGTAAATTCACCCCCTGCCTATAGCCGCATGATGCAATCAGTAAGAAACGAAATAGCATACAAAGCAGAAAAAGGTTTGGAATGAGAAGAAGGAGAGAGAGCTGAGATAAAAATAAACGCCACTACTGTTGGCGAAGGTCTGCGTGGACGATAATACTAACAATCTGCTGCAGAACACTGCCAATGTGTACAGGAAGCGCAGCGGAAATGCGCAGGGAGGGGGTGAGGTGCATATGCACATACACACATTCAAACAATTACATATATGCTCTAATATCCAAATAAAGACCAAAGAAAAATCAGACAAAACCCAAACAAACACTCATAAACAAAAGTCAACACAATCATAAATACAAAAACAAACACTCTGAAAATAGAGTTTGGAATATGAGGCCCTTACAGACTTTCTGGACTTGGCTGCTTTTCCTGCACAGCTTTCTGGGTATTCAGCATGGTGCATGCACATATCTGGATGTCTTTAGCAACAGATGCGACATGATGGTTTAGGGACCGTCTGGGTCACAAACGTCACACAAACACACCCACATGTACGCACAGGACTATGTGTGGCTGTCAGACAATATGTGTTGCTGTGAATACAAACTAGCGGAGTGGTGCTTCATAGGAACCAACACCATGAATCATTTTTTTAAACCTTTCAGGATACGTTTGTGAACATCTGGATGCCAAGATCAGAAGCATCTGGGGTCCTGAAAAACACCACAAACATGCATTACTAACAAAATAGACAATTACTCAAATTTTTTCTTTAAATCTTAAGACAATTACACACCTAGATAATAAGTGCTGCAAAAAAAGTTGTTCATTGTTTATGTATGATTACCTACATGTATGTAATGTATGTTAACAAATTACAATGGTAACAAGTCAGAATAAGGCCTCATTAGTTAGTAATTAATTAACTAACTATAATTAACAAGCAATATGTTATATTTATTATTCTTTGTTAATGTTAAAGGCAAAATATGTAAGATTTTTGGATTAAAATATCCAAAAACCAATGTACAATGTTATATATTTTGTTGACTTGTTACATTATCCCAAATGTTTCCAACCATGCTTAAATCCAGAGAAATAAGCCATTTTAACCAGTGCAACGTCCCCTGTCTGTCACAGCTCCACCAGATCTGCACACTCCGCCCACTCGTTCACTCTCCCCTGATTACTGAGTCATCACACCTGCACCTCATCACCAGCTCCCTTCTTAACAGCCACTTTCCCTTCAGGTCACCGTCTGATCTCGTCTACACCATGGTTGCGTCCGAAACCGCATCACTGAGTAGATACTTAATTTCAATTAGTACTTACTTAACGAGCACTAAAACTTTATAGCCTGATCTCGTTAAGTATGAATGCGAGCCATACATAATCCGCCTTGTTGACGTTATCATGTGACCTACGACGAGTGCAACAACTAAAAGATATGAGCGTCAGGTTTATTCATCTATCTGTAAATATCTTGATATTGACGAAACTTGCTCATTTTGTGGTCTTGAAGAAACAGCTGCCCATTTAATTTGTGATTGTAGTATAACCAGTAAATTATGGGTTGATTTATTTTAAGTTCTTATATTTTTAACCCCCAGTTTTATTCTTAAATATTTTTTATTACAAAAACCCCAAATCACCATCTCTTGAATATGTTGTTACATTTCTTCATTTTATTTGCAAGAATGTTTGCCCACAAGCAAAAGTCACTAAAATCTCCATTGTTTTCCACTTTTTCTTGTTGAATTTACCCTCGGTTTATCCCTCAGGCAAATAAATAGCAAACAAAAAATGCATTTTCTTTATGTATTATGATGAATTATTCAAAGATATTAAAAGTCGGCATGAAATCAAAATTTACCCTATTTACTTTGTTAGCGGATATTACTAGTCTTGTGGTGAAGAATTAATCCGTGCAAGTTAATACACAGAAAAAAATTGTTTGCCGAAGTTATCTTTAATCAAAGTCTGAAAAGTTACTTCTAGGTCTGGAATGGTTCTTTTTCTGATGACAGAGGCTTGACGGCTTGGGTTGGGTAATCGCTTAACCACTCCCCTCAAACCGTTACTCTGCTATGGGTGAGAGATGGAGAGGAGGAGCGCTAAAGTAAAACCCTGCCCTCTGTTCAATATTCCGTTTCACTCGGAAATGCGTCACAACACTTGAGAAAAGTCGTTTGCAACTTCCGGTTGCAAACGACTTTAACCTCGTCATTGTGCTTTTTTTTTTCCTGCATGTATAATCTTATATTGTGATGTAAGCAAACTCATGCTATTTGTTTTCTATTTGTTTTTTTTTTCATTATGATTGTTCATTGTTGAAAGATAGAACCATGGTATATTTCCCTGATCTTTATGTAACTATAAGTTCTGCAATAACAAAATTATATGAGCGACAGGTGCACCAACACCTCATAACATCAGTAACTCGACAGCCCTACCTAGAATGGTTTTACTCATCATTTGTAATGTCTGTACAAAGGAGATTGGCAGCTGCGCGAAGATCTCGCCTTTGGAGAAAACTGTTGATTTTATTCTGGGAAAATGTAAGCATACCCCTTAAAAATTAAGATTACCCCAAAATGAATTGCATTGTTAGCCTACCCCAACACTTATGCACAATAATAATGATAAATGCTGACCAATACTTAATATTACTTTTTTTATACTGAAAATATATATATTTTTGTAAAACAAGCAAAATGTAATTTGTTTTGTCTTATGACAGAGCTATGCATGAATACACACTAGATAAATGCAGTGAACACATCTCGATTTTCAGTCAAGCAATGAATTAATCCATGATTTAATTAAATTAATGATATTTGATTTACTGACAACAATAAGAAACATGAATAAATGAGTAAAAGATTAAAAAAGTAACCACCACAATAAATAAATATATACAAGTCAACAACACATGAAACAAAGCTTTATTCATACTTCTTGTTCTAACAATCACATATTTGCAGGCGCAAAACCCCACATCCTGCTGCCATCTCAACACAGCGGCTCTCATTCCTCAGCTTTATTCTGATGAATCAGCTGACCAGCGTTCCCACCTTCTCCTGTCTCTGCTGTCCATCATGTCTCTCATTGCTGCAGTCAGACTGGTATCCGATCATGGATTGGGAAAGGGACATGAGGCTATCTTTGCCTGAGTCTCTCTCATCACCTCATACAGAGAGCCTGTACTGGCAATAAGGGCCGGTGGAGTGATGGAGGGTCTCATCCATGGCACCATTTCCAGGAATTAGCTCTGGGCTCCTCATCCTCAGTGATGATGATATACCAGTCTGCAGAAACTTCAGAATCCTACAAAAATGAATTTAGATCTAAATTGGATTTACACCATATATCTTAAGACCATTTCTAACCGGCATGCATCTCGCGGTGATCACCGGTGATCGGTTCTGCGCAGATTTTGCTCATCTCAAACAAGCCTAGTATCCATCCACGAGCTCTTCAGAATCTGGGCAGAAGCAGTAAGCCATCCGGGAACCTCTCGCCAACTCTTTTATGAGTACTGATGTTTCGGACATACTACTCCTTTCACGTACTGTTTTCTCCAACTATATAGGAAAGTAGGCATATTCGGACGCACTATTAGTTTACGCACGTCCGAATCTCGTGAGAATTAGTACATCACCCAGGTAATTCTCGCCTACTCTTTTATGGATACTAAGGATTCGGACATACTATTCGCTCGCCTACTTCTTTTTCCCTACTATATAGTAGGGATGTAGGCCTACGCGGTTTCAGATGCAGCCCAAGACACACAAGACTCACTCTCCTACTTACCTGACCATCCTTACCTGATCATCTGTCTTCGTTCCAGTCCACCGTCTGTCTTTTCGACTACTGTCGTGTCTGCCACACAGAACCCGGTTTTGTTCATTAAATGTTCTGATCTGCCTTTGATTTTTATGTTTTATTTATTATGCTTAAAATAAATTTGTATATTCGTTTATTTCTTTTTTTTCTTTTTTTCACAAATGTATGACTTTTGGAAGTGCAATTTGATTACCATATGCAGTTTTAATAAAGTTTCAAAGTGTACACTTGCAGGTGTTGATTATAATTAGGCTAATTTACTGATAGCGCCATTAAATATTAATAAGGATAAACAATATTTAAAAAGTATATAATTATCTAAAATGCTAAATGGGGATATCCCATCTATATCTATCAATCAGCATATAAAAAAATGGTCAGAAAGTCGTCTCTCAGTTGCTGAATGTCGCGTAACAACGTTGCTACAGCCCTGTCGCGTCTTACAATTATACGTTGTTACAATGTTGCAAGCACGTAGAAAGAGACGTTGCCATAGCAGAAATGCAACGTGCCAGAGACGTTGCCACAATGTAGGCTAAATGTGTTTGTTGGGAGGCTGCCTAGACGCATTTTTTTGACGGCCTACTTCTGGGGCGGATCGTTAGGAAAGATTAGATGAATGTGATCATTTATTTTTGGGCCTGAAATCGCTGATACAACCTTTAAGGTTTTTCATTGTCACCTCATTCTGACCACATCACATCAATTTTGTAAGTGATAATCCATTAAATCACATTTTTAGTTAATGTACATGATTTTTCAGCCATTTTGCTTAAATTCATCTTTAAGTGTCTTTAATTGCTCCTTGCTGCAGTTGGTCTGACACTCCCAGCCATGTTGGCATGTCTTATCATCTTCTTTGCGCTTGGCCCCGATAATGGCTGCTTTGAGCTATATTTCTCCTTGAGTTTGCAGTCCTGTGCCAATTCGTTGTCTAATGTTTCCCGTTGTGTGTTGCCAGTGTGTCTTGCCCGTTCCGTTCCTGTGCTGTCCTGCTCTGCTCTGCTCAGTCCAGTCCAGTTGTCAGTCGTGGTTTTTTCCCCCAGGGGGTAGTTTTTATTTTTACTTTATTTTTTTATGTTTATATTTATTAAAAGAATAAAATAAAATAAAAAACACTGGACAATTGAGTCCTCGTCTAAACCCTTAACCCGCACCCTGACATAATTATACTTGTTACTGTTACACTTGCTATAACCTTTTTTTTTTTTTTATTTTTATTAATGCCAATGTAGGAAATTACAGGTTCCAAAAGTGATGCCATTAAAGAACCATTTTGGGTTCCCCAAATAACCTTTCAGTGAACAGTTCTATAAAGAACTCTTTTTGTTCTTGGCGTGAAGAAATTTTTGTTAAAGGGGTCATATGATGGTTCCAAAAATAACATTATTTGTGTATTTGGTTTAATGCAATGTGTTTACGTGGTTTTAGGTTAAAAAAGAGTAATTATTTTACACATACTGTACATTATTATTGCTCCTCTATGCCCCACCTTTCTGAAACGCATTTTTACAAAATTCATCGTCCTGAAGTGCGGTCCAGTGCATTGTGATTAGCCCGGAAATGTCACGTCCCTTACCATATTTGGAACGTCAGCTCCCAAAGCAATAATGACAGGTACTACCGTATTAATTCGATCGCAAATCTGATCCGGAGAATGCAGATGACCAAGCTGATAGATCAACAGCGCGACTGGACCAGGATGTATCAGATTGGTAAGGTTGTATATCATTGTGGACATGATTACTGATTATAATGACTTACACTGTATTTTTTCGCATCGCGCTACGTGGGAGAAAACACTAAACATAAAATTATGTCTACATTTGAGATCATAGAAACGACAAACAAGCGATACTCTATACTGCTCAAAACTCGTGTTTGAATAGTCAGAAGAAAATTCGTAAAATATAAAAACATACTTACAGGCTGTGTCTGTGAGTCGGAAGCGCCAGACTGGCAAAGATGGAATTGCCCCACTTTTTAGAATCAGCCCTTGTGCACAGCCGGCATTGTACTCTCGCAGGTTCTGGAAACAGTCCTCCGAAAATTGCGCAGCACACAGTCGATTATTTTGGTTGTACTGTTTTGGAACAGTGTTTTAAATAAAGCTTAACCACTGTTTCCTAATTGTGTCCTCTTTTGGAAAGCCACAAACAAAGTAGTTTGGCTTTCGAAACATTAAACACAGCGTCTCCACAACATGACGGTGCCGGCGGCAACAATATTACAGTGAGAATAAAAGTTATGCCTTCTTTCTTTGCATATACATTTGGGCGGTGTTACGAAACTCTGCCCCCAAATACTGATGTAGATTTGTGGGGGCATGTTTGAACAAATCGTTTTAGGAAGGCATGGCTGAGCCTGAAATTTTACCTATGGGTATGAGACTTTGAGCTTTGTAACTCTACAGATTTTATTCATGCACAAACAGCTACATAACTGTCAGGAGTGGGGGTTGGGGAGATGGACAAGGACTCAATTGCAGGCAGATGGGTTTTTTATTAATCAAAAATAAAGCAAAAAACAAACAAAAACTATCCCAAGGGGGAAAACATGACTCAAGATGACTGGACTGGACTGGACTGGACTGGACTGGACTGGACTGACTGACTGACTGACTGACTGACTGACTGACTGACTGACTGACTGACTGACTGACTGACTGACTGACTGACTGACTGACTGACTGACTGACTGACTGACTGACTGACAGATAGATAGATAGATAGATAGATAGATAGATAGATAGATAGATAGATAGATAGATAGATAACATTTCATGTACAAATGACACTGAAACAGACCAGGACTGCAAACACAGGGAGAATAAATAGGGAGAGCAAACAAAGCAGGTAATGAGGGAGACAGGTGGGGCAAATTAATCAATAATCAGGTAACAAGGTGGGCAGGGTTAGACAATTGACAGGAGAGCACATGGCACAAGGAAGCACATGACAAGCCATGTGCTTACACAAAACGAGACATAAACACGCAACTAATGAAAGCACTCATAAGCCACGTGTTCACACAAAACATGACAACATGAAAGCACACAGCCAGTGTAGAACACAAGCTGTGTGCTTCACAGCACAAGACAAAACATGACATGAAAGCACGCGGTCAATGTAAACACGAACCGCGTGCTACACAGGACACAACCACAAACGCAGACGGAAGAGCGTACGGCTCAAGCGAACTTGAAATCACACGCTCACGTGACAAGACAGAAAACAAACACGCGGAGCATGGATGTCTAAATCCCGACACAGAACCGAAACCAAACGAGACCGACATGCCGGGATTCAAACACCATGCCCCGCATATGCACGCTCGAAACCGCGCACTCAGACAAAGATGAGACAAGCCCAGGAGTGTCAGAGCTCTGTCACAAAAGAATCGAAGGGTACAGAACCCTGACACATAACACACTAAAGAAAAAGGAAAACAAGAAATGGCATCATATGAACCCTTTAATCTAAAAGATGTTTAATTAACAAAGTTTGGGAGGAGCACGTGCGTTCTATCCAATCAACATGTCATCAGCAATCAACACATCTATCCAATCAGCATGAGAGGAGGTATACTATACACAGTCGGCTCACCTACATTCCTCGCAGTTTTCAGCATCCCACTACCCCGAATCCTTACTCTGGGCTTGTTCCTACCACAGCTAGGAATGCAGGGGAGAGTACTCTGGGTCCAGGCCAAATACAGAGCTGAGCCCTCTCCGGACAGCATGCCAAATATGCATACCATTTACTCTATCTGACTTATTTGTAAGTGTGAACTTAAAGAATCTTTTGTGTGATGGAAAGTTTCCAGGGAAGTTAAAGGTTCTTCATGAAACCATAGATGCCAATAAAGAACCTTTATTTTTAAGAGTGTATACTGTATGTGCAGCTACTGTAGAGCCAGCATATGACTACACTAAACTGTAATCTTGACTTTGCTATGTCAGTGCACAGTTACATCAGTGTTAATGATGGTGATCTGTCAAACCTGGAAACAATGCTGGCAGCCTCAGTGCACTTCCGCCCACAGGCCACAGTTGCACCCCAATGTTATTCCACTGTTGTAATAAAATTTGTGTCTCTAGAAAAATACAGTACATTAGAAGTCACATGTCTGGAGAGAGGTTAATGACACACATGGGACTCAAGTGATGAGGTCTGTGATGTCATCTTTATGTGCCAAGAGTCAGTGGTGCTTTAGGAGAAGTCACCTCAGGCAGTGAGGCAGATCAAGACCCACTGAGCCTATTGAGTAATGGCACCACAAAGCCCTTCATGAAAAGCACCTTAACCAGATTGCAATGACTCTGAGCTGTCTGTGTGTCCTTCACCACTGCTGGATGTCTGGTACAGCTCCATTACGATGTTATAGAAAGGTTGTGATAAAGGAATAAGCTCAAGACCCTTCTCTACAGTTAAAGGGTGTTATTTTACATGATGCAAAACAAAGGACCTAAAATAACACCAAACATGACAAAATCACTGGATCCTAATCCGATGCTATGTGATGCCGCTTCACATGATAAAAGGTATCTTTTCCATGTTAATCAGAGTTTTGGCCTAACCAGCTGTGAAGGTGAAATGTGATGTGTGACAAGGGATTCTATTTTTGGAATGGTTTCTATTTCTGCAACATCACGGATGGAACTACAAACTGTGTGTCCAATGACAATGAAAATCTTATAGGTACTGATGATCTGCGTTGTATACTTTTAAAAGGGTTTCATTTTGGTTTGAATATCATTGTGCGTGACTTTAACAGCCACAAGGAAAGTGACAATGGATAATTTACATCAGATCTTGAAAATCAATTGAAGCAAATAGGAACGAACAAGGGCATTCCATAATAATAATACAAATCTGTCTCAGTCACTGAGTATGTATTTTGATAATGTTAATTTTATTATTATTATATACTCATCCATTTAGTTTAAAGTGTGAGACATTGCTTGTAGAGAGATCATAAAACATTTGCTTTCATAAAACATTAACAACCGTATTCTAATATAATGACACATTTATATCTAGAGACACAGTGCACTCAAAGTCAATAAATAATTTATCACTTAGAAAAGTGATAGCACACTTATATAGAACTAGCTGTATCAATTGAGGTATTATTGTCCATGGCACAAACAGTGCTAGATGAGTTTAATAAGTTCAACCTTTAGAGAATGCAATTGTAAAAGTCATGCTTGGATTAGCAAACAATGATAAACAAATAAAACAAAAGTTAAAAGTTATAATATCATAAGGCTTTAGAAATTACTTATAGTGTAATTATACAGTATCAGATAATTAGCATTGTGCTACTGTTATAACATTGCTATAAATAAATGTTTAGATGAATGAAGAAATTCACACAGGCCTCTTCTTAACATATTTTAGCAAATTGTAATTCAGTGGTTGTTACCCAGTGGCCTAAATGTTACGGTACTGGAATATGCAAGTGCAAAGCTAGCACTTCTCAAACCAGCACCTGCAAGGTTGCTAGTAAAACTTGAGCTACTAAAACGTGAACTAAAACATCTTTATTCGTCACAAAAGTCACATTTACATAATGTAAATGTCAGTCATTAGCGGTGATACAGAAGACTACAGGAATTTTACATTCAGAGGACAGAGTACATTACATAAGCAAAATGCCTCCTCACATTTCAAGCAGAATGTATTAAATGTAACAAACTACTTGACGTCTAATAAATGGCTAGGCCCACATAGAATCTCCACCCACATAACTCCACAGAAACACTTCAATATTAAAATAAAAGTTTAAAGTCATGAAATCAGAAAATATTTTTTATGCAATATTGCAGTATTTTTTTTTATATAAATTATTTATCTGTGCACATCTTCTTTTTTTAATCATGTGCCCTCGTAATCGTTAAAGGTGCAGTCTGTAAGAATGGCAGCTGGTGGTTGAAATAGGCACTGCAGTCCAAATTCAAAATATCGGAGATCATTGTTTCCCCCGTCCCCTCCTCCTCAAACTCGACGCACACGCGGGTTGCCAGTTTGAGGACACGCAACAGGAACGAGCGCAATTGACAATGAAAACCGAGGAGAGTTACACACTGTGCCACAGTCGGGTTCCGGAAGTAAAAACTCCATTCATGTTCTCCATAGGGAAATTTATTTTGAATGATAACTTTTAAACCTTTAACACTAGAAGTGCCAGAATTCCATACTAGAACTGCCACAAGCGGTCATTTTGACCGCTAGATTCCAAAGTCTATATCTTTAATGATAAATACCCAATTGAGAGATTAATGCATGTATTGTATTAGGATATCTTTTAAAAACAAAACAACACCCAACTGTACATTTAAATAAGTTTAATTATACATTTATAAATAATAATGTCATTAGTAGCCTACCGTAATTATCGCATATTTACAACAGATAGGCAATATTTCCATATCCATTAGTGTAATAACTTGTATATATTAGAGAATATCTACGTAAATAGATAACGTAGTCAGGTATTATTAGCCTATTTCTGATCAACAAATTGAATCTAATATAGGCTACTTTTGTTTGTAGAAATAAGCACACTGTTAGCCCTTACTGTAGAAAAAGACCAAATTCTTACAATATCATACCATTTTCCATTAAAACAGTAATATACAGGAATATACCTACAGGAATATACTGTGAATATTCCAGCGCTCAAATTCGACACTCAGAGGCCGTTTTCCCAATCACACCATATACCCTCATTCACTATTCCCCACATTAGTTCACTAGTATAGTCCACTTGAATGAAAAGAAGTGAGTGAATTGAGACACTGATGAACACCTGATAAGCAGAATCACTGGAGGACAGAGAAACAAGAACAGAACAAAGAGAAACACAAGAACTACAACTGACTTCCAGCCACACTGAGTGTGAAACCAGTTTACAAACCAGTTTAACATTATTTATTTCACACATGTACAAAAGTTATTGTTGAGAATGAACAGGGATTTAGTTAATAATAAAGTTTGTTGTCACCATTATGGAGATCAGTATTTGCTTTAGTTGGTCTCTTGTACCTTGACTTAAAAGGTTATTCCATTTCTCTCTGGCTGCTGTGACAGTGAGTTTATAAAGCACATTTGTTACGGCAATAAAACGTCAAGAGGAAGTTGATCAGGTGTTTTTGGTTTTGTGATGATGTCATAATCATCCATGAGTGAGTTTCTGCTCTTTTTTGCATGTGAGCTATGAATTTACGGGTGGTAAATTACAACATAAAATCCATCAATATTTCTGTAATCAGGTCAACTGAAGAATATTGAAATCATATAGTGCATTAAATTTTTATTAACTCCTGCTTGACTCTGGCACACACAGACAACAACAATCAGCGTATGAATCTCAACAATGGTGACGATCAAAAGTTTCATGTCGCAATGCATGCTGGGTTCCAGGATAGTATAAAACTCCCAGCATGCTCTGCTGCATGAATAATAATAAAAAATATATATATTTTCACCATTGTTGAGATGCATGTTTTAATTTGTGATATCTCTGTGTTTCTGCATGACAGTGTAGCTCTGTTATTTTTGGATATACTTGTGTTAAAAATAAATTAGTCATCTTTGCTGTTGTTTCACAGTGATGGTAATGTAACACTTTTGATTGAGAATTAAAATCAGAATGAGTGAGAATTAACTTCTTAGCAAATGAGCAGGCTATATGACGATTCTGTCATGATAGTGAATATAACCACAATCATTCACAAACTGTGTGTGTGTGCACAAGTGTGACTGGCAAAAACACAGCTCAAGCAGCAAGAGAAAAACTAATGTTTTAGCATCAGCAACCCAACTAAAGCAAACACTGATCTCTATAATGGTAACATTTTCAATTAAACATCTCAATAACTACTTCTGTAGATGTATGACAGAAATAAAGTCCTACTGGTTAATAATACGTGTAATAATGTGTAATGGCTGGAAGTCAGTTGTAGTTCTTGTGTTTCTCTATTTTCTGTTCTTGTGTTCCTCTTTCCTTCAGTGATTCTGCTTGTTAACAGCAGGTGTTCATCACTAATGCTCAACAATCACTTACATATTCACTTAATGATCTCACTGCAACACTGCGTCAATGTTACTTTTTACTCTTTGTAGTGTGGATTTTCCTGTGGGGTTGAAAGGGTTAACAGTGTAAGATAAAAAAGACACACCCACGAAATGTATTTTAACAGTGATAAACTGTAAGTTATAAAACAGCTTTATACTGGCAACACTGTTACTGTAAAATGTAGTTTTTGGGTCACCATTGTCCTGAAGAGTAGAGCCTGTGCTTCAGTCCAGCAGAACACTGTTAGACCTTACTGGTTTTTTTTACAGTAAAATACTGGCAACACTGTTGTCAGTAATTTACTGTTAATTGTACAGTTCTTTACTGTAATCTACAGTATTTTACTGTAATATACAGGTTGTTACTGTAAAATGCACTAAATTAAAACTCGAGTTAAAACCATTTTCACTTGCAGAAACCGACTGCCTTAAATTGACCAACTGTCATTTAAATGTATTTACTAAAATGTATAATGCATTAAATACACAAGCAAAGAGTTATTATGAACTTTCATTAGAAACCATTAAAAAACTTAAGTACATAGATAATATTTCCACTTGACCAGCAACTACACCCTGTTAAATAAAGCAACATGCAGCGTATCATCGATGTTTCTAGTTCTTCACTGTAAAAAATTGCGCTGTAAAATAACAGTAATTTACTGGTAGCTGGGGTGCCAGCAAAGTACTGTTAATTTACAGCCCTTTACCGTTATTATACAGCTCTCTTTTTTACAGTATGTTACTGTAAAAATACAATGGAAGGTAACTCGTAACATTTAGGAAACCGATTGCTTTAAACAGTTCAAGTTTAAAAACGAGTATTTACTGATAGTACTGTGAACTTAGAGTCCACTGAAAATGAATATCTCTTATTATAATACTGCAAACATCTAATGTGTAATCGTGAATGAATTACAAACATGACATTAACTAGAATCTTTGCAATTCGCATTTAGCGAACAGTAGCACACATGTATGTGCTAAAGTATTTATCAACGAGATTGTCACTGCATCAGCAACTATAGTTACTGCATTTAAATAAAGCAACGGGCAGTATAACATCAGTGTTACTCTGCTCATCTTTGACTGAAGCACAGGCTCTACTCTCCAGCACAATGGTGACCCACAAAACTAATGAATTAAACTAAAATATCTCTCCTGTATCATCTTGTGCAAAACACATAAAACACTTCAGTTGAATATTTACTCTCTTTATCAGTTATTGACTTCGCATAACTTTTTTCTATGAACTTTTACTAATATTTCAGTGAAATTAACTTCTTTTGTATAGTAAATCTGACTGTTAAATTTTACAGAATATTGCTGTTTTTCCTTGATTTTACGGTAATCTACTGGCAGCTGGGGTGCCAGTAAAATGCTGTTTTTCTACAGTTTTATGCCGTAAATTAATTTACAGTTGATTACCGTTAAATTACACTTCACTCTGTTTTTTTTATTGACACATTTAACCCTTTAAACCCCACTGCAAAATCTTCAGTTTTAAATGAACACTTGTATGTCCACACTACAGGGTGTTAGAGTAACACTGAAGCAGTGTTGAAGTTAATTATATAATTCAGTGATTAATTAACTGATGATTGAGCATTAGTGATGAACACCTGACAAGGACAGAGGAACAACAAGAAGATACAAAAGCGAAACACAAGAACTACATCTTACTTCAGCCACAGAAGACATTAAATCTCTGAAGATCTCAGCAGAGAAGGATTAAACAACTCTAGAAAATAGCATTACCAGCTTCACTTATTATTTACCAGATTGACTTAATTCATTTTTTCATACGTCTACTGAAATTCCTATTGAGAATTAACAGAAGTTTAGATGTTGTTTTGTTTCATTTGACATTACCATTATGGGGATCAGTGTATGCTTTAGTTGGGCTCCTGACCCTTGACTTTAACATTAGTTTTTATTTGGCTGCTTTAACTGTGTATGTATAAGACACATTTGTTGTGGAGAAGCAAAGCCAACAAAAACGATATCAAGTGTTGCTGGTTATGTTATTATGTCATCACATAATGTTTGTCTCACTGATCTCAATTAGTTTCTAATCACTTATCAAAAATGTCTTTATCAATACAACTTAATTTAGCATTACTACACTGTGAAACTACAGCAAAAGACCAAGCACTGCTACGCAATCGGTTGTGAGGGATTTTTAAACTCATCATTCATTAAAAAATGTTGAACTATGGTTTCAGTTAGACACACACAGACATCAAGAATCAGCCAATGAATCTCAACAATGGTGACAATCAACAAAAAAGAAAAACATAAAATTTGAACATCATACGCTTCTAAAAGTCAACACAAAATCAACAGCAAAAATAAAAGCAAAAAGTACAAATTTAAAGAAAATAACCAGACAATTCAGATGGATCATTTATTCATGCTGCAATGCATGCTGGGAGTCATGGCTGATTTTTTTTTTACTATGCTGGTACCCAACATGCATTGCAGCATAAAACTTATGATTGTCACCATTGTTGAGATTCATACTCCGATTCTTGATATCTGTGTGTGTGTCTGGCTGATCTGGAAATTCAAAATGTTCTTGGTATAAAGTCTTTTAAAATCAGTCATATTTTCTAAATGGCAAATATCTGAAAAATGTAATTCTGTAAAATAACAGTATCACCAAAATTAAAAATTTAAATCATTAATAATAACATTAGACAACAAATGAGATCAGTGAATTGGGCCACTATGTGATGTTTGAGACCGTTATCTAACAGCCATAATCATCTGATCCTGTATTCTTTCAGCTTTTTTGCCATAGCAAATGTATTTTAAAGACACAGCTACCGCAGCCAAAGAAAAACTAATGTTCAAAGGTCAATGGTCAAGAGTCCAACTAAAGCACACTGTACACTAGGTTGTTAATCCATGGTGTTTCCTTCTGTTGAAGCCGTCAGACCACGTTATTTCAGCTTATTATGTTTTTAAATAAACATATTTAACAGCAGAATTCCTAGTGAAAACTACATTACCCATGATGCTGTACAGAAAATTATACCAATCGGTAAATCGAAATAGTAAATCGCTAATATGTTAACAAATTAGTATATTAGCAGATTAGGTGGTTAAAGCTAGCTAAATTTATACTAATAAAAGTGTTCACATTGCGATTGCATGACAGTTTTAAGTTAATTGTATGAATTAGTGTACTCAAACATTTCAAGTTAAGAACAATTAAAATGTATAAGTACAAAATAAAAATATGCTAGTTCTGCTTACTTAAACTTTGAATTTCATAACTTAAAAAAATTGAGGCAATTGATTGCCTTAAATGTTTTGAGTTTTGCCAACTTTACAGTGTTGTTGACCCATACAGTGTTTTGTTGGCTATTGACACAAATATACCCGTGCGACTTATGTTATGTTATGTTATAACAAATATGTTTCAGCTTCCTATTACTAAAGATATTAGAGTTAATGGTTACACTTTATTTTACAGTTGTCCATGTTACAGTGTACATTTAAGTACTGAGTAATATTAATGAACTACATGTACTTACTATATGGTTAGGAATAGAGTTTGTTTTGGGGTTAGTTCCGGGTAAATATGCAGTATATATAGCAATTACTACAGTAACTAAATGTAATGTGCAACAAGGACACATTCAAATAAAGTGTTACCAAGTTAATCAATGCACAAAACAAATATAAACCAAACCAAAATTATTTACACTCCCTTAATGTGAATCCACATCAAAATTTGCCCTTGACCACTAGCCTGCATAATAAAACTGAACATGGATTTATTAAAAGAAAGAAAGAAAGAAAGAAAGAAAGATTATGTGTCTAATAGGTTTAAAGAAAAAATAACTAAAAACAGCATTGCATGACTGATATTGGAGCTGTGAGCTTAAATATGCAGCACTGTGTATCAAGGGCCCAGGCTGCAGGTAGTGGGAGACTGAGAGAAAGATGGCATTTCTGCTCCTCTTCATCATTCCAGCCAAATTGAACAGATTCCAGTGAGTTCAGTGTGAGGCAAACAAGTTGAGGTTCAGTAATGGAATTGGAAATCTTTATTCTTTATACTTAGGTGAGTGTTGTCAAGCTCTATTGCAAAACCTGAGCTGTCTTGTTGTCTAATGTCTATGTCCTATACCCACAAATGTCAGGAGTGTACCTAAAAATACTGTCTATAGGTAGGCAGTTCACCAGGTTTTGGAACAGATGCTTGTATAACGATGGATAGTTCCTTTATTTTTGTAGCTTTTTAAAAATTAAACCTGAAATGACTTTGTAAGACACCACCTCCACACACTGGTTTATTTCTCTACAGTGCTGTTGGTTGCCATCAAACAGAATAATGTCTCCTCATGTGTCGTCTGCCCACGTTACTGCTTCAGGCTCTCACAGTGAGGAGTAACTGACATTGTACAAGGACACTTTCTTCATGGGCCAAACAGTGTCACTAGCATTGTTGGGAAGTAACAACACTCACTTGATTTATTTACACACTGTCACATCTGTTTAGGCTTTGTCTATGTTTATTATTTTGAAATTTAGTTATAGTCATATGTTTCCTATTTCTTGCCATGTGATTCCCTGTTCCTCTAATGTGATCCTGTCACATTCCTTAGTTCATGTTCTGAATGGTTTATTAATTGAGTTTAACTTAATGCGGTGCCGCACAGACTGATCGGTGCCTGACAAACGCAATGCATTCTGGTTAAAAAGTTTGTCCCACTTTGATCAGCGCTGCAGCCATGCCATGTCATACATGTCACACACTGTGTCATGTGTGCCATCAAAGTACCACAAGAGAAAGACGAGACCAGCCGTCTGGGTCAGGCACTGCAGTTGCCCTAAACAGTACAAGCTAAGGGATAATCCATAGTATTTCACTAAATGCTCATTGTCGGTCACCTCTGTGGTTACGCAAGGAGTGGTGTTTGGTGATGTGAAGAGCAAAGATTAGACAATAAAACACACTTATTATCATACTTTACCAGCGGAAACAACAAGAGAATCAGTACCTGTACTGCCAAAGAAGCAGAAAATGTGAAAAAAATTACCGCAAACATCGGTACGGTATACACAAGGTGGAAAGATTTGATACTGGAGTAGTAATGCTCAAGTTGCTCCTTTTTTGCTGAGTCTTTCTGTCGTTCTCTCCTAAAATATCCTCTCGCTCTCTCTGGGCCCTATCTTGCACCCAGCGCAATTGACTTTGAACACCGACGCATGTATCATTCCTATTCTGCACCCGCGCACAGCGTACTTTTCCCTCCACAGACGCACGTCGGTAAATTAGGAAATTAGGAAACTTGCGCTCGCGGGGGCGGGGGCGGTTCAGCGCAAAGAGGAGGCGTGTTCCGGCGCAAAACTCCCCTGGTGCTATTTTCCAGTTTTAGAAAGCAATTGCGCCAATGGCCAGGAAAAAAACAGTCTAAAGACAGTGGCGCGTTGCGCGTTAGTGATATGGTATTTTAAGGGCGCGTGCTCTGCCATAATGTAGCGTGTTAACGCGCATCCACTTTGATTCTCTTATAATTATAAACAGACGCAGTTTTCATTTTTGCAAATCATACATTATTACAAGGAAAAATATTAACACACGAGGGAAATCGTTGTTGTGCCCGTGAAGATGTGACAAAGATCTATCTAGATTAAAATAAAATAAAAATCTAGATTAGGCTACACATATTTACCCAAATTATACGCCTGTTTAACCGAAGCTAATTTGGGTGGGTTTCTCCCATCCCCATACAATGTCACTTCTCTGTGTTTTACGGTCCTGACGAGAACGTCGCTCTCCTCGGCAAATCCGCCGTTATAATAGCAATCCGCCATGGAACAAGCACGCTTACTCTTAAAGGGAATGTGAGATGACGCTCTGATTGGTTTATTTCACGTTACGCCCAAACCACACCTATGAATAATGAAGCTACTTCAGACCAACCCCTTTTAGATTTGCGCCAGGCGCAAGAGTCATTTATCCCGCCGGGAAAATAGCAACAGCGCCGGGATCCGCCCACAAAGTTACTTGCGCTTTGACACTTGCGTTTCAGATCGTTAAAATAGGGCCCTCCGTCTCATATGTAGTGCTGGAAAGTCTAATTCATTCTAGTGAATCAGTTCATCCTTAACTGCTGCAGATTAATTTAGTCTTTGATAGTGTTGCCATTGAAACAAATAAATTAGTCATGAACCGCTCGGAGTATAATGTCACAGGTTTCCATCCTTCCAGATTACAGTAGTTATTACATGGACGCATATAGTTGTTTTGGTTCAGGAGGAGCTACGGCTGCTGTTTCGACTGCGGTGCTCTGTGACTGATGTCTGTCTAACTCATAGCATTAAACGCGCTGATGACGTGTGATGTCTGCGCGAGCAGGGTGCGCGGAGGTATGGAAATACATACGCTGACAGGCAGGTAGGACATTGATTGGACCAACATGTTATGATCCTATGCCTTCCACAGACGAGATATATACATTTGAATACATTTAGATTACCTAACTTAGTGATTGCTATCAAGATGTAAAGATACTTTCAACCATAATAAAAAAACATTTTTTTTTAACTGAAACAAATAGTCTACCCTGCCTTTAAGGTCCAACTTATTTTAGTAAATCAGATAGTCAATTATGCATTTATATTCACCAGTTCAGACTCATAATCAGATATGGTATGGAATATGCATATTTGGCATGTTGTCAGAGGAGGAGGAATTTGGCCCGAACCCAGAGTACTTCCCCATCTCTGGCTGGGATCGGAATAATCAAGAGTGAAGAATTGGCGTGGAGAAGGGATGCTGGAGAAACTGTTGAGGAACAGATGTAAGTTGGCTCTATAAGCCTCGTCTCACGCTGATTGGGTAGATTATTTGAATGTGCTCCTCCCGAACATTGTTACAGTTTTTCTGAATTGCTAAAACACATTTCTTGAAACCATCACTCACTTTCTCAAAACCTTAAACACAAAACGTCTCGGTTACGTAACCCTCGTTCCCTTAGTAGGGAACGGAGACGTTACGCCGTGACGACGAATGGGGTTTCGCTTAGAAAGCCTGTCAACTTCAAGAATATAAAACGAGCCAATAGCAACGACATGCCATGGGTCTGCGGAATTTGCATACCGTAACCCCGCCCCACCTCGTGGGTATATTAGGAAGTACGCTGGCAACATGCAGTTATGTTTTCTCGCTGAGGAGCCGAGACTGAACTCAGGCGTTGCAGCGGTACAGCGGAAGTGGCAGGAAGACGTAACATCTCCGTTCCCTTCTCAGGGAACAAGGGTTACATACGTAACCGAGACGTTCCATTTCGTAGTCACTACGAGTTAAGTCGTGACGACGAGTGGGGTTCCCAGTCTAATAACGCCACCTCGGCTGTCTTCCAGTACCCTGGGTAAATCTGAGCTCCCTGTCGTGAGACTAGCACGGACAAAGGAGTCCTACCTAACACAGGAATAGCAAGGTACACTGGGAAGCATATCTCAGTGGAAATATGCAACACAATGCCTGCCCGAAGGGAGGACTTACAGAATACCACATGAGCCGAGACAGGGCTGCATATGGAGAACACTGGGGTATCCAGCCCGCAGGGTGGAATGTTTCAACCCCAGGGGTGGTAAGGTGGCTTGTCAAGGGAAAGATACATGCTCGGAGAGGCTTACAGTGGAAATACACACATGGGGGTCGCCCATGGGGGAACCATGCCCATGGAACACCTAGCCAATCACGAGGGCTGAGCAACTGGGCAACACTCTGGTGACGGCATCATGAGTGTAGGAGGAACTCAGGGTCTTTGGAGAAGAACTCATCTGAGTGAATAGCGCACGTATCCAGTCCGTGGAGTGGAATGGCGCAGCAAGCGAAGCCACCAAGCGGGTCCTATTACCGGCCCCTGGGGGCGAGTACATGAGAGGACACTGGCACAGGTGTCGCCCAGCGAGGTGTAATGACAGGCCCGGACAAGGGAGGCGTAGCGTCCAGGCGTGGGGGCACGGTCATTAGCCGTGTCCGTACAGAGGAGACCAGGGAAGGATCGTAAGCGGGGCACACACTGCCGTCCGCGCCCTCTGGGGACTCAGTTCTTTGGAAGAAGAGGTTCTCCCCCGGCCCTCCACCGGGGGAAGGAGTGGAAGGACTGCAATCCATCTCTGAGCTGCCCATAACTGGAGCGTTGCATCGCCTGACGTTCGGCAGGCTGCGGGGCTGGTACGGGCTGGGGCTCCTTCCTGCGACCACTTCCACAGCGCGGCCTGGGAGAAGGCTGCTACTAGGGCTGGGCGGGAAGGGCGGAAGTCGCAGGAGGGGCCCTCGGTGGCGAGCGGACTGAGGTGTCTGAGCCGGTGGCTGGGTGGCAGCAGCTGGCTGCAGGGTCAGAACATTTGATCCCATCAGTCTGCTTCTGGACTGCCGAGAACTGTTGGGCAGAGTCCTCGACCGCGCCACCGAAGAGGCCAGCCTGGGATATGGGGGAGTTGAGGAAGCAGGTTCGCTCAGCCTTGCGCATATCAACCAGGCTAAGTCAGAGGTGTCTTTCCTGGACCACGCATGTGGACTAGAGGTCTTCAGGTGAACCCGTTGACCCGGGACCCGACCCGGGACCCGTACGGGTTCGGGTCTATATTTTAAATGATCAGCCGGGTCCGGGTCGGGTCGAATCTATTACTTCGGGTCCCGGGTCTGTTTAACATTGTGTGTAATACCCGTGCGAGTCATCAAATCTCAAAAATGCGTCTTGTCACACTCATATTTAATATATTTTAAATCAGTAACATAATCTGAGGTGAACTGTCACATGAATGTTTACTTTGACACTCAAAATAAATTGCGTTAAAAAGCATATTTTAGGTTGATCCATCCAGCTAGCGCGCATTTGCAGTCAAGCGCGTGTCATGTTTCTATGGCAACCAGTTACCAGAGGCAGAGCTTCAGTGAGGGACAGCCAAACCGCGCTTTAGATTTTACAATGTCAATTAATCGTTTTGTTCAATCTTAAAGTTTTAGTGGTCAGATTCAGACTCGATGATGCAGAGCAGAGAGCACGGAGATGATAAATAACGTCAGCGCAGCGGCCATGGCACTGAACAAGCAATCGTTATTATAGTTCAAAAAGGCAAACAGCCAAAAGTTATTGTGCGAGTTAGCAGCTAACTCGTTTAATTTGTCATCCGTCACCGTGAGTCCGTGACATCATGTGGACTTTTGAAGCTGAAATAACAAGGATTAAGCTTGGATTTGGTGGAATAACGAGAGGAATAACATGGATAACTTTCTTGTCGGAGCCGAAGGATTGTAATGCATCACAGCCAGTCAGGTAACGTAACGTTAACGTTACAAGGAAAGGATGGAGAGACTACTAACTTTACGCTGCTACGGCTCCTTAAATTAGGTAAGACAAAAAGTTGTAATTTTTCGCAACAGGTTTATTGACTTGTATAATAGCAGTTTAAGGTGGAAAATGTGACAATCGGGTCCAGTCGGGTCTGTGTCTTCCCGGCAGTTTCGGGTCCAGCTTACAAAAATAATCGACGGGTCCAGGTAGGGTCTTGTTAGGCATTTATCGGGTCTGCACGGGTCCGGGTCCAGCTTTTGAAATAATAGTCGGGTCCGGGTCGGTTCGGTGTAGCAAATTACGGGTCCCTTCCGGTTCGGGTAAGAATTTTTGGACCCGTGAAGACCTCTAATGTGGACATCACCTGACCCAGGGAGCGTTCGATCACCTTCGTCGCCCGTAGAGTGAAGTCGGTGGTGACACGTAGCTCTTCCAAGAGCACTGGATCAGCCCTACCCCGTACATGTCAGTGAGCACCCTGGCCTGGTAGACCTGATGGATGGCCATAGCATGGAGTAAGGCGGCAGCCTGCCCCGCAGCTCTATAGGTCTTTGCCACCAGAGTAGACAAAAACCTACAGGCTTTGGAGGGTGCTTAGGGTCGCCACGCCAGGTGAAGGCACTGTGGGTACACAGTTGTGTTGCCACAGAACACTCCACGGGTGGAACCCCAGTGTACCATTTGACTGCCGCTGAGCAGTCGTGGGAAGTCAAGGGAGACTTCCACGACCTCATGACCTCCTCATGCATTTCTGGGAAGAAAGGAATTGGAGGCGGGTGTCAGCACGCGCCATCCCCAAAAACCAATCATCAAGCCTTGAGTGATCGGGACATGGCGGAGGGTTCCACACAAGCCCGATGCTCGCAGCTGCCCAGGAAAACATGGCAGTCAGTTCTGGATCAGACTCGGGCAATGCTGGCACCCCCGAAGGAGGCAGCACAGCCGAGTCTTCATCTCAAGTCCACCTTGTGATGCGGCGATAGATATGATTTCATCTGCCGGGGAGCCGAATGTGGAAGAGGGGTGTGTGGCCCGAGGATAATTCGTCGGGTTTGTTCCACAACAGCAGCCTCAGATCACCCTGGCCACCAGCCAAAGTATCCCCTCTCGTAGAGAGAATATATTGGGGTGTGGCAGAGGGGACTCTACCTCTAAGGAGGTGATTGAGTCTCGATCGCAACATTGCGATGGTCTTGTTCCCGCAATGAGAACATGACGCATCCACGAATGCTGCCTGAGCGTGACTTAAGCCCAAACACGCCAGGTAGCGTTCGTGCCCATCAGCATAATTAATCTGTGTACCACACCCAGAATACACGGGCAAGCTGTCTTTAAAAAGACGCGCCGCGTGCAGCTCTTTTAGAAAGGATTAAACTCAACGGCAGTGCTGAAGCACCCAGGGAGAAACACACGACTGGCAGACCACTGCACAGATCGGCAGGCAATGTGAAACTCGCTGGAATTCACCGTCACACCAACACCTGTAGAGTAGCTTGTCTCGAAGAGTGAAGAGAGATGATCTCAGAATGGCTTGTGGAGTGAAGAATGCTCTTGGCTCCGAAGCGAAACCATAACTGCATGTTGCCAGCATATTTCCTAATATACCCACGGGGTGGGGCGGAGTTACGCTATGCAAATTCCACAGACCCATGGCATTTCCTTGCCATTGGCTCGTTTTATATTATCGAAGTTGACAGGCTTTCTAAGCGAAACCCAATTCGTCGTCACGACGTAACTCGTAGTGACTACGAAAGGGAACCATATTTTCAAACCACATGCACAGAACCTTTGACTCTTCTGGCAAAATCAATTATTTGCCTCAAAACCATTTTATCTGTGCTCAAAATCAAACAATGCTCTCAGATTATACACACAGTGAGTCAAAATTATAAACACTACAGATCATTCATTAGACACTACATAAAAAAATGGAGAACACAGAATCCAAAGCATGCAGTTAAAGAAAAAATGAATATTATAACTAAGTAAACAGATTTAGCAATTACGTAAAAAAGTATAGTAATGACAACTTACAGTAGTAAGGTGAATAAATTGTAGCTATTGTATACTGTATCCACAAGTATTGTACTGAATATTGAATAGTAGGGCCTATCGAATGTCTGTATATTCACCACTTGCATACTGTGAAAATACAGTGACCCAACTGCAAAAGCCAAAAAGGTTACAGTAAAAAACTCTAAATGAAAAGCATGTTACAGTAAAGTACACTCAGAAGAGTTGTGCAACTGCAAAATCAAGGTCAGTGAGAGAGATTCAGTCTGCTTCAGCATCATGTCTTCATGTTGGTCCGGCCGGAGGAGTTTCTCCACATCACAGACAATCTCATCTCTGCAAGCAATGGAAAAACCCCTAAAGCCATATCCAGCCTTGACAATATTCTCCACATCTTACTCTTCCTCGTCCTCATCCTCTTCCTGCTTGTTCACCTCCTCTTACTCATCCACACTACTCTGTTTCGTTTAGAAACGGAGACCTTTTGCTACGTTTGCACCTCCCGTCCAGACTACAACAGCAAAAACGAAGACCTAAAACGGAGAAGTTTAGAAACGCTGCCGACCCCGTTTTGCGTTTTGAATCTCCGGAGAGCGTTTTAGTGAAGACGGTCAAAACGGAGGACTTTAGAAATGATGACGCTGAGGCTCATGCTCGGCTCTATGATTGGATGTCATCAGTCATGGCGTATCCTTCCCTGATTCGTCAGCCACCCATCACATGACCCGTCCCCAGGAAGAAAACATACAAAAACAGCCTGGACTACGTAACGTTAGTGACTGCAACATGGATAACATATTACAAGCGTTACTGACTTGTCTTTGCTAGCAGCTGTTGTGCAAATAAATTCTGCATTTTCCAATGCTACAACTGCCTACATGCGCCTGTTTACACCGGCACGCGCATGCCCAGTGTTGGTGAAAGGTCACGTGATCCGGGTTTCAGTCGTTTTAATGTGGACGGAGATCCATTCTAATATGCAGCTAAAACGCTGGTGTGGACGGAGATTGTATTCGTTTTAATTCTCTGTTTCTAAACTAAAACGCAGTAGTGTGGATGAGGTCTTATATTATATCCATCCATTGTTGGTATAAACATTCAGCGCAACATTTTGAGTACATTTTGGGACTCTGAACTGACTCGTATTATGTATTGTTGGTTTGGTCACATCATTAGAAATAAGTGTGAACAATTTTGAGCCGTTGTGTGTAAACGTTGACAACTGTGTTGCAGTTGTGTTTAACTTTCGCCTACCTGTGTTTAGCATTTTGAAACATAAGTGCAACACAGTCCAAAATGTGTTTTAGTGAGTGAGAATGTGTTTAGAGTTTTGAAAAAAGAGTGCATGAGATTTGCAAACAGTGTTTCAACTTGTTTAATAATTTACAGAAAGAGTGATTTATTCGACAAATTTGTTTAGACTATTGAGAATTTGGATCAGAGCATGGGGTTTAGTGTTTTAGTAATTCAGAAAAACTGTAATAAAACAAGTTCTAGTGAATTGGCTCGTCTTCAATGATCCTTTATTTTTATGCAGCATTGGAATTTTGGATTCATTCTAGAGAATTGGTTATTTCTCGATTATTCTCTATCTTGCAAAGTATTAGAAGATTTGATAAATTCTAGTTCATTTGGTTTATTATGATAAATTATGGTAAAGAAGTTAGCATACAGAGGGTTGAGGATGCATATAATTTGGATGTGTGATTCTGTGAGTTTAGTATCTATGCAGTCTGTCCAAATGTGACATTTTAGACATCTCTTATTGGCTTGTATCCAGCCTGATTACATTTTCTACAAGTATGAAACGGTGTTTTTTTATTTTGATGTTGGTCATTTTGCATCTGAATTTCTCCTTTTGGATCAATAAAGTCTGCCGTTCTCCTATACACCACTTTTACTCCTGTATTTATGATTAGTCACTTAGACACATCTAATTATACTGTGTGTGTGTGTGTGTGTGTGTGAGAGAGAGAGAGAGAGAGAGAGAGGGAGAGAGGGAGAGAGAGAGAGAGAGAGAGAGAGAGAGAGAGAGAGAGAGAGAGAGAGAGAGAGAGAGAGAGAGAGAGAGAGAGAGAGAGAGAGAGAGAGAGAGAGAGAGATGCAGTGCAGTCACCTGAGCTCTTGAGAGGGTCTGTCAGCATATGATGAGTATATCATTACTGTCTGTTAAATTGTTTCTGTTGGCTGGTGAGACCCAGGGGCCACTTACATGTCATTGAGACCACAACAAAATAAATCATATGGCATACATACACTCATAAGCACCTCAATAAAACATTCCGTTATTCCTTCATCGTCAAGAGGGATAAATTAAAGCTTCCCTTTCATTGACTGTACAAATTGAATAGGAGGAAAAAGTGAAAATAAAAAAGCAAATAAATCTTCAAATACTTAAAAGCCTTAAAATGAAAAATGTTCCAATGCAGTAACACTTTACAATAAGGTCCCAAAAGGTGTAAACTACCTAGGTCAATGGAAATTAATATTGTAAGTTTGCAGTATACTCCACATTGGGGGATGTTTTGTCTTGGTCTGTGTGAAAAAGTGTCACGAAACCCCCCATTTTAGCCTGGTCGTTCACACCTCCGAGTTGGAAAAAGTCTCAAAAAATAGACGTGTAAAGCTGTGGAAAAGTCGGAGTGTAGAGGGTGGGAAGAGCGGAGAAAACAACCAATAAAAAACAGACCTGCAACACACTCATTATACAGACACATGAATATAAAAATATGACCTCGAAGGAAAAATCCACAGCTGCATCAATAGCTTGAAATATGAACGACATGATCCACGTAGCGAGAGTTGCTAAACATGTTTTTTAATTCTCTGCTGTAATACGATATCATTCGTAATACAGCGCAGTGATTGGATTGATCAAGCTCTTTCTCATGGATAAATGCAGAGTTTAGCTCGGGGCCAGCTGACGTAGAATCGTGCCTACAGCCAGTCACACACTCCGAAGGGGTGCGCATATCTCACATTCTGTGACGTTGTCTCGACTTTTCAACCCGGAAGAACAAAATTTCTCGGGAAAACGCAAAATTGTCCAATTTCCAATTGATAACATTTATGAGTGTTTTTAGTGTTTTCAGTGATGTGCAACCTGTACATATATGTTCACATCTCAAAAAATATGTTTTGGGGTTTCATGATACTTTAAAGAAATGCAGAAAAAGGCTCGGCAAGCTGCGTGTCCTCCAGACTCTGAGCATTATGTATTTTTCTGAGGTCAGGCATGAATATTTTACTCTTTATTTCAGAGGATTTGATGTTTTGTTTTGATTACCTTTGAATTGATTATGTAATTGGCATGACACATTTACCTGACAAATAACAAATTGGTACATTTAAATTTTATTCTGACTTACTGAAATTAATGACTAGACTAAAAGGACTAAAGTTCAGTTTTAATGGGAAGACAGGGAGGTACGGCAACTGAGATTTTAGAGTTTCTAATAAAGGGCAACAGAGTACATGGGAAACCATGGCATGACAAAACCAAATCTACTATCAGAGAAAGTAATGTTGGTCGGCTTATATCTGTGGTCATGACCTCTGACTAGAGAGAGTGTTACTTTAATTCAAGTATATACAGATCTATGGGTAATAAACAAAATACTTTTAGAGAAAGCAAGCATGGAAGCAGCCCTAAACAGTCAATTGCCTCTGCCCAGTGACCAAGACTTATGAGTTTGTGATCGTGGGCTGCATTAAACAGCCTGCGCGAAACCATGAGCGAAATTGGTAACCGAATGAATGGCAATAAGAGTAAAGAGTTAAATAGAATAATCAAGTGTCTAGATAAACTATTATACAAATGGTCAATAATCAATTGGAATTCTAACCGAATTTTGAGGTCATGATGGAGTGAGAAAAAAGTTTAATTGGAATTTAAAAACACAGAACGCGCAGGAAACCTTCACCCGCTCTATTGGAAACCATTGTTGGGCCGATTGGGCGAGCCTAACAGTAAGGTAGTTTTTAAGTTTAGTTATTGGGTATGATTAAGGGAAGTAGAATATGGTCATGCAGAATAAGGAATTAATATGTGCTTTATAAGTACTAATAAACAGTCAATATCCTAGTAATATGCAAGCTAATAAGCAACTTGTTCATAGTGAGAATTGGACCCTAAACGTTACCAAATTATAGTTCTTTAACAACATCAATAGTTTAATTTAATTTAGATGTTTAGATGATATGGTTCTTTGTGTTGAAGTTTAAGCTTATTTTCGCCTGCACTGGTCTCATGTTCTGAAAGTAAAGGTTATTAGAAGCCTTAGAACCCTAATCTGATAACTATTTTCTTAAGAATGAATTGAGAAAAGTGACTTGGTTTCTAATTGTCTGAATTTTACTATTTATGCAGTGTCTCTATGCTTAAAGGGTCATGATATATATATTTTTTTTCTGAGGTCCACTTATAGTGTTATGTTATGTTTTTTTGGCACTCAAAACATTAATTTTCTACTTTTAATGACCATTTTCTACCCCTCTCTTGACTTTATGCATTGTATTAATGGGTGATATTATAATACCTTTAAGGCTCCAATGCAAACAGTTTTTGCAGCTTATTTTCAATAAAAAAATTTTCTGGACTGGAAGAAGCTTTTATCTCACAGCTACGTTAAAAGACTTTCAATTCAAAAGATCAATGGAAAGTCTTCATTAGTGGAAAAGTAGAAATGGTTTCCTTGTTTTAAGAGTCAAACATACTCAAATTTGTATTATAAATAATTGAGTTGAAGCAAAGCAAAGAGAAGTATTTATGTAAGCATGGCTGAGCACACGCCGTTCTCTAGCTTTAGGGCAGGACTGACTTACACCCCCAGAAAAAAAAAAAATGTTTAATGTTTAAAGATGAAGACAATAAGAAAACCAGTCCCTTTTGTTAGCATTTCAGTACAATTGTATTTTACACACAGTTAGTTTCTAAAAATGGGAAAAAGCAAGAGAATTTCCTCTGTCTTTTTTTTAATCTTTTTTTTTGTAATTTGTTTTTATAAATAGTCCATGATTTATCTCAGACAAGATGTTTTAAATCTAGAACAGAGAGGTTTCCTTTGGCTTCTGATTCTTTTCTTGAGGTATTTAGGATCCAAATCATAACATGCAAAGACAGGGAAAACCAAAAGACTATTAAACTGTTAAAGAGGACAGAAGACCTCTTGTTCATATAGTTTTTCGGCATGGAGAAATATCAACGTCCATCTCCCACTCCACTATTTTCACGAAGGCAATTTTGACATTAACAGGAATTTAAAGGTGCATGCAGTTTTCATTTAATTGTGAAATAACCTAAAGTTAAAGCAGAAAAAATGGAGTTATCTTTTTTTATAGTCCTCTCATGAACCCTTGAATATCGCACCTTAAGGGCAGATTCACATATGGCAGACCAGATGCTGCTAATATATAATAATCATTTAACTCAGTGTACAATGAATATGAATTCAAGATCGTGTGCTGGCCTCATTTTGTGGCTAACACTGGAAGCTTACCTTATTTCCTTGCATTATTAATCACTGCAATGAATGGCACACGCTAAAATTTTAAACATTCTGTGTACAAACAAAGCAGGAACTTGGACATTCCTCTAACAAGCCGTTGTATAAATACCCAAAATCCAGATGTTTAGCCTCTCAAAGACAATTCCATAGTATTCCTGTTCTATTCATCCCAATGGCAGTTGCTCAGGACCCCACGAAGTTTAAATATGCCAAACATGCATACTTAAGAGAACATACCTTTTTAACAAAGTTCTTCATCCTAGTTTGACAGTAAATACACTTACTTAGTATCTTTGTGTTGTTTCCAGTCAAAATATTTTAAAATTCAAATAGAAACAAGCTTATTTTCTTACCCCATTCATATAATCTTGCTTGTTTTAATTTAAGCAAATACCCACTTTTTTTTCAGAAAACAAGACATAATATCTTATGTCATACTTGTAAATGTATTGATTTAAGAATTTGTAAATATATGGACTGCAAACAAGACAAAAATACGTAAGTAAGAAAAGCATTTTTTTCAGTATAAATTCAGTTATGTTAATGCATATTGTGATTGTCTTTACCTTTGCATTTTAAGATACGATATAAGATTATTTTACGGATATGACCACTCTACAGTTAGTGTACGCATAAGAACATCAGTTGTGGGCTTTTGACGTACTGTAGGATGAAATCCATGGAATTTGGGATCAAATCTGATCCTACTCGTGTTTAATAAATGAGAGGTCCCTGGCCTCAAACTGACTGTGGAAAGAACCACACCTTAAAGAAAAATGTACATTTCTGATGTTCAAGAGTAAGACAGCCTCAGACCCTATTGGCTGGTTGAACAAACACATTAATGATACAATGGGTGAGGTTGTTGCCCTCTCGCTGACCTTTAGACAAATGCTAATTGGCAGCCAGAGATTAAACATTTAAAACATTCAGAGTATTCCCATAAATAACAGCTCCAGGAAAAACTAATTGCCTGGATAATTCCAACTGATTTCAGCTCACGAGTTACAGGAATGGAGCCTTTCTAAAGCTCTTAAATATTCCGGCCTGATACCTTCTGACAGACTGAAGAGAAATGTGCCAACAAGGCAGACATGATCAGAACATAAATATGTGAGCGTGCACCATCAGCATACATGATACGAAGAGGATAATCTCAAGTGGAATAAGCTGATATCAAAGAACATGAGACATTAAAGTTGTGTTCCACTTTGCATTCATAATATGCACTATAAAGTAGTACTTCATTGGTGATATGAAAGTACAATAGGGTCTGAAACTCTAAAACCAAATAATGGGAATACAAAGACATTCATGTTCATTTTTCAGGTTCACATTTTACTGAAGTTAATATGCTGACACAATTATTCGTAGGTAATTCAATATTATTCAATGTTAAATATTACTCAAACAGTTGTACCTGTTGAGTTGGTCAGCTCATAGACCAACCAAATGAGAAGTATTCTCAGACTTCAGCATTTTTATTTATTTTTTGCTATTTGTATCACTGCTACTCTTTTGGGATATTATTTTCAACACTGCTGATTTGATATGCACTAAATCTAATTTATTATTTAAAGATGCATATTATTTGAATTGCCGTAGGGTCCACAATTAACAACTAAGGCTCCAAATAATAGTTGCTTTACATAGACAGCCAGAAACTGCAAAATAACTGTATGACTATTATG